>NW_024080719.1:2828339-3273364 GCF_003009895.1 Hyaena hyaena | reverse complement strand
AAAAAAAAAAAAAAAAAAATTAAAAAAAAGAGAATGAAAAGACAAACTGAAGACTGGTAGAAAAAAGTTTAGAGAACATTTATCTAAGAGGGGATTTGTATCCAGAATATATAAAGAAATATCAAAACTAAAAAAAAAAAAAAACCCAAGTTTAAAAAAAGAAAAAAAAAAAAAAAAAAAAACCCCGCCTTTTTTTAAAGTAAAAGATCTGTATTGACACTTTGTCAGTGAAGACTTATGGATGACAAAGAAACACATGCAAAGATGCTCAACATTATTAGTCACTGGGGAAATGGAAAAAAGCCACGATAAGATATCACTATATACTTATTAGAATAGGTATCATACCAAGTATCAGCAAGGATGTGGAGAAACCAGGAACTCACATACATTCCAGATGAGAATGTGAACTGGCACAACTGTTTCAGAAAACAGTTTGGCAATCTCTTAAAAAGTTAAACATATACCTGCCATATGATCCAGCCATTCTATTCCTAGGTATTTACCCAATATAAATAAAAACATATGTCCCTACAAAGACTTATACACAAATATTTATAGCAGCTTTATTTCTAATAGCCAAAAACTAGAATGCACAAAAACCCAAACGTCTATCAACAGCTAAACAGACGGTCATATATCCGTACAATGGAACCCCACTAAGCAATAAAAACCAATGAATAAGACAGCAACATAGATACATCTTAAAACAATTATGCTGAGTAAAAGAAGCCAGGAAAAAGAATACATTACTGTATGACTGCACTTATATAAAGCTCTTGGAAATATCACTTTTAAAAATGTTTTTTAAAAATGGACAGGGACATCTGGGTGGCTCAGTGGGTTAAGCATCCAACTTCAGCTCAGGTCATGATCTCACAGCTTTTGAGTTGCAGCCCTGCATAGGGCTCTGTGCTGACAGCTCAGAGCATGGAGCCTGCTTCAGACTCTGTGTCTCCTCCTCTCACTCTGCCCTCCCCCAACCACACCCCAGACTCATGCTTTGTCTCTCTCTCTCTCTCTCTCAAAAACAAACATTAAAAAAATAATTTTTTTTAACTGTTGGAAATATAGTGACAGAACGCAAATCAGTGGTTGCCTAGGGATGGGGGCAGGGGAAGCAATGCAGAGAAGGGAAGGACAGGAGAGACAGACTAAAAAGGGGAATGAAGACACTTTTAGGAATGAAGGATATGCTCATTATCTTAATTGTAGTGATAGTGTCATGGATGGATACATATGCCCAAACTCAGCAATTTATAAACTTTATATATAAGAATCTTTTATAGATCAATTATTCAATAAAGCAATTAAAAACTAATCAAGAAGACTTATACATACGAAAAGTTAAAAAAAATTAAAATCTGTGTTATGTATCCTCTAAGATGGCTGAAATGATCCCTGCCCCTTGCTATTTATGCACATTTGTAATCTCTGCTTGCAAGTGGGCTGTATTTAATGACTTGTTTCACTAAAAAGAAAAACACACACTATAGCAGATGTAAAGAGAGGTCACTTCCAAGATTAAGTTATAGAAAAACCCAGTAGTGTCCTTCTATCTTGGACTCCCCACATGTTTGCTCTGTGAACTGCCCTATAGAGAAGCCCAGGATATAAGGAACGAAGGAGACCTCCATCTAAAAACTCTCAAAGAATTAAGGCCCTCAGTCCAACAACCTCCAAGGGGCTAAATCCAATAACCATATGACTGAGTTTGGAAGTTAATCCTCTCCCAGATGAGCCTTCTGATGAGTATGTAGCCCCAGCCAACTGTCAGACTACAACCTCATGTGAGACTCTGAGCTAGATGTACCTGACTAAACCATGCCTGGATTCCTGATCCACAGAAACTGTGAAATACCTATATTTGTTTCTTTAAGCCACAAAATTTTGGAGTACAGTTTGTTACAAAGCCACAGACGTCTAATAAAAAAATCTAAGTCACATTTATATAAAAGTCTTCAAAGCAACTATATCCATTTAGAATACATTCTGCTATAGTAACAGAGCATTTGACTAAAACTGGATTAAATAGTCAAGAGGTGAGATGGTCCAAGGTTAGTGGAGCACTTCAAAATGCCACCAGAGACCCAAGCCCTTTCTATTCAGGCTCTGACATTAAGCGACAGGTCTCCATCCTAATGCATGTTATTGCAGGGTTACAATATGATCTCACATCTATATCACGGAAAAGAAGGGGAAGGGTTTTGCCTTTATCAGGAAAGTAAACACTTTCCTACAAACCTCAAAGATATATTTCCACTTATATCTTACTCATCAGAACTGTTTTCCATTGCCACCCTTAGTTGCAAAGGAGTGTGGGAAGATGAGCATTTTTTTTTTTTTTTTAGTAAGATACACTGCTGCCTCAACAAAGTGTTTTGTTAGTAAAGAAGAAAGGGGTAATGCTCATTACATAGGCAACCAGTAGTATAAGCCAAAGCAATACACTATGGTAAAAACAAAAATATTACAGTTTAGAGGAAGCCAAAAACACTGTAAACTATGGGGCCTTGAGAAGGTTTCTGAAATGAGAAATGTTTTAGACTTTGGCTAAGTAGAAAGGAAGAGCAAGGGAATTCTCAAAGAGGATAAAGAAACAAAAAAACCATGAAGACAGGAAAATGCAATAAGGCCTAAAAGTAGATTACCCTGTATAAAGTTTTTAATTCCATGATGAACTTTTCAAAAAATTGCTGAGGGACGAATATGCATGTTGTTTCCTAGCAGAAGGAAATGCGGCATCATGTTAAAAAAAAAAAACATGAGCAAAGGATATGAATAGGCATTTCTCTAAGGAAGAAACACAAATGGCCCATAAACACATGAAACGATGCTCAACATCATTAGTCTTCAGGAAAATAGAAAGCAAAACCATAATGAGATGCTACTTCACAGCCACTAAGATGGCTAAAGCCAAAAAAGCCAGTAATGATAAATTTCAGTGAAGATGTGGTAAAACTGGAAGCTTCACGCACTGCTGGTAAAAATGGAAACTGGTACAGCCAAATTAGAAAGAAGTCTGGAAGTTCTTCAAACAATCATGCTGTCATATGACCCAGCAATTCCCAAGAGAAATGAAAACACATGTCTGGACAAAAAACTTGTACATGAAAGTTTATAGCAACATTGCATATTAATAGTCAAAAGGTGGAAACAATCCAAATGGCCATTAACTGAAGAACGGATAAATGAAACATGGTATATTCATACAATGGAGTATTATTTGGCCATAAAAAGGAAATGAGGTACTGATACTATCACATGGACAAACCTTTAAAACATTCTGCTAAAGAAGCCAGTTGAGAACGACACACATGATGTTATTCCACTCATATGAAATGCCCAGAACAAGAAAATTTACAAGAGACAGAAAGTAGCTTCACTGGTTGCCTATGGCTAAGGCAGGATAAGTGAGCTTGGTCCACCTTGGTCCAAACCAGCATTATTTCATAGCTGGATTATTTCAATAACTTAACCTCCTTGGTTTCCCTGCTTCCATTCTTTGTCCACCAATGGATTCTGAGTGCCTAGGATAGTTATCACAGAAGATAGTAGATATTCAATAATTTAGTTGATATTATTCTGACTCCCAAGTCCTATGTTCTTTTCCAGCTTTTTCTCCTGATTTATTTTGCAGATGTCATGGTAGGAGAGAGAGTGCTACTCAGCATTCAAACTCCCTTCCTACTTTGGGGAACTGCTGATGCCAAGAGGAGGCAGCTATCTCCCACCACAAAAACTGGAAACCCCATGGGATGCCTGGGTGGCTTAGTCAGTTAAGCATCTGACCCCTGATGTACACTCAGGTCATGATCCCGCAGGTTCATGATGAGACTGAGTCCTGCACTGGGCTCTGTGTTATCAACACAGAGCCTGCTTGGGATTCTCTCTTTACCCCCCCCCTTCTCTGTCCCTCCCTGTGCTCGCTCGCTCTCTCTCTCCATCCCTCTCTCTCTCTAAACAAACTTAGAAAAAAAAAAGAAACTAGAATCTCCAATTACTTATTTCGCCAGTTCCTCTGGCAACAAGAGTGTGAAAATGTAACCCAGGCTTGGCCAAATCACATGTACCTCCACAAGTTGTGACTGGTAGCTGGGACAGAATTTTTTTTTGAGGGGTTTTTATGTTTGTTTTCTTTTCTTTTCTTTGGTAGCAGCAACATCTGGTTCTTCAGCCTGAGTCAGAGGCACCAGTGGAATCATCTTCTGAGGTCAGCAATGTCACTAGAGCTAGGTGCAGTGTTCGTGGCTCCGGGCAGTAGAATCCTCACCAGACAGGTTTCATGGTATGACTTTGGCTGTGGTCTGGCTGTGTACCTTCCCTCAGCTCCTGCCTACTTTTACAACTGGGTTTCCAGTCTTCCCAGTGATTCTGCAATTCCATCTTTTATCTTTCAGTAAATAAATAAAATGTACGATTTTTTGCTAATGTCATCCCGAGTTAATCTTCACTGGTTATAGTTAAAAAACAGTGACTGACAGAGGTCTCCTACAGACTAACTCTTTACCCTTCTTAATCCTATGAGAAACATTTTAAATAGTGGTGTTTCAGGAGGATTTTCCTATGAAGAAATGTAATCTCACATTACCTCCAAACAGAAAGAAATTCATTTCCTTTATTCTTTTTTTTTTTTTTTAAGTTCATTTATTTATTTTGAGAGAAAGAGTGCACATGAGGAAGGGGGAGACAGAGAATCCCCAAGCAGGCTCTGGGCTGCCAGCAGAGCCCGATGCAGGGCTCAGAACTCACAAAACCAAGAGATCATGATCTGAGCTGAAACTAAGAGTCAGATGCTTAATCAATTGAGCCACCTGGGCACTCCTCCTTTACTGTTCTTGATTAACTTTTCCTGGTCCTGTTACCTTCTTGAGAATCAGTATTCTTTCTTGCCTCACTCCAAAACAAGTCCATAGCCCATTTCCCTGAAGTCCCATTTCTTACCTACACTGTAAATTCCACATGGTAATTCACCTCCTCAGTTGTGTACAAGAATAAAAAAAAAAAAAAAACACTTCATTAAAATGTAGTGGAATCTTGTAGTACAGACTAAATGCATGATCTTGGAAACAACCAAGATTTTCTTTAATAGCTGAATGAATAAACTGCAGCACAACTATGAAATGGAATATTATTTACCGATAAAAAGAAATGAGCGATCAAGCCACCAAAAGACACAGAGGAAACCTAAATATATATGACTAAGTGAAAGAAGCCAATCTGAAAAGGCTATAGACTGTACGATTCCAACAATATCATATTCTGGGAAAGGTAAACTACAGAACAGTAAAAATACCAGTGGTTGCTAGGAGTTAGGGGACAGGGAAGGATGGAGGGGGGAGAGGGAAGGACGGTGGAATAACTCCAGCACAGGAGAATTTTAGGGCAGTGAAGCTATTCTGTATGTTCCTGCAATTGTGGATACATAACACTTATGCATTTGTCAAAATTCACAGAATATACAATATAAAATGTGAACCCCGGTATATACTATGGACTGTATTTAATAACAAGGTATCAATACTGACTCATCAAGTATAACATGTATCACACTAATACAAAACGTAAATAATAGGGGAAATTTCGTGTTTGGTGGGGAGTAGGGGGTGGTACAGGTATCCCCGTTTTTCAAGAGTTCATGTTATGCCACTTTGCTTTTATGAAAGACCTACATTACTACCTATTTTTACTAACTCGAAGAAATCTGAAGGGTACCTTTGCTTTTACAAAAAAGATAAAAAGCAAACCGAGTGTTCAGCATTCATTTTGCAGCAAGCCCTTACAGAGGCAGCGTGCACCCAGAGCAGTAAGAGTGGTCCAAGCTCCTTCCCTGGGAACTATACTCAGCATCTCAACATCAAGCTCCACAGCACTGAACTGTGTCTATGAGCATCTGTACTTTACTTTTATGTATTTTGTGCATCCGTTAGGAAGATGTGCCCTAAACTATTAGAAAAATCTAAGAAAGGTTACTTTTGGGGTCTAGAACCACTCAGATTTTTTTCCATACAGATTATAGATTAATGGTAACTGCTTTTTCACTTTACACTATTTTAGCTCACAAAATGTTTCAAGGAATACTCCCCTTTCAGACACTGGGAAGAGACTATACAGCTGACCACTGAACAATGCAGAGTTAGAGCAACCCTCATTCAGTCAAAAATCCACATGTAACTTTTGACTCCCCAAAAACGTAACTGCCGGGGCACCTGGGTGGCTCAGTTGTTTGAGCCTCCGACTCTTGGTTTCAGCTCAGGTTATGATTCCAGGGTCATGGGATCCAGGCCCACATCGGGCTCCATGCTCAACATGGAATCTGCTTGAGATTCTCCCTTTCTCTCTCTCTCTCACTCTCTCTCTCTCTCTCCACCTCTCCATCCCTCCCTCCCCTCACTAGTGCTCTGTCTCTCCAAAAAAGAAAAAAAAAAAAGTAACTGCTAACAACCCACTGTTGACCAGAAGCCTTACCAATAACATAAACAGTTGATTAACACATATTTTGTATGCTATCATATATATTGTATTCTTATAATAAAGTAAGCCAGGGAAAAGAAAATGTACATAATCATGAGAAAAAGAAGTACATTTACAGTACTATATGTATACAAAAAATCCATGTGTAAGTGGACTCATGGAGTTCAAACCCATGTTGTTAAAGGGTCAACAGCATTGGGGAACTCTCTGTACCTCCCCACCCCTTTTTCTGTAACTCTAAAGGGAACTAAAATACTATAAAATAGTATCATGATATGGGAAGATGAAGGTTAAAACATTCTAAGACCCTCGTATTGTTTGGAAGAAAGAGACATTGATTATCTCTAGACTTTGAGTCAAATAATGCATGTTAAAAATTTAATGGATAACCACATAAATAAACACAAATTTCTTTCTCACAAAGCAAATCTGCAATTTTTTAATCTGTGGTGGCTTACCTGAGATTCCAGAACCTCCAGCTTGCGTTTTCTTGCATGAAGAGCTTTGCTTGGAAAAGCCCAATAATAATTGGATGTTCCAATCCTCTCACAGTCAACCATACCATCATCAACTAAGCTTTGAAGGACTTCTTTTACTGACATAGCAGCTAAAAGAGATAATTTTTAAAGACTACATTAAGACACATCCTATACAATTAAAAGGCCAAAAACTAGGAAAACACTTGCAATAAATATACAGAAGGGGTAATAAATTAACAAAGGAGCTTTTAAAAATAAAGAAATACAATGTACAAAAGTACATCAATGAACAAAAACAAAATATACACAGCCAATAAACAAAAATGTTTAACCCCACTAATTGAAGAAATGCAAAATAAAGCAATGACATGATTTCTTTTTTTTTACTTTTTTAATTTTGGGGGGGGGTTCCCCCACATTTCTGAGAGAGAAAGAGAGAGAGACATGAGCAGGGGAGGATCAGAGAGAGAGCAAGACACAGAATCCAAAGCAGGCTCCAGGCTCTGTGCTAGCTGTCAGCACAGAGCCTGACGCAGGGCTTAAACCCACGAACCGTGAGATCATGACCTGAGCCGAAGTCGGACACTTAACTGACTGAACCACCCAGGCGCCCTTGACTTATGATTTCTTGAATACCAAATTAAAAATACCAAAAATATCATAAAAGATTTAGGGTAATGAGTACTCTCATCATGGGTAGAAAATATGGCTATATATTGAAAACCTTAGATTTAAGCATACTTTTATGTAGAAATTCCACTATTTTAAATACAGCCGAAGAAAATGACAGACATGCATAAGGATGCTTATCAAAACACTGTTTTAAATAGCAAAAAACTGGAAATCAGTCCAATAACTGGACTTGTAAAAATATTTTACTGTGGGGCACCTGAGTGGCTTACTCCGTGAAGCGTCTGACTAGATTTCAGCTCAGGTCATGAACTCAGTTTGGGAGTATGAGCCCTGCCTTGGGCTGTGCTGTGCTAGGGATTTTGTCTCCCTCTCTCTCTGCCCCTCCTCCACTTGCTCCCTCTCTCTCTCTCAAAATAAATAAAAATAACCTTAAAAAAAGGCATTGTATTCTGATGGGATACTGCACAATCATTAAACTTATGTTATAAAATATTTAATGGCATGGATATACATATACAATTAAAATGCAGTATATAAAATATAGAGAAATAGAGGTGCCTGGGTGGCTCAGTCAGTTAAGCATCCGACTTCAGCTCAGGTCATTATCTCACACTCCATGAGTTCAAGCTCCACACTGGGCTCTGTGCTGACAGCTCAGAGTCTGGAGCCTGCTTCAGATTCTGTGTCTCCCTCTCTCTGCCCCTTGCCCTCTCACACTTGCGCTCTCTCAAAAATAAACATTTAAAAATTTTTTTTAAATATATAGAAAAATAAAGTTTAAATATGCACTAATGTGACAAGTTATCTGGTTGGTAAGAGGCAATTTTTATTTCCTCTTTTTGTTTATTTTTCTTTTTTTTCCAACAATGAACATGTTTTGCCTTTTATGCTAATAAGACTAAAAAAAGAAAAAACTATTGAGAAAAATTAAACAATAAAATAAACTGAATGTTACGGTTAAGGGTAAGGTAAAAAAATCAGAAGTTTTCAAAAATAGCATATAAAAATGTAAAGTCATATTTCATAAATATTTGAAATTCGTGAACAATTCTTATTAAGTAAAACTGTA
Organism: Hyaena hyaena; assembly: GCF_003009895.1. Taxonomy (NCBI): domain Eukaryota; kingdom Metazoa; phylum Chordata; class Mammalia; order Carnivora; family Hyaenidae; genus Hyaena; species Hyaena hyaena. The sequence continues at coordinate 3,264,709 of NW_024080719.1, read as the reverse complement.
CTGAGAAATTATCTATACTTTAATGTCTACTTTAATTTTTTCTACAGATTCCTAAATAAAATCTATTAGAAAACAAAAGATTTAATAAGTTTTAAAAAGTTGACACCAAATGTACAAAACATTCAACCTCACTTATAAAGAAATACAAAGTGAAATGAAATGTCAACGATTTTAAAAATGAAAACACAGTTCTGAGAAATGAATGTGAATATAATTTGATATAGCCTTTCCTGAAGGCACTTTGAGAATACATATAAAATGCCTAAAACCACACAAGTCTTTATTTTCCATTTGTTTCTAGGAACATTTCCCAATGAAGTGATAGGAGATGTGGGGAAAAAAATGTATGGGTGAGAAGAAAAAAGGGATGAGTAAGTGGAGCACACTAAGTTTTTAGGGCAGTAATAAAATCCTCTGCGTACCATGAGAATGGACTCGTGTCATTATACACTTGTCCAAACTCACAGAATGCAATGCAAACCATGGACTTTGGGGGATTAGGATGTGTCAACTGTAACAAATGGATCCCTGGTGAGTGATGTTCACAGCAGGAGAAGCTGTACATGTGGGGGAGCAGGAAGCTCTCAATCTGCTATGACCCTAAAACCACTCTCAAAATTACTTTAGAAAAAAAATTCATAGATAGCGTGTTACACACTAATTTAAGCAGCAAAATTTGGGGAGAACCTAGGTGTTCAACAATAGGTAACAGGCTAAGCAAAATAGGGTATAGTGGGTGGTCACAGAATGAAACATTAGGAAATGCAGATGTTGTACATTTTTTTGTTAGTTTTATTTATTTATTTTGAGAGAGAGAGCACACAGGGGAGACACAGAGAGAGAGGAAAAGAGGGAATTCCAGAAGGCTCCATGCTGTGAGTGCAGAGGCTCACAAGGGGCTCAATCCCATGGACTGTGAGAGCCTGACCTGAGCAGACATCAGGAGTCAGCTGCCTAACCAACTGAGCCACCCAGGTGCTCCACGTCATTATTTTTAGGCAAATGACATAAGGAAATGTAGATGACATAATGTTATATGAAAAAATACACGAACACAAAATTGCATATACAGGATGGTTCCCTCCAAAAACAAAACAACAAAAACCCAGATAAATACATACACAAATAGAACCGAAAAATAAGATATCAAAATACACCAAAATGTTAACAAGTGGTGATCCTAGAATAGAGGGTTTACTAACAATTTTTACTTCAATTATAGTTTTTATCTGTTAAAATAAACGTGTATAGCTTACATAATGAAAATAAGGTTTAAAAAAAAAATATATATATATATATATGTATCGTGTATAGTGGGTTTAACCCTTCAAAAGATAACCCCCAAATCCTGTGAATGTGACCTTATTTGGAAAAGGGGTCTGTATAGATGCAATTAAGGATCATAGATGAAATCACCCATGTTTTAGGGTGATATGACCCAAGTCCAATGACCTATGTCCTTATAAGAGAGAATAGGAGAAAATAAAGAGGAAGTCTATGTGATAACAGAAGCAGAGATCTGAATGACATGCCTATAAAGCAAGCACTGCAGGCAGCCACCAGAAGCCAGAAGAGAAGCAGGAGACAGATTCTCCTTCTGAATCTCCTGAAGGAACCAACCTTACCAATACCCTGATTTTAGACTTCTGGCTTCCAAAATTTTAAGAGAATAAATGCTATTGTGTTAAGCCACCAAGTTTGTGGTAATTTGTTACAACAGCTTAGAAAACTACTACACCACGTAAAGATAGGAAGTCACACTTAGCAAATACTATAACATAAATGAAATTTGTCTTCTCTTGAAGTAAATAGACCTATAAATAAATGTGTGTATGGATGCGTGCATGCATGTGTGCATAGGTACAGGTATACGTGCATATTCCATTTTAATTTTCCTAAAGCAGATACTCCAAACACAAGAATCGTGGCCACGGCCCAAAGACATCATGTAAGGACTTTTACAAACACTCTTCACCTGTAGAAATTTATGTTTTCATAAAGTGAAAGACTGCTGCAGAAAAGATGCCCAGTATTTCACAAAATGTCTCAGCACATCTTTGTTTTTTTTTTTTAATAGTTTATTGTCAAGTTGGTTTCCATATAACACCCAGTGCTCATCCCCACAAGTGCCCTCCTCCATGCCCATCTCCTCCCCTTCCCCTCCCCCCAACCAGCCCTAGGTTTGTTCTTTCAGCACATCTATGATACTCACTAATGCCTTTTTCTTTGGGCGCAATCTTCTCCATGTCTTTTAACTGAAACACATCTTTCTGTTTAAAAGAGTTTTTAAAAAGGTGAAAAAGATGTATTTATTTTCTACTATATATTTATATTTACCATAACTATATTAATAAGGTTTGTACTAAAAGCTGTGCCTGGTAATGAAGAGTGCAACAGAATCAAGCATTTTAGAGCTAGAACAAACTGCAATTGTTCAGTATCTTCAAAAGAATTTAAAAGGGACAGATTTTACATGAACATTCAATTCTTTAAAGTAACTGGAGATCAGAATGTAAAGAACATCTTCTCATTGAGGTAAAAAAAACTACTTACAATGAATCATTTAACAAGAGATAATCACCTTCTCTGACACTGTGATTTTAAGAAAACACAGAGATTTGCTTAGCAAGTATCATACATCACAGATTTAGCAGTTTTAACTAAAAGCAAAACAGACAACTGATGGGCGTCTAGTTGAGATTCTCTCTCTCCCTCTGCCCCTCTCCCCAGCTCACACACGTGCATGCTCTCTCTCTAAAAAAAACAAAGAAAAAGAAAAAACTGAGCGACTACTGAACTAGAAGCTAACACTCATTAGTATCCTGTTATTAATTGAGAGCAGGGCTGAAAACCCTTCAATCTGAAACAGCCAATTTTGATACTTGAGAAAATTAACAATATCATAAAGGACAAAATTTCCCTCAACACTCTCCCCAGCTTTCCACAGCCTAGTAAAAATTAAATCTACTTTTCTTGCCGAGACCACAGGAAAAATACTTTAACTCTGTAGTTATAATCCTCACATACAAATTTCATCGATTTATCTTCCTAATCATTACTAATATGATACTCTGTTCTGAATTGCCAATGACCTTTGGTGAGCCAATGAAGGGAGGTAACATTAGTAAAATTACACTTAGAAGGTAGTTTTTAAAATAAAGGTCCCCAGAATGTTCTGTTGTTTTACTGAGAATCTGAATTATCAAAATGTCATGTAGTATTATTATCTTATGAATTTCATATTATATTTTGCCATTTTCTCCTATCTTCCTCACATCTGTATATAATAAAAGTAGCTAGTAGACTGTGGCCAGACTAGACTTTGAAGGTCCTGTCAAGTGTTAGGCCAAGACATAGGAAATTAGTGTTTTTTGCAGGTCTAAGATTTGGACTTGAACTGGAAGGAAAAAAAAAAAAAAAAGCTACTGTTTAGCAACATGGTAAAAGAAAAAACAAAAACAAAAACAAAAAAACAGTCTCTAGAGCCAGGTGTCTGGATTTGAATCCTGGCTCTACCACTTAGGACCTGAAACTTCAAACATATTTCTGTTAGTGGCAGGCACAAAAACCTGGAATAAATTAAGGAGGCTTATGATGTATACGTTACTCTATAGTCAGATTTACAGACGCAAAGAGGCAGCATTTACCACTGCCTCTAAAATCAGATGATCCTCCCTGGACTGGAATCTTAGTACTACCATTTTAATTCTTTGAGAGCCAGTGCTGGTAGCTTAGGCCGTGTCTCAGATGTCCTCTGTAAGAATGAGGATCATAACAGTACTGATCTCAAAGGGTTAAAAAGGATGGACTCAGATAACCTACACCAAGTGCTCAGAGCAATGATTGGCACCTAGGAAGCACTCAGTTGATGCCAATTATTATTATCATTCACAGGCGGAAAGGGAACATAATCAAATACATGCTTTGGAAAGATCATTCGGTGCCAGTGTATAGCAGGAGTTTGGACAGAAGTGAACATTGGAGTAGGGTTCTTTCATTCTCCATAGCTTCACAGAAATGAAAAATGTGTGCAGAACTTTATCTACTCTTCAGGAAATTTATTAGCAATGAAATCTGATAAAAAAGGTACAGTTGACACTGAATGACACATGCTTAAGGAGAAAATTACATAAAATACTAAAAATCTTAGGGAAAACAACTTACCGTCTCAAAAAATATTTCCATCATGCGGGCTCTCTTCTCCTCTGCACTCAGTCCTTTTTTCTTTGACTAAAGCACAAAAGTAAAAAAGTAGACACTGCATTAAAAACAAACAAACCACTGCATTCTAAAACAACTTGGTCTGAAACATTATCTGAGGTGTCATGGTCTTCTCTGCCAATGAGTTCGATAATTCTCAGAGCCAGGCCTAAAGATTCATTTGAACTACTATATGCCAAGCCTTGTGGTAGGTGCTGCCAGTATAATAATAACTGTGACTGTGACAGAGCCTGGCAGTTTATAGAAATTCAACATTTATCAAATGAGCCAATGACAAGTCCCTGTATTTACCTTCAAAGGATTTACAATCTCTCAAAGAAAATAGACGAAACTAAAAAGTAATGAAATGGATATGTACAAATTGCTACCAAGGACAGAATTAGTTGCGGGAGGGTAAGGGCTATCTAGGAAGGCTAGAGATGAAGCGGATTTTGGCAAGTTGAGAAATGGGGAGACAGTGTCCTGGGCAGACCATACACAGCCACAATGTTGTGGAAGTCCATGGAACGCATCCGAAAGACAAGCACTCAGGGATGATTGCTGCGTAGTGCATGCAGAGGGAGGGGCAGAGAAGGTGAGAAAGATTGTCGGAGGCCAGATCACAGAAGGACTGTCCATCTGAAGAGAATGTATGTTATTCTAGAATAACATGAGAAGCTATGGACGGATTTCTAAAGCAGAGGAGTGACAAGATTAGAGTTCCATTTTAGTAAGATGGCATATGGTAGCACTGTGGAAGATAGGCTGGAGGAAGGAAAAACCTATCCAAGTGGACAATGGAAGCCTACTGTAGGTTAATACTATAACTACGGTTTAGCCCATTTAAAATTAAGATAATTAACATGTAACTAAAATGTCTGTTGACAATTCAATTTTATAATATATTGTATTTAGAATATATAAAGCTGAAATTCAAATTTTTTTAAAAAGCTAAGTTTCCTCAATGCAAAGATTCACAGAAAATAACAAAAGAGAGAACCATCATGTCTAATAGAGAATTCCATTCTAATGTTTAAGTCATCTACATCTTCCTCAAAAATCACACAGGATCATGAGGCAATATAAACTGTTTAGTCGGAACTTTAAAATGCTTTACATCACTTTAAAAAAGGCAGACATTAAAAACAAACAAAAAAAGACTGAGCCTTTGCAACCAAATACTCCATCGGAAAATGAAAGCCTATAGAAGACCGGGAAAGGGATTGGAAATTGCCATCCTGAATACATACTGGAGTCCACGTGTCTTTATTCTACTTGCAGAACCTAGAAACCCACTAACCGATTTTCACAGCAATAAAATTATCAAGTGTTGCTGGATGAGTTGTACAGATAAAATAAGTAGGCTTAACGTTGATATTTCTCTTTTTCCTCCGTCTACTCTCGAACACTAGTTCCCCCAGGTTCTCCATTGATCCCCTCATCTCCTCACACCTTTTCTTTGGTCTTACCAGCTATCATGGTTTTAACAAACACTCACGCTGAATCCTCAAATCATAAATCGGTCTCTGAAGTACACTCCTGAGCTTCAGTCTCATGTATTTGCCTGCCTGCTGGACAGACTTCAAACTCAGAGGGTTTAAACTGAACTCTTCTTCTCCCACATCTACTCGCCAAACCTGCTGTTCCAGGTCTTGAGCTCAGTTAGATACCACCTTGTCATCCAAGCCAGAGGCCTGGCAGTCAGCCCAGGTTCCTTCATCTCTCATCAGACCAATCACCAAGTTCTGCCAGTTTTAGTGCTTAACTATTCCTCAAATCTATCCAGTTTGCTCCATCCCTATAACCTCTACCTCGATTCAGGCCTTCGTTATGTGTGCTGTCTCCTGCAACAGGCCTGCAACCCCCCTGGCCACACTTCGTCTCACCCTCTAAGTCCACATTCCACACTGCCAAGAAACCAATCTAACTATGCCTTTCCCCTGCTTAAAAGACTTCAGTGGCTCTGAACCATCCAGAAGTATCCAATCACTCTACAAGGCCCTTTATCACCTGACCCCAATCTACCTCTCACAGATACCACTCCCCACATCATATGTGACCATACCACGGAGAGTTACGCCACTGGAGCTGTAACACAAAACTCAAACAGTCCCTGACTTACCATGGTTCCACTTTTTCAACTTTATGATAGTGTGAAAGCGATGCACAGTCAATAGAAATCATGCTTTGAATTTTGAATTTGAATCTTTTCCCAGGCTCATGATAGGTGGTACAATACTCTCATGAGGGTGGGCGGCCACAGGACCAATCATTGTTTTTCACCTTCAGTACAGTTTCAATAAATTACATGAGACATTTAATACTTTACTATAAGAGAGGCTTGTCTTAGATGCTTTTGCCCAGCTATAGGCTGATATCTAAGCGTTCTGAGCATGTTTAAGGTAGGTTAGGCTAAGCTATGGTGTTCCATAGGTTAGGTGTATTAAATGCATTTTTGCCGTAACGATATTTTCAACTTAGAATGGGTTTATCGGGGTGTAACTCCACTGTGACTGAAGAAGATCCGTACTTGAAATTCTCCACTCACAGCATGCTTTCCCATTTATATCTCTTTAAGAAAATGTTCTATCTAAAACACCTGCTCCTCTCTCCTATTCGAAACTCCAAAAACAATCTCCCAAGGCTTAGTTTAAGCACTCTGGGAAAGAGCTTCCCAAGCTCACAGGACAGGCTGAGTGCCATTCCATGCGCTCCCAGAACACAACTTCATCAGATCAATTTGTATACTTGTCTTTCTTAGCCGACTGAAAACTTCAGAACATGCACTGCCCTTGCCTTCCTAGAGCTTAGTGCTAGAGAGAGCAGACACAAAGGCCATCCCTGGACTTCAGGACCATGTATCTTTAGCCCGAACTCTACGAGACTGTTCAGGCTCCCAAACCCCACAACATCCTCTGCACTCCCATAAATATGACATAGGGTAACTTAATAATAAAGAATTCTGTGCTAACCATTTATGGCTTTCCTGGGGAGATAAATTGCAGAAATCTTAGGTGGGCAAGCTCCAAATATAGACCTATTCGCTAAACCCAGAGTCGAGAGCCAGCTTTCAATACTGCTTTAATCAGCCTCCCTTCACACTGGCCTCAGCAGTATCATATCAGAACAACCAAGCATGAAATCCACACCCAGTTAGAAGGCTCTTTCGATTCATTTTTCTAGTCCAATGGGTTTCAAACTGCCATTAGAATCATCTCAGGAGCTTTTCAAAAATACTGATGCCAAGGCACATGCCATATGAACTGAATCAGAATCTCTGAGACCAGATCTTGGCCTGGGCATGGGCATGCATATTTTACAAAGCCTCTCCAGGCGCTTTAACCGTACCCCAGGGTGGATACGCTCTTCTCACTGCTCTTCTCACCCCAGAATCTAAAACCAGGTCAGGGACACCGGGGCCCATGAGGATCCCTTCAGGACTTTACTCTGTGGCTGCATCACTGGAAAGCAGACCCGAAGCTTTAAATGGGTCCTAACATTTTGCTATTATGAAACAGCTCCTTGGAGGAACTCCTGGACTCCACAGGAATCTGCCCCCCAGAAGCAGGCGATGAGGAGAGTCTAGTGTCCTGGAGGCACACAGTTTTAGGAAAGCTCCTATCGCTCAGTTCAGAAGCTATGACAGTTACTCAAGAAATATGGATGAGCTGTATTATCCATTTACATTGTTTTCAGGCTAATTTACTCATCAGTCTCCATGACCAGAAATAGTTTTTTTATTTTTAACCACAGTAGGAGAGTATCATGGCCAGAATTAAAATAACTATGTAAAAGGATACCATACTAATTCATATCTAGAAATTTCTCCCCAAAAAATCAACAAGGGCTTAATAGTTCATATTAAAGAAAATCTGCTGACAACGTGAGAGATACATTCAAATTAGTAAGTAAGGGGACTCAAGATTTGACCTGAGGACGACAAAGCTTCCTGGTCGACCAACATATAGCTATCCCCACTTTTCCAAAGACCTACGTCAGTACCTATTTTCACTAACCAAAAGAAATCCTAAGAGCAGTTTCACTTGTACGGAAAAAAGGCAAAAAGTGAAAAAACAGTCCTCAGCGTTTGGTTTAGGAATGGCTCCACCAAGCTCCTTCTCTGGGAACTACATTCAGCATCTCAAGCATAAGCCACCATAGCTTTGAACTGTGTCTATGAGTATCTGTGCTCTACCTCAATTTTATGGTGTGCATCTGTTAGCAAGATGTGTCCTAGGGTATGTGAAAAGCCTGAGAGAGAGAAAAAATTCTTTAAATTTTTAAAACATTAAAAGAGAGAAAAGCCCAAGAGGGATTATTTTTTAGGTCTAGGAAATGCTCAAAAAATTTTTCCATATAAATTAATAAGTGCTGCTGCTTCCCTTTACATCATTTCAGATGCCAAAAGGCTTCACAGGAACACTACTCTTTCAAAGAGTAGGGGAAATCTGTATTTTAAACCACTTAAAAAACTGTACATCTAAGGAACCTTCTCCAATTAGGAGTTACAGAATTCCTAAAATCAGCCCTGTTTACCAACTACAATAAAATTTTGAAAAACTAAAAGTAGATGATATCTGTTGCCCTCAGAAGTGGTAAAGAACATTATATTTCTCCAAATCCAAAAATATGCCTGCACGTGTTTACCCACCAAGCCCAACCAAATCAAAACAGCGATTAATTCATAATTAGGAAAGGGAACAAAAATTTGTCTTTGATCAACATAACACTAAACTTACTTCGTGAGCATACATTAAAAAAACAGGATGTATCTCAAAGTTTTATTCTATTTCATGCTTCTCCATTATCAGAGGTAAGCATCTGAAAATAGTTACCAGCATATACGTGATTCATGTGTAAAGAGAGATTAGGTAAAAGGATAATGTTAATGCATTTGTGCTGCACAGTTCTCAGTGGCCAGTTTTTTCAGGACAGTAACTCTACTGAGAAATATGCTACCACACAGCACTGGTAACAGATTTAAGTGTGGTCCTGTTTGCCTTTTGAGATCATTTTATGCCCAGGTGGCTGCGTTGCTAGTTTGACCACAAAGAAGCCGTTATCAGTTGTAATTGCATCTGGACAAGTATCTTCAAATAAATACCATACAACCTAGATCCTTGCCCAGCAAAATAACGGCCACTTAACTAAATTAAGATATTAAAATCTTAGATTCATTTAATTAGATGTTGATTCTCTGCCAACAGAAGCAGAAAAAAAAATGACATGAAACTGAAGTTTATGGAAATGATTTGATGAGGGGCGCCTGGGCGTCTCAGTGGGTTAAGCCTCCAGCTCTTAATTTCGGCTCAGGTCACGATCCCAGGGTCTTACGGATCAGGCCCCACCGCCGGGATCCGCTCTGAGCGTGAAGCCTGCTTGAGATCCTCCCTCCCTCCCTCTAACTCTCTCTCCCACTTCGTGCTCTCTCTGTAAAGTCAAAAAACAAAAAAGTTTTTTTAATGCTCTGATGAGCTCAAAGACATTACATTCACGAGGAAAAAAGATCGATTTGGAATCTGACCGGGACTTAATTAACCTGCCATGGCACGCAGGGAAGGCTAACTCAGTGCAATGCTTTCCTAACAGACTAACTCCTTACCAGGCAGCAGTTCAGAGCACAAAAGGGCATCGATTCCAGCCCTTTGGTAACAGAACAACAGATTTTCAAGGAAATCTTACTGGCCTAACGTGAAGATTCGTTACGCTACTTCCGAATCCGTGAGCCACTCAGAAACGTGCTCTGCAAATCATAATACACAGCCCCCGTCTAGGCTCCAAGATGCCGGCTCGCTCGCACCTTTCGCCCCTCTTCCTGAGAGGCTGCACCTTTGGCAGCGGAATCCGGGGAGCCTGGTGCAATGGGTCTGAAGCGACTCGTGCTCTGACAGGTCGCTAAGTGTGCAAGACGTTCGGGTAACGCTCCCGAACGCCTTCGGGGTTTAACCTAACGTGTCGCGCGGAGGGCTCCGGGGACAGCGCGGGGCGCGGCAGGGCGGGGAGGCGGCGGACGCCCGGCGGCGTAGGGGTAGCAGGCCCAGGGCCACGCCTCAGCCTCTGAGCTCGGGCCGCCGTCAGGCTGGCGGCCCCTCCGTGGGAGCCAGGCCCCCGAGGCCCGCCGGGACTACACGCTGTCGGGGGGATCCGCCGCCCGGGGAGGCGGGAGGAGCGCGAGCCTGGAGCGTGGCCTCGGTTCTTACCATAGCGGGTCTTCTGAAGGCCGGAGCTGCGCGAGGCGCGAGGCGAGAGGCGGGGCGGGACGAGGCGGGTTTGATTTTGGCGCGGACGCCGCCAGGGGGCGGAGCAGCGATGAGGAAGAGGTGGGAGGGAAGCCGACCTCCATCCCAACGGTGCGCGGCGACCCCTGGCGGCCTGGCGGAGCGGCCGGCCGGAGAGGGGCGGGGTCCGCCAGGGCGCTCCTGGGACTGTTATCTCCGCGGCTCCCGCCTCTGCGCTCCTGACATATAAGGTGACTCCTTTTTTTAGAAAGTCTTGAGCCCTCACTTTAGGGCACGGTTTCCTCGCGCCGTAGAAACCCGGCTTAAGTTGGCCTTAGAAAATAGAGGCGATTTGGCTGCCGGAGAAGGAAGCGCTGCCCCCATCCATCCGGATTTGCCCAGCCTGGGGCGGACTTTCTTCTCTTTCCTAATTTTACCCTTTTCTCTGCAACCTCGCTTCACTGTTTTCCCAGGTTTTAAATATCACTTTGTATTGTTTGCTTTTCCCTTAGGTGTACTTGTTTGTTTTAGATAAACAAAATAATGAGGTTCAAATGAAAGCTGTGGAAAACCCGCTACCTGATGTCTTGAAAATACATGAATAGTCAGGGATAAAGTTCAGGTATTAGCCTAAAGGCACTACAAAATTAACTCGGACTTATCAATTATTTTGAAAATTATTGTACGTTATTTTGACCCATTTTAAAGCATAGTAATTTTACTGAAAACGTGAAGAGTGGCATCTAAAGTTGAAATTTGTATCTCCTTTTGCTTCTTTAAGAAGCAGAGGCAAGGGGCGCCTGAGTGGCTCAGTGGGTTGAGCTTCTAACTCTTTACCTTGGCTCAGGTCATGATCTCACAGTTTGTGGGTTCCATATCAGAACCTGCATAAGGTTCTCTCTCTCCCTCTCTCTGCCCCCTCCCTGTTCACACTATTTTTCTCAAAATAAATAAACATTAAAAAAGAAACGAAAAGGAACAGAAGCAAGGGAAGGGTTATATTGATTGCTTAGAGTTCCATTAATTTAGTTTTCCCCAAGGTGCATTAGGATACTCTGTGATTGATGGTACATGACCTGATATTAAAATAGTAAATGGGCAAAAAAGAGAAATATCTAAAAAAATAAAATAAAATAGTAAATGGGTAGCCATTTAATACATGTTTTAATATGTACTATAAAAGTATAAGTAGCCCATTATACTCTGCATTTCTCATGTATTGCTCTAGATATGGATGAAATCTGTCAGAAAAAAGGAAAGTGATACTTAAGAAAATACTAAGTTACTGCACTGGTGATAAGTAGATTTGACAAAAATCATAAAGGTGACGCTTGTGGGAAGACTTGCCTTACTTGGCTCTGGAACTGCCATACCTGTTCCCTCCATCTGGAATGGCCTTTCTCCATTTGGCTTATTCTTGTCCCTCTTTAGATAGCTGAGATGTCTGGGAGACCTGACATTTGACTCGCTTCAGGAAACATTTTCCGTGTCTCCCCCTCCCATGGCACAAGCAGATCGGGTCTCTTCGGTGGTATGCTGTAGCAATCTGCAGTCTTATCACAGCATCCCACATTCATTTTATAACTGTTTTCTTTGACAGCTTCCCTGTAGTATCAAGCTCCTTCCTGTGGCAGAGGTTAAGCCAACTATTTTAGTGTCACCAAGACCTAGCACAGTGCCCAACACATGGTAAACAATAAATGTGTATCAGATAAATGTACTGGGTATTTAAGAACACCGTCTCTTCATTGACGTGGGGATAACTAGATATGGTTTTCAGTTGAAAAGAAAGGATATTGTACTTTATTAAAAATCTTAATTATTTGTATTGGGTAATGCTTTCCCATTTATTATCCTTACCAATAGAATTTTGAAATTATCATATATACCATTCATATGTGTTCAATTAAACAAGGAAACCATTAAACTCTATTGTGTGGTTCTAATGCTGCAGCAGCCTGCAAGGGCAAACCACAATCTAAGCCTGTAAATGCCTCAAGGTTAGGAAATCAAAACACTGAAGACTTACATCAGCCAACAAGACTTTAAGCTTTAGTGAATCAAAGAATTTCTTTGGTTCTGCTCTTTCCCTATATACGTCATTTGGCTGGCTCCTGTCGCCAGAGCAATCCTATCCACTTCCAGTTTGGCACTGCCTGATTCGAACAGATTTTGCTCAGACTCCTAATATGCTTCAATTTACCTTTTAATAGATGTCTTGAGACACCCCAAGTTTTGCAATACTATGGAGCAGGTAGACGTAGTATACACGTTTTTAAGTATGGTAAATAAATATTTGCAGCATCTGAGGAGGACTCATGAATTTGGATCCTGTATCCACCATCTAGTGTTTGCTATGGTACCCAAATGGCATTTGTTTATTACACAAATGTGTGTTTTACAAAATCCTGAAGCATAGATTAAGTTCATTCTTTTTACTTTACCTGCTGACTGCAAAGGGTGTGAAGATGAACCAGACAGGTCACACCAGTAAGGAGTTTATGTGTTAGTCAGAACTGCCCTTCCATCTCAGCTGCCTTGCCCAAGACCCTGCTCCTTAGAGGGACCTGTTGCCCTTACTCCAGCCACAACCCTCCCCATAGGCAAGGAATCTGCAGGGCCACAGAGACATGCCCCACCCCCCCAGAACCTCCCTTCTAGACTAGGAACGTGGAAACCCAGAATCCCCTGAGTTTTCCCCAAAACAGAGCTTGAGACAAAGATGTGCTGGTAATTTATTTGGGACTTGGGAGGCAGCAAGGGAGAGATGGGAAAGGAGCAAAGCCACTAAACATGTGTGCACTTCTCGGTGTGGGTATTTACAAGTCTTTACAAACTGATCTGCTTTGCCCAAGAGAATGGACGAGTTTGTGGAAGGAGAGAACACAGGAGAGATGAGATCTGAGGACAGAACTCCACTGGAGAGGACATGGTGAATCTCCAGGTGCCTTCCAGGCCCTTGGCTGCTTTCTGTCTTTAACCCCGGCATTCTTGCTGCACACAGGTGTGGTCCTTGCTATGTGCAACTAATGAACTCTCTGCCATCTGGGCCATGCCCGGCTAGACCAGGGCTAGAGCGTACAGGATGGACATAGAGCAAGCCACTTGCCTTTGAGGTGGCTAAGGAGACCTTGGATAGTGACAAATTGACTCAATTGGGTCTTCTCTTGGGAAAGATGAGTACGAAGGGCACCTAGAGTGGGTTGCTCATTGGAACTGTAGCTATATCCTAAACGTCCCTGTACTGTGGTTACACTTCTCTGAGATTCCTGATGTGCGCTCCAGTTTTGGAATACCAAACCTCAGAATGACACCACCAAGGAGAAAAGAGACACATTCTCCTGTCTCCGGTTCCCTTGCTTTTTTAGGAAATAATACTCCAAATTGAAGATAACCTTCTCATTGCCCTTCCTGGAAATTCTGAAAAGTGTGACCTCTAGGAGAAACTTATTATCAAGGAAGCAGGGAAAGAAAGTAATTTGGAAAAGACAGAGGGAAAAATCTGCAAGGTAGGGAAAGAAATAGAATGAAAAACCAAGAGAGGAGAACATTTTTTAAAAGTTTTTTAAAAATGTTTATTTTTGAGAGAGAAAGAGAGAGCATGAGCAGAGGAGGGGTGTGTGTGGGGGGGGACAGAGGACCCAAAGTGGGCTCTGCAATGACAGCAGACAGCCCGATAGGGGGCTCAAACTCACCATCAGTCAACAGATCATGACCTGAGCCAAAACCAAGAGCCAGACGCCCAACTAACTGAGCTGCCCAGGAGCCCCAAGAAATAGTCAATATTATCAACTTCTCAGTCACACCACATCTCTTGAGTTAGAAATGATAATGCTATTGTGTCATTTGTGCAGAGCATCAGTTTCAATGAGGGCTCCTGGAAGCTGGAAAAATCTCAGATGGCCTGTGGCTCACCAAAGGGCTATAGTATGTAAAATGATACATGGTATGTCTCTGGTAGTAAAATTTCATAGAGTAGGGGTAGGGGATATTAGGAAAAAATGTCTAAAAGTGCTCCTTAGGGGGATGATAGTGGAAAAAAGGTTGAGAAACACTGGTGTAGAATAAGTATACAATTTATCATCCAAACAGGGCATATCTGAGAATGAAAGGGACTGTTATGTATAATTATGTGGCATAAAGCAGGATTGTCCCCATGAATCATGTGATAACTTGGAACCCCTTGTGCTTTATTAACACTTATGGTTATTACCTTAATTTGCTCTGTATCATAGTTACTAATGCTCTTTGAATCATTCCACCTGGGAGAACAGGCAAAGTAACTTACTCCTTTTTGTAGCCCTGTCTCATTTCTCGTCATTTCTGCTTGAGCATTCTCTGGCCTCACGACATTGAACTATTTGCTCCTTCCTGGGCCACTCATGCCCTCTCGCCATCTTTTAGCAAGCGTTGGCTCCTCAGTGGTCCAGATGCAACACCAGCCCTCTGCTTTCCTCTAGGGTGAGTTCTTAGCTGCCAGTTCTCTCAGCCCCCAGCCAGCCCCTCTACCACCCTTCATTCCTGGCAGGGAGCCCGGGCCCAAGCCACGGGGGAGTCTGAGTCATGGTGTGGGGCCCTAGGTGCCCGTGAGGGTCTGTACTTACCCAGCAAGTAGCCCTATGCCCAAGGGAGTATGACATTAAATAGCAAATAAAAACCACCCCCACAGGTCAAGAGGCCATGGAAAAAAAGGAAAAAACCTTTTATATTGTTTTTGAAGGAGGGTTCCTGCATTTTCATTTTGCATCAGCTCCCACAAATTATGTAACTAGCCAATATATATTATATATACATGCGCACACACATATATGTATATATATACATGTTGAATATGAATGTATGTATGTATATATATATATGTATAAATATATATTCATTTAAGTTTCATTCCAGTAAAGCTCCATGAGAACAGGGACTTTTTAGCATGCTGCTATCCCCTAGTGGCTAGAACATACTAAACTCAGTAAATATTTGCTAATGAATACATATAAAAGCAGCACTTGTGGTATTATAATTACCTGGCCTGGTTCACTAAACAAACTGTAAGCTCTTGGAGGTCATGGGGCTTTATCATTCATCTTTACATCCCTTACACCTACCCTAAACCCTGGTGTATCACTAGGTCTTAGGTATTTATTAAATGACGGCAACTACAAAAAAAGACAATAGGGAGGAGAAAGGATAGAATGTCATTTGCCCTTCCTGCCTCTTTACTTAGGCTAAATAATAAACTGCAGCTTTAATTGAACTTGGCTGCTCTGGAAAGGAGCGCATCTGGCTTTATGTGAAATGAGTTCTCAAAGGATAATTTGAGATATGTTTAAACGTAGGGCAACTGGCTTTTATCAGGAATGCCATGCTTTCTGCTTCTGAAAACCTCCAAACAGCCCATGATGGCAATGATGCCTGCTTGGTTAAAAGAAAAAATAAGTGAAGAGTGGAAGCAGGATTAAATAAAACTAATATTCACAGTCACTGGTTTGAAGCATTAGCATTAGCAGTAGCGTTATGTTTGGCTTTTTTCTCATTTCTGTTTCATCTGTCCTTCCAAGACTGACTTAGTCTCCTCCTGTAGAGTTACAATCTATTATAAGTTTTTTTTTAACCCTCCAGAAAAACAAAACAAGAAATTTTTGTTGTGTCCCTCCACTGTTCAAAGAAGATAAATTTTAGTATTCATTCCATCACGGCGAAATAAAAACCCCAGGCTTAATGAAAAATCAAAAAGCCTATAAATAAAAAAGTTCTATGCATATATGTAAGGACATGACTTATTTATAATTAATGAAAAAAGACAAGAGTCCTTTATAGGAGAACAAAAGACCAAATATCAAATCCATACACCACTCAAAATTGAGAGCGTTATCTGTCCTCAAGTCTTGTGGGGAAGATACTGGCCTGTAGGTTAGTGGCATTGAAATGATAACTTTGACATTATGAATAGAGACTAATGTAAATTTTATTATTCAAGAAAGTCAGTGGAGGGGCGCCTAGGTGGTTCAGTCAGTTCAGCATCTGACTTTGGCTCAGGTCGTGATCTCACGATTTGTGGGTTGGAGCCCTGACAGCTCAGAGCCTGGAGCCTTCGAATTCTGTGTCTCCTTCTCTCTCTGCCCCTCTCCCACTCACGCTCTGTCTCTCTCAAAAATAAACATTAAAAAAAAAAGAAAGTCAGTGGAAACTATCTTCTTTGAAAGGATATGATATAGTGATACCCTATTATCTGTACATTTATCATCAGGTTCCTTTACAACGAAACCTCCAGAGGACTGTCTGGACATAATCTTTAGATGTTATGAGCAATGCTTGAAATGCTTGGCCATAAACTTGATGTAATATAAAAAAAAAATTTATTGTAGGGGAGGCTGGGTGGCTCACTTGGTTAAGTGTCCAACTTCAGCTCAGGTCATGTCTCGAAGTTGGTGAGTTCGAGCCCCATATCTGGCTGTCTGCTCTCAGCGTGGAGCCTGCTTTGGATCCTCTGTGCCCCCTCTCTCTGCCTGTCCCCTGCTTGTGTTATCTCTCTCTCAAAAATAAAGCATTTTATAAATAAGTAAACTTCTAACTTTTAAATTTTTTTATTGTAATAAATTTTATTTTAATTAAATTTTGGAACCTAAAGACAATATTTATAGTGAGGTCCCTTTCTTGTTCTTCACCCCTTAGAAACGTGACTACCCTGACTACCAGAAGGTCAGTCCTGTGATTCTTTAAGGATTATAAGCATATTGCTTAGGGTCTATTTGGACTTCCAAATATATTTGCTAGACATATGTGCCATGATTTTCCAAATTCCTGCTTAAGATACATCCTAAATGCTCACCAGACTATTAGCATCATAAACAACAAAAATTACACTAAGCTTTTCTCACTATTATAAACAGTTTGGTTGAGGTATTGGTATCTTCCCCATATTGTAGAACATTCCTTTATTTCCCTTTACTAAAAAAGCAAGCAATATGTAAAATACATAAACATTCACCCTGGAAATGGAGAAAACAAGCTTTATTATAATGATTTGAGATTTTGTGCATGGTAAAGGTATACACATGAATCTTGTTTCTCCTATGTTTCAAGACAGAATTAATTTAAAGTTTTATTGTAGACTAAAGCATCCAAAATACTGTGGTACATATGTAGCTACGAACATACAAACACTTTGATGCACAGCGTTCATTCTTTTCTTTAAATAGGCAGTCAGCATTTCGATTCATAAAAGAACAAATGAGAATATATCAGTATCAATGTCAGAGTGCACAAGACTTAGTGTTCTATACACAAAACATATGAAACAGACCTATAAAGATGGAATGTACAAAATTTAAAAAGAAACAAAGGAAGCAGAAACCCTTCATACTCATACATAGGATTGAAAGGCTATAGAATTGAAAATGATATAAAGAATTCTATTACAAGAATACACTCTGTTGATGACAGAACATTCCCATGTCATAAAGCAAAAGCATTGAGTTTAAGGCTGTGTTGCTTTTGAAAGTTAATGGACGTGCTGTACATTCATTGGGACAACATAGCCAATTTATTAATCTATTTTAGAATATTAATAGCTTTCATACATTCTTCACAAACAGACCACACAATCACTGCCACACAGTTCATCTTCAGAAAGTTTAAGATTAACATCATGATTTGTAGCTTACTGTCATTTAAAACAAAACAAAAAAATCATTTATTTATACCAAACAAATCTTTAATGGGCACTTAGTTTCCTTTATGGCAATACTAGATTCCTAGTTATCAAAAATATTAAAATAATTGTAAATTTTAAAACCCTGCAACATTTACAGAATGCAACAGTATTACGACTTTCGATTTTAAGCAAAATTAGATGATGTTCTCAGCAAATAGCTTCAATTTTATCCTACCTGGAAATGTCTTGTTTTTAAATTAGTAAACTAAAAACACTCCTCCCTTTCCAGAAGCTGGTGAATAGGGAGGATACTATAGAGTCCAAATGTACAAAAAGGTTTTTCCCTTTTGAAGTAATCTGCACATTACCTAATGTTTATTTGCTATTTCCTCCAATTAACTCAGTAAGTATTAGCAAAGTATTTATGTGAATCCTTCAATGTTACGGATCCACAGACACTTGCTAGTGAACTGCTATTCCAGTCAACTCCATGTGAGGACATACCCTGTATATTTAGTAGTAGAAGCAAGTTTGTCCTAGTTGCATGGACCTGTAGTATTTATTTGTCTCAAATCTAGTCAAAGCGTAAATTAAAATAAGGAAACTTGGGCATTTGTTTAGTTACGGGAGACTAAAGTTTGACCAAGATACTAAGTACCATTTAAAAAATGGTGAACAGTCATAAAGGCTTTTTATTCATGTGTTTCTGGATGGTCAAGTCACCTCGTCCCCTAAGTCCAGCAGGGGAGGTCTGTTTTGGAGGGAATACATTGTCACTGACCTTTACATTCAAACCGGCAATATTCTGCCGTTAAGTGCCCAGGGGATATTTGAATGGGTAATTTCTCAGTGCTACTTATCATGAACGTATGACAGATTCTGTACACTTGACAAAGAGAAATCAAACAATAATGAGAGCTCAGGGAAAAAAAAATCACTTATTTTAATATCCTCAGTTTACCAGAAACCATTTTCCATAGAATGTGACAAAATTTCACTTAAATCTTGTCTACTCTATCTTGTCAGCAGCACTTTCCCTCCTCAAAGATGCTCACTAAGAAATACAGTAAATGCTCATATGTATCCAAATGTGAAACATTATCTATACTTTAACATACACGATTACATATTTTGGGGGGGAAATACAGTGTTTTTTAGAGTGCCCACAGCATGTGTTTTAGTAACAGATAGTGGAACAGGTCTGAATCAAACTATCTATTCTTCCATTCCAGTTTGTGCCAATATTGACAGATTAAAAAAAAAAAAAAAGAGCCTTGTATTCAATCTATTATTGAGATACCCAGTCTGATACGGTAGGATGGCTAGCTAATTTCTAAATTCACAAGTACAATTTCAATGTTGTGCAAAAAAACTCTTTTAAGTAAACTAGTTTTAAGACCAAGAGCCTGTGATGGAATCTAAACAGGAAGACATTTTTACTTGTGAAAACAAACAAACATTATTTTAACCAATTTAAAAGGTTTTCTTTTAAACAGTCTAGGACCTATCAAGGGTCTAGCTTATCTTTTATGCAGAAGGTTAGTAAATGTCCCTCCCCTAGAGTGTAAACTCCAAGCAGGCAGGGATTTTTGTCTCTTTTGTCTATTGCTGTATCCCCAGTGCCTAGCATAGTGCCTGGCATCTAGTAAGCACTCGTTAAACACGAACGTTTAAATTCAAAGACTTAGTTTGCTGATGTTAGGAACTAGTATCTTATTTAACATCCTAAAAATGTTATTGAATTTTACAACTTTATCACAGTCTCAAATATTCTGAAAACTCTACCTAACTAGAAAAAAAAAAAGAAAAAAATTCTAAACCTACATGTCAATCTTCCTGAAAACATTTTTTCAGAGGTCAATCTGGGCATAAGAAACTTGATAGACAATTGGAAGTAGCTAGATTTCCCTTCTAAATTAAAACAAGTCATATATATAAGAGAATGACTGGGTTATAAATTAATAAGCAATAAACATCACATATAATGATACATATGGGAAATGTTTTCTTATAGTACAGTTCTAAGGTGCTTTCAGTGAAAAAGATCCCAAAGTCATCAAAGATGCCAAACACGACATCCTATTTGGTAGAACTGAGTAGAAAATTAAACAGTGGAAGTAGACCACATCTTACCTTATAATATTGATGACAGGTTAACAATTGACTAAATTTTTTGTCGCATTTCTCAAAACCCATTTATACTTAGTTTAAACTAAAAGTAATTCAAGTTCAACGTTTCTTTTTCTTTCAACCTGTTTTTGTTTTGTTTTGTGTTTGAAAGCACAGAAGGCCATTTTCTGACTAAAAGTCAGCCAGTACCATCATTGGAAATGGTGAAATTAAGCCTGTTTCAGGGCTTGCTCTACCCGGGACGGCTTTAAACTGTGCAGTAACGGGATGTGGTGGACGATGCTTCTGTCTTTCAGAGTGCTGCCTATTTCAATAAACCAAAGGTTCAGCTATATATATATATATATATATATATATATGATGCATTCTACCTTACCCTAATCATGTATACATAGTCCTTTAATGCCTCTACTATTCATTAGACAATGATAAATAACCATAACATGCCCTTACCTGTAATGCTTTCGAGATAACACGACTTTGGTAACACTTGCTTTCTAAGGGGAGACCATTAATCAATCACATGCCTTTGGTTGACACCATCCGTCCTCCAAAGGGCTACTTATGGCTCTCTGTCCTAGGACACTGGTGTCCTACTACACGTGCTGACATTTTGCAGGAGGTAAAGCTTTCGCTTTCATGAAGTGGAAGAGGAGAGAAACTAGAAAACATGGCACATAGAATGTGACTGACATTTTCTTGATTACATGCCAGTGCACTAACTGGAGTGGAGGGGGCCCTTTGTTAACCAAGAGGTGGCACTGCTATTGTAATATGCTTTTCAAAGCATTAGGAACTTCAGGTTTCCCTGAAAATGGACTCTGTTTTTTGATACAAGGGGAGCCGGAGAGAAAAGGTGAGAAGAGCATACAAAAAGGATCTTTGATCTAACCCAGAAAGGCTAGGATATGTGCGGTGGTTTTAAGCGCTAAACTCAAGAGGCCTGCCTCATCACACCTGGGAGGGTTTTGCAAGACAGTCTTATTTTCTCCTAATTTACATATAGCTATTGATAACCAAAAAATGTTGCATGAGTTAATACCGACTGTAAAAGTGAGGTTAGAATATCCCCCGGGTCTTGTAATTGAAGTTAAATAAAGTACAACAGATTCTGTTTTTGTTTTGTTTTGTTTTGTTTTTGGAGGCTCTGCACAAAAGCTACCATTCACAGGATTAACAAACACCTTTAAATATTCTAGGTTTTTTTTAGTGCTTGTTTGATTTGCAAAATCAGTTCAACTACACAAATCCCTGTCCTAGAAGCCATAGTTCACAGGTGTGGAACGCTGCAGTTTCCATAGATTCAGTAGAAGGGATTTCTTTCTTTCAAACCCTAAAGGCGAATTACAGAAATCAGATATGCAGTTTTTAAGGAAATTGTTACATTCAGAAATCACCTCGGAAAGTTCACCAATGATTCCTTCTAGCATGAAAAGTCTAGTGTAATCTGGTCCCGCTTTGAGAAATCCATTCCAGTTTATAGTGCAAGACCTTTGGGAGAGGGGGGTCCAGCTGCCCACCCCTACTGTAAGTACCGGTAGACCTTGAAACAGTGGTTTCCAGAGTCTGCAACCACAACATGACCGTCTGAAGTTAGGGCCAGGCCTTGGGGGCCATACAGTGGGTCAGCAGATGTATTAATGTAGGACAAAAATGATCCACTTCCATCAAAAACCTATAAAAAATACAAAGTCAGACTGTTACAGGAAAAGTTATAGTAATATGATGAAACAGGAGTCAGAAACCCTTGACGCTAATACTGTCAATATAAAGGCATGCGTGTAACCCAACGGATTTGTTTAGGTCACTATCATATATCTGATCCTTCCCTCCACTTACCTTGGTTTTTCTCCTTTCACTCTCTCTCCCTCAGAGTCACTGACAAGGAGCATGCCACTGGCCATCAGACCTCATTTACCTTTTTATAGTGGTCAGCTTGAGGGGAATAGCCCTCAGTGGGGCCTGAAAATGAAGGACCCTTGTTTCTGACTCTTGGCCTTCACTTTCTGCACTTCCAACTTCACATCCCTCTTTTATTCCCAATCGTAAGACATAAAAACCAGCAACTAGACCACAGAGGAATGATTCTGAGTCACAATATACAATGAGAAAATAAAGATCATTTTTTTCCTTTTCATTTTTTTAAATGTTTATTTCTGAGAGAGAGAGAGAGACAGAGCACAAGTGGGGAAGGGGCAGAGACAAAGGGAGACACAGAGGGGCGCCTGGGTGGCTCAGTCGGTTAAGCGTCCGACTTTAGCTCACATCATGATCTCATGGTTCATGGGTTCAAGTCCCACCTCAGGCTCTGTGCCGACAGCTAGCTCAGAGCCTGGAGCCTGCTTTGGATTATGTATCTCCCTCTCTCTCTGACTCTCTCTCCCCTGTTCATGCGTGCTCTCTCTCTCTCTCTCAGAAATAAATAAACTTTTAAAAAAAGGGAGACACAGAATCCCAAGCAGGCTCCAGATTCCAAGCTGTCAGCACAGAGCCCGATGCGGGGCTTGAACCCATGAACCCTGAGATCATGACCTGAGCCCAAGTCTGATGCTTAACCGACTGAGCCACCCAGGTGCCCTCATTTTTTTTCCTTTTCAGAAAAGAGGGAGCTATAAAGTCAATAGTTCAACATGTACATTTGTGGGTTTTTTTTTTAAAGAAGATTTTATTTTTAAGTAACCTCTACACCCAGTATGGGGCTCGAACTCACAACCTGAGATCAAGATTCACACACTCTACCAACTCAGCCCGCCAGGTGCCCCACAAACATGCACATTTGGATATAAAGTAGTTTTCTTTTGGGCTGGAAGCTTCTTCCATGATGGAATACAAGGAACATTTCTCTTTCACAAGGCCTGGGCTGGTTTCTTTTGACCATTCCATTTGGCCCATAGGTGTTTTACAAGGCAGTGAGACTCTGCAGGAGCTAGGAGGGCCACAATACAAACAGCTAAGCATCTGTAATCTTCTACAGAACTGCTTTGTGAACTTGGTTCTTGGCTGGCTTCTAGCTTTCCATCACAATAGAATGGCTCTTTCAAATGTAGATGTATACTAGCATAATTAAGCAAGATAAATATAATGGAGAAATAAAAGCATTTATAGTCTGAACCCTTTTTCTGGGAAGTGAATACTTAAATCAGATTCAAACAGCTAACGACTGCTGCCTTCACAATGATACCTGCATGCTACCTGATTTAACCAGTGCATTCTGAGGTCTCAGAAACTCGGCACAGGGCCATATTGGCAAGGATGAACAGCCCTGTCTGCAGATGTGTTTAGATTCTTTGGGAGTCTACACAGAGAAAGTGAGAAAAGAATAGTGTTTCTTAGTCTGAGGATTCAATACGTTTGTTCTTAATTTAGAGAAAAATCACTTTTTTTTTTCCTGGCAAAGACTACAGACCTCTTCTCAAAATAAGGTTAAAAATTTTTTTCCCAGAATGTAACCACTTTTATCATTTTTTATACTCCATTAAAATGCCAAATGTCGGGGCACCTGGGTGGCTCAGTCGGTTGGCCGTCTGACTTTGGCTCAGGTCATGAGCTCACAGCTCAGTGAGTTCGAGCCCTTCATCCAGCTCTGTGCTGATAGCTCAGAGCAAGGAGCCTGCTTCTGATTCTGTGTCTCCCTCTCTCTCTGCCCCTCCCCTGCTCACTCTCTCTCCTTCAAAAAAAAATTTCTTTTTAATAAAAATAAATGCCAAATGCCATTCATGACACCATTAACCCTAAACCATGAAAACCTATTTAAATTCATTATTACATTTAAAACTATTTTTGTTCACTTGTAATTTTGAAATAATTATAGATTCATAGGATCTATGAATCTATCCAAGGACAGTGCAGAGAAATCCTGTGTACCTTTCACCCAGTTTGGTAGAATACTCCCATAAAACTGAGTCTGGAGATTTATTTTTGGGGAGTTTTAAAATAATGAACTACATTTCCTTAACAGTTGTTGGGGTAGTCAGGTTATTTATTTTATATTGGTTGAGTTGTGGAATTTGTATTTTTTGAGGAATTGGTTTCTCTCATCTAAATTGTCAAGGATACGCATGTAGAGTTCACAGAATTTCCATATGCCTGCAAAGTCTATAATGACATTAGCGCTTTGTGTCTTTTCCTTTATCAGTATTGTTAGAGGTCTGTCAATTTTATTGATCTCTCCAAGAACCAACTTGCTGTTTCACTGACCCTCTCTATTATTTGCTTTGGACTACACAGATTTCGGATGCTATCTGCACTATTTCCCTCCTTCTGCTTGCTTTCAGGCTGTTCTGCTCCTCTCCTTCTGGCTCTTGGAGATAGGAGCTCGGATTAGTGATTTCTGACTCTCTAATGTAAGCACTCAGTGCCAGTGATTTCCCTCTCATGTAGAATGGTGGTTACCAGGGCTGGAGAGTGGGGGAGATGGGGAGAAGTTTGTCAAAGGGTATGAATTTCCAGTTAGATGAATTAAGTTCTGGGGATCTAATGCATTGTATGGTGATTATAGTTAATAAAACAATTTTATGTACTTGAAAGTTGCTAAGAGAGTAGATCTAAATGTTTTCACCACAAAAAGAAATGGTAATAATGGTGACAAAAGGTATTGGCTAAAGCTATGGTGGTAATCCTTTTGTAATATATAAGTGTATCAAATCCTCATATTACACACCTTAAACTTACACAATGTATATGCCAATTATATCTCAATAAAGCTGGGGGGGGGGTGGAATCTCCCTCTCAGGACTGTCTTAGCTGCACACCACAAACTTGGATATGCTATATTTGTATTTTCATTCAGGCCGATATATTTTTAAATTTTCTTGAAGACTTCTTCTTTGACTCAAAGTTATTCAACAGAATTTTTTTTAATGTTTTTTATTTATTTCTGAGAGAGAGAGAGAGACAGCATGAGCAGGGGAGGGTCAGAGAGAGAAGGAGACACAGAATTGGAAGCAGGCTCCAGGCTCTGAGCTAGCTGTCAGCACAGAACCCGACGCGGGGCTCAAACCCACGAACCGTGAGATCATGACCTGAGCCAAAGTCAGACGCTCAACTGACTGAGCCACCCAGGCGCCCCTCAACATAATATTTTTAAATGCATAAAACTACATGGGATTATAAAGGAAAACAATCATATTAAAACAGAGTTATCAAAATTGTACAAAACTGTGATATAGTAATATGTGTGCTTTTTCAACCAACACATTAAATAATAAGAAATGGTGATGGATCTCATACTGACTGGTTCTGAAAGAGTGATGGGCATACGTGACAATTCAAGACCACTGCAACCGTGATTCTTCTTGGTGACAAAGTCATAGGTGTTACTAAAACTATAGTGATTGTTGCCTACACTCACAATTAGAGAAAACGACGGTTTTTAGTTGGAAGCTAGTAAAAATAGTAATATAATATTTTTGTTCAATGGACCTCTTGAGTTCTATCCACAGACACTTTTATGTTAAAAATTCTCAAATCAGCGGTTTTCACTCTGGGAACCTGTTGATGTTTTTTCCACTCCACCCTGCTTAGATTAGCACTTCTGGCGAGGTTACCTATGGTCTATGAAGACCTAATCAAGGAAGAACGGAAAACATCCCAGTTGAGAGACAGCCAATTCTTCACTTTGAACAACCACCAATCACGCTAAACAAATACATTAGCATTTTCATTTACCTGGATCCTGCTGTTTCCCCAGTCTGCTACAATGATGTTTCCGTTCGAATCCACGGCGACACCTGTTGGAGCATTAAACTGCCCATTTCCTTCTCCATTTGAGCCAAACTTCAACATGAATTCCCCCTCCTGATTAAACACCTGTATGAGATATTTTTAAATGATTTTATTTTGAATTAAAAATAGCTGAGCCAACATTATGAGTTTAAAAAAATATATGTACCTGACCAGACCTTTTATTACAAGACCTATGATTTAAAGCATTCTAAAAAAAGAAAAAAATCTACAAAGCAGACCTCCATATCGCTATGGTTCCCCAATTTACTACATAAATTTCATTTATCCTGTGTTAAATCACTTCTTATTCCTAGCTCATATCTGGTTATTGAATACTTATATGAAAAATGCTTTTGTATAAATTATAAAATCTATGTGAATATAAGGCAGGAGAAGAAAGTAGAGCTATAATTTTCAACAATATTATTCTTCCTGCCTTTGAGTCAATAGCTAAATTTCAAGGACAGGCATTGTATTTCTAACACGATGGATGATCAAAGTTGGATCAGGACCTTGGAGCTTTTTGTTAGGCCAGGTGCTCAGAATTTATTACCATTTTACAAAGTCAAAACGAGAAAGAGTAAGTTGGACTTCACACTTGTAAGGGAAAAGTGTATGTGTGTGTGTAATGACACAGGAGAGGAATAAGAGAAAGGCTTTTTAAATATATTTTTTCAGAATGTATATTTAGTGAAAATAGACAGTTTATATGACCCTAAGGCGTTGATGGATGGGGCATACTGAGGGGAGGGGCTGAGAGGAGGGGGAAGCTACACAGAACTCTTAAGCAAACTCTCTAATATCTGATCTAGACCAGCAATGGTTTGTTGTGGTTAATTAAATATTCTTATTAATGGAGTGTTACAATATACGTATCAAATACAGATTATTGATTTGGAGAGAAATAAATTTTTAATATGTGGTTAGTTGTAAGACTACAGTAAGCATACTTTTATCTTGATGACTTAGATGATATTTAATTGTTGTGAAATATCTCCAGGATATAATTTTAAGCTTCCATTATGATGCAGCCTACATACATTGAAGGACTCATTAACAAATCAAAAAGTATTACACGCAAAGCACCGCGAGAATAAAGGTTCCTGAAATGTGGAACAGAGGGAGTTCACTATACCCGAGTGCAGACCTAATTGGAGAACGATCTTGGGGTCTTTCACAGATTCTCTTACTGCCATCTCTTTGATCATGAAAGGTTAAAATCACTCTCTTTCTTTTAATTATGTACATTGGAGAAGCAAAGGGAGACACAACCATCTTTAAAGGCTAACCTCCCTTTAAGATAAAGAAAAATTTATCTTGCCTCTTGAATTAATTACATAACTTGCAAAGTAAGCAAGCTACCTCTTTGGTCCTTTGGAAACGGTAAGACAAGAACCAGCTCTGGCTAAGATGTGATGTCTAAAAATCTTTCCTGACTCTTTTATCTCCGTTCACACGGAACATTCTTGTTTTAAGGGCCAATGAGACTGTTTGTATCCTGGTAAGGACACAATTTATTATTTTCTGCTCTTTCCCTTATTAAGTCCTACCAATAATCTTTTTGTTTGTATTTCTCTCTCCGAGGAAGCATGCTTTCCTTGGCATAATACAAAAAGCACAAATGCTTCTGCTCCATTTTGTAATACTGCTGAATGCCAAATTTAGTCTTAGTTGTTTTGCAACAAAATGAAAATAGACACGAAAGGTAGCTAAAGAACTAGACCATTGGTTAGCCCTGACTACAGGAATAGTTTTTACATTTACCAACAGAGAAGTGAATCAAATCCAGTACCACTGCTAGCTGCCATGTGTTACATGGGAAACAAGAGCCCAGCTATTCCATAGAAGCTATGTGGCAACAGCTGTCAAACAGAAAACACACTGGTTTTCTTAAATAAGAGGAAAACTGAGTTTAAATTACTAAAATAATCTACCTCTGCAGTACTGAAAACTTGAAGAGTTTTCAGAATCTTAATAATTACAAATTTCTCGTAGCTTCTATTTTTCCCATCTAAAATGTCACTTAATTGCTTGTAATTTATTCAGAAGAAAACATATTAAGAGGCAGATGCATGAACTGAAATAGTTTTTACAGCTTTGCTATTTGTAACAAGTTTTTACAGCAAGTTTTTATAACTTTGATGATAAACCTTTCTTGATTTCAAAATTCTGCTCACCTCAAAGACCACCTCCACTTGGAAGTCTTCCCTGTCTTAGTTACAGAAATCTGCTCTTTGTTTTCTTCTGGATACTTATAGAACTTTATATGTACCTATATGAAAACAATAATTTATCGCCATCTGCCTTGCATTTTGATTACTTACATATGTTTTATTTCCTTCTACATCGTCAGCCGGGGCTGGTAACTAGGAGTCCTCTCACATACCAGTGCCAGTGATTCATAGAGGCTCCCTGGAGCACTGGGATGGAAAGGCTCTGAGGCCACAGTTGCGCTTAGTAGAAACGAGCAACTTGTTTAATATTACTGGCCTCCCGTGGGAGTGGGCAGCATCTATGCCAGGTGTTTGCTGGCCTTTGCTGATCTACGTGAGTTATCTTCTGGTTAAATGCCCTGTAGTTAAATGATTCCTCTATAAAGTGAGTGAAGGATAGGAAGTCTGAGGACAGCCTATGTTATCGTTAAGCTCATCACACAGGACTGTTACAGGGGTCCCCCCCCCCCAGGGGGGCCAGTCTAGAGCCCAGTCCCTACTGCCTCTTTGCTATTTCCCTCCTCCCCACCACTACTCTTCCCACAGTCCTCTTCCCTTTACCAAGACACCTCCTGCAGAGAGAGAACTTGCAGCTTGCAGAGACCGAGGGGGGGAGTAGGGAATGAGCTCTACCACTACGGCAGCAACTCCAGAGAGACAACATGGCAGGAAGCAGCCTGAGAAGTAAGCAATGGTGGGCATCCTTTCCCCTCCTCCTGCCCCATCACCACAGCCCACTGTGCTCTACACTTTGCACCCACCAAAAAAAGCTCAAAACCATTCCATTTACTCAGGTGAAAGATATCTTTGGGAGGAGCTGGGGAGATGAAGCAGTGATGGACTCAGAAGACAGAGTGCCTTTGGGTGTTGAAATCCTATCCCTATGTAGCTATTCCAGTCTCCAACAATGACAAATTGCTTTTTTAACTTTGGTTGCCCAATGGTTGTCTCTAAGTACAAACTTTAGTCACTGGCATATGCCACCTATGCTGTTTCCTTCTTATCTTCCCTTTAAAATGGCCTCACTTTAAAAAATTTTAATGAATTTACTTACAAGGGAAACTTTGTATCATTCTATAAGTGCAAACCAGTAACACTCGCTGTAAACAGAGGGTCACCCTAAAAATAAACACGTAATTCTTGAAAATGTCTGCCGGCGCACTGCTCACGGCCACCTGGCATGGCTTCAGTGGACCATGCACTGCACCTTGGGAACCATGGTCTGGAATGCAACTAAACATTTTTTCATTTCAGTAAATGAGAAATTTGTTCTGATTCATTTCCGGATTTCCTGATTTGCTCATAATAAATGTCAAATCTTTCTTCTGCCTACACCTGGTGAGAAAGATGTAGTATGCTGTTTGGTAGAGGGGAAGAGGCACTGTATCCTAGGGAACATCAAATTCTGTGAAAGCCTTCTCTGAAGTATGAAACATCTATAGGAATGTATACTAGGACTCTCTCCCTCCCCAGATCTGTGGAGGTAGTGGAGTTATAGTATCTAATTTTGTTTGAAAGGTCTTAGGATGCAGATAATTAAAAAAAGTCATCTTTTGTTGAATAGCAACAAAATATTTTTTTCTTTTATTTATTTCTAGGAGAGAGAGAGAGACAGCGTGAGCAGAGGAGAGTCAGAGAGAGAGGGAGATACAGACTCTGAAACAGGCTCCAGGCTCTGAGCTGGCAGTCAGCACAGAGCCCGACGGGGGGCTCGAACCCACGAAGCGCGAGATCATGACCTAAGCGAAAGTCGGACGCTTAACCGACTAAGCCACCCAGGCACCCCATTTTTTTTTTTTGAATAGCAACAAAATATTAAGCTTCGGAAAGTTCTGCCTCTCTAAGTTCAAGCAACTGCTTTTTCAAATTTAATTTTTAAGTCATCTCCATTTATAGCTATTTCAAATTAAAAAGCTTGTCGCCACCACATTTTGTTCGATTTTCTGACTCTTCCAAGTCTGTGCGTCTAAATTAAAACCTGCATCTTTAGAGAGAAGCGAAATCTACTCTTTTGGGTTAACTCCTCTAGTTCCTGCGTGTAATGGGAGTATTACATTATTTCCTCTGAGCCTGATTTCTCAATGTAAGCAGTTAAAAGTGAACAATAATTGGTGTGTTTATAGTACCTTGACAGAATGATTATGGAAATCTGTAACAATAATCTCATTATTGCTATTTACAGCTGCAAAATGGGGACCTGCAAGAAAGATGAAAAACAGATGTGACGACTATTAACAATAAAAATGATTACAACAACGTAGCAGTTACAAAATTTAACATATTAGTTATTTAAGAAAGAACAAAGAATCATAGCCTCGGTTCTTGAAAGATCATTCAGCTGGGACTCTGGCTCTAGATGACACGGGCCCACTATCATAATGCACTTAGGACTGTCTACTCTGGCTTCTTTTAGATCAAGCTAAGAGTGCCAGCAGCCTTAATGAAGTGGAACGAGCAAGAAGCATCAGAAGTCATTCTCCGCAGCACCATCTGAAAGTCACATCTGCCAGCTTCCCTGAGTACATGTTAGTCCCTTTTAGGGCCCTCAGTGGGCACTGAGGAAGGATGTGCTGATTCTTAGTCCTGGGAAAAAGACTCCCGTATGTGATATTTTTTACTTTTTAAAAAGTAGAGCGGAAACCCATATTTTAGAATTGGGGGTGACATTTAGAACCTGGCAGAACTGGAGACAAAGCACAAAAATGATGATGCAAATTATTGTCAAATGCAGAAAGCATCCTTTCAGAAAGAAAATTTAATATGCTGTTTTCAGCCTCTTCTTGCAGATGTGAAAAACTACGTGAGCTTGTGCTTGCAAAGCGGTACACCAGAAAGAGAAGTAACAGAACTGCCCTTCCTGTACTCAGCAAATTTTCTACAGTCCTGCTCTCTTAGCATCACCTAGAAAGGTGAAAAAAATTCTCATTCAGAAGCTCTTTATTATACACAGCTCCAGCTAGGGAGAAATTGGAGTTATGCCACGGTTCCTCAAACGTTTCTATTTTAAAGATACGTTATCTTAAATTTTATGTTTTACTTAATATTAATATTCAAACATGGGACGTCGGAGCTGTAAACTGCTGCCAACAGAAACCACCCACGGACCGCAGCTCGCCTTCCTGTGGGTGGAGTAATTGAGAAGCAGCTCACCATGCTTTTGCTTAGATTTTATCCCCGGTATCTTTCCCAGAGCCAGGAAACACACCGGGGATTGAGGCACCTTCCACATGCTCCAACATCATGCAAATGTGAGCAGAAGAAGCATAAAAAAGGGGGTTTACATATTACCATCAAGTGTACCTGCAAACTGCCTGTCCCCATTTCCTCGGCTACCAAACCTGGTGACTATTTTCCCATTTGGCTGGAAAATAAACACGCAGCACGCCTTGTTGTCCACCACAATGATGTGCCCATTGCGGTCCACGGAGACTCCTTTGGGCCCCATCAACTTTCCCGATCCGATTTTTGTCTGTTAGAAAAAGTATAGAAAATCAAGTTTAGAACACTACTGAACGTGAAGACAGACATCTGTTTTAGTCAACACTTACTTGAACCTTCAAGTGCACAGCGACTCATGTCACAATGATCTCCTGTTTTTGTCACATCCATTATCTGCTACAAAGATTTATGTGAAATCCTTACTTTTGAAGAGGATCACCACCGAGAATGGTCTAGAGTGCCCTTAACTGGGGTCGCAGTTCCCTTGCAAAGATGCAATGCATTGTGGCAAAACATCACTGGGCCAGGAGTAGGAAGATTGTTCTATGCCTATCGCTTGTTTCAGACACATATGGTATAGCACAAATGGATTCGATTTCCTTAAAGCTTCAGATTCCTTATACTGGTAACGTCCAAAGGCATTTTTGGAATAGATACTAAGTAAAACAATGTAGATAAAATGTTTACTGTAGAATATAGCACATATTAAGTAGTCATTAAACGGAAGCTATCATCATCATTATTGTAGATCATAATATTAAAACTGCCAAGTATTTGCCATTGAACTTTACTACTGTTAAGTTCCATGCAGGCAAGAGTCATGTCTGTTTTATCCACTTCTGTGTATTCAGGGCCTAGCATACTTCTTGGTGCCTAACCAGGTAGTTGACAAGTATTTGCCGAATACATTAATTTTAAAAGTCTAGCATTTTTAGGGTAACCCTGATGATTGAATGGTTCCAGTTTTCAGTATTTTAAAATGGGAGAAAAGCATTGGATTTCTATCAAACACATACCATAGGCATTTTACATCTTAATGTTACATCTCATTTTTCTGAGTAGACTATATACACGCCTGTTTGCCATGAGATGCTTGTCTTATAGCTTTACTTTTATAGCTCCATTATAAAGTACTTTACTCACTGACCGATTCATTTACTAATTCTGCAGACACGTGGTGGATGATGGATACCCACTCTGTGGCGAATGACTCCAGGCATCGAGTAGACAAAGACAAGTAAGACCAGTCCCTCTCCTTCAGGGTGTCTCAGTCATACTACAGAGACAAACACATTCACTGAGTCCTGTTTGATGTGCCTGGTATTGAATGTTTGGTAGATCTGAGAGAATTCAAATGGGCTGTCCTAGAAGCCATAGAGAACAAAAACTTAATGTGACAGGTCACTACAGACAGGGAAGGAGAAGAAGCAGCCAGAAGGAGTGCTTGGTAAGTGAGCGGGATGCAAGAATGACAGAGGCTTAGAGAGTCAAGTAGATTTCTATGTGGTTTTATACATGCCTTCTCAGATAGATTATTAAACAAAGCAAGGTAATGAACAGTGAGTACAGTAAGAGCCAACCTGAGTTAAATGTATTTATATATGTACACACACATATTCCTGGAAGAGACCAGTAAGAAACCTGTGATATTAGTGGTGGTAGGAGAAACTCCTACTTTTCATTTTATACTAGGGTTATTTTAAATACTTACTTTTTTAAGGATTTTTTTTTTAAATTTTCCGAGAAAGAGAATGAGTGCACGCAAGTGGGGGGTGGAGGGAGAGAGAATCCCAAGCAGGCTCTGCACTGTCAGCAAGAGCCCAATGTGGGTTCTCACAAATTGTGAGAACATGACCTAAGCTGAAGTCAGACACTTAACTGACTGAGCCACCCAGCCGCCCATGCATGTATTACTTTATAATTAAAATTTTTAATTTCAAAAAAACTTACATTACCCTAGGTTCCTTATTTTCTCTATATTGGTGCTGCCTGATAGAAATACAACATGAGCCATATATGTAATTAAGATTTTTCTTAATGACAACATCGAAAAAACACAAAGGAAAAAAGAAAACTATTTTAATCATTTTATATTGGACCTAACATATCTCAAAGTTATTATTTCAAAATATAATCAATATTAAAATTATTGATGAAATATTTCACTTTGTTTTTTTACTATGTCTTTGAAACTCAGTGTGTACACACATGCATAGCACATCGCAATTCAGACTAGTCTCATTTCAAGACCTCAGTATCCCTTGTGCTGGTGGCTACCAAACTGGATAGTGCAATTCTATATACCTCTTCTAAGATCTCATTGCTATGGCACCAATTTTCACCTCTGTGCATAAAAGACTCAAATCCATATCTTTAGTCCTGGCCTATTTTACAAGTTATCATCTTAAACTCAACTAATGTTAAACCAAGTTTACCTTTCCATTTCCATCATTAAAAATAAAATGAAACCTAAATTAACACCTCCTGATTTCCTAGTTCCTTTTCTTTTTTTATTTTGTTTATTTACTTTGAAAGAGAGCACACATGACTAAGTGGAGGGAAACAGAGGCAGAGACAAAGAGTGCAAATGACCAAGTGGAGAGCGACACAGAGAGAGAGAGAGAGAGAGAGAGAGAGAATACCAAGCAGGCTCTGGGCTGCCAGTGCAGAACCCAGTGTAGGGCTTGAACCCATGAATGGTGAGATCATGACCTGAGTCAAAATCAAGAATCAGATGGTCAACCAACTGAGCCATCCAGGTGCCTCTTCTAGTTCCTTTTCCTCCTATATAACACAGGTCATTCAAACCTAGGATCCAAATTTCAGGGCAAAATTCACTCTGTCCTTTACCAGTTTGAACCTCAGTTTTCTTGTCTTAAAATAAATGGCAGCTACTGTATTTACCTCCTGGGTCCCGTGGATTCTAAAGGATAGAGTGCCAAGACAGCATATGGCACCCAATCTCTTTCTCTCCACTCTTCAGGTGATATCCTACCTGACCCTCAGAATTACCTTCCTTCCTAACAGAGACATGCAGGTATGTGCAGAGAGGCATAGGGACTGTTTCATAGTCGGGGTTCAGACCGTTTGTCTTCTTGTAAGCTTATAAACGAGATTCAGATTTGATCTCTTTGATGCAAAGAGACATATTCACTTAGGAAGGAAACAATGAGATTCTTGCAAGGGAATCTTGTATAAATTTGATTCTCATTTTGCAATCTAGCTCAGAGATCAGAGGCTACACCATAATGGGTTTAAAGAAAGTATATACTTTCTTTCATGTTTTAATGGAAGATATGTCAGTAGAGATCAAAAGGAAGAGAGGACACTCTGATTTTTACAGCAAGAATATTATTACTACCTAACATTATGAACACTAGTTGTTACTTAGAATGACTCAGCCAAATAATACCAAGCAGATGATAATTATGTAGAATAAAAACAGAAAATAAAGGATGACTGCCATTCTACCATGTAGTAAGAGCTAGGTCTTCAAAACAAAACAAAACAAAACAAAACAAAAAACAAAAAAACCTTAAATGTTGAGCCAAAACCTCTTTTCCTTTCACTTTCCCTTTATCACTCCCAGTTTAGCTGCGCTACATTCTACCATGTGAAATAAGAGTTACTGCATTTGGCCTGACAATGTGTCCCGTCTTAAATAGGCTAGTAAGCAGAGATACTTCAGACCCTGGCTTTGGAACAGTTAGATAAAAGTATTTAACTTAACATCAATTGGGGTCCATAAATTGAGGAAGGGGTGATTTTAGAATACGGTGGCCAGAGGCCTCTATATCTGTTCCAGGTCACAAAGGGTTCCTAGATGGGCTGGAAGACATAAACCAGCAAAAAGACGGAAAGAAAAAAATTAGAGGCAGAGAGGAATGAAAATTAGGGCTAAGAATTTGGCGAGTAAAAGAAAGAAAACGGGATAAGCTTTTATATCTCTAGAACTATTAGGAACAAATACAAAGAATTCACTTTTGTGTTAAAGGTTTGTCTTTCTGAGCACCTGTGTAATTTTCCTGAATCCCAATGAAAATAAGTCTCTGAGTAAATGGTCATGCATATGGTCGGTTGGGTGAGGCCCCACTACACTACTAAAGCATTTTCACTCACTATCCCTTTATCCTCAATCCACTCGCCTATTGGAAAACAAAGGGGTATGTTGAGACTATACCTTATCCATTCCCTCAATCCTCTAGAGGGCATGAGTGTTCTTGTTTACTCCAGTTACAAACAGTAGTATTCCAACAATGAGGATCCAATCTTTCAGGAAGAGTGTCTACTACATACAAAATATTGAACCATGGAGTAAAAAATGCATAATTCAGGAAGCCCTTCTCTGTTAGATATAAAACTCCTGTTTCAACATGTTTTAATATGTTGGATATAAAATATTTCAGTATATTAGATATATAAAACTCTTGCTTCAATGCTTATTTTAGCATGCATATATGAATTTAGAGAGACAGGCCATGATTTTGCTGGAGTATATAACAAGAAGAAAGTTTGGGTTGTCTCCAAACTAGATGGATATTTTCAAAAGGTCACTGAATAGTTTTCCTTCTATTCATGTTAAAGTTGTTGTGTTTGGGTATGTCTTACTACAAATTTAATTATAAAAATACAGAAGAAGAGGAGGGATTTGGAGACACACAAAGGCAAGAGACCTTTCTGTGTACGTGGCTATCATACGGAGTCATCAAATTTCTAGGGGAACAAAGAAACCTCAAAGACAATTGAACAATGGGGCGCCTGGGTGGCTCAGTTGGTTAAGCATCCGACTTTGGCTCAGATCATGATCTCACGGTTCGTGGGTTCGAGCCCCGCGTCGGGCTCTGAGAGCTAGCTCAGAGCCTGGACCCTGCTTCAGATTCTGTGTTTCCCTCTCTCTCTGTCTCTCCCCTGCTCATGCTGTCTCTCTCTCTCAGAAATAAAAAAAATAAAAACATTTAAAGAAAAAAAAAAGACAATTGAACAATTGTGTATAATACGGCAGAATTAAAAACTATGGCTTTTTATTCTCCTAGATTGAAAAGATCCTGCCCCACACAAAATAGTAGCTCAAATCTGTGGGTTAATAACTATGGAAATAATAGGTTTTAATAAAAATGATGAAGTGACTGTAGTGATTCAATAAGTTTAAAAAGAAAAATATAAATTCCTCCATTAAGACAAAACTGAGTGAACTTTGTGTAATCTTCAAGATTCCAAAATAGATTATGAAGGGAAGCATCTCTGAACATTTAGACAAGGAAGTGATGACCAAGTGCTGGCATGAGGTCATTACGTCCAAATCACAGCTGATCAAACAGACTTCATTTTTGGGACAGAGTTACTGGAAGCAATGGAAAAGAACATTTCTTAGATGCCTATTTCATATGAGGCACATATAAAATCCAGAACTAAATCTCATTTAATCCTTACCCAAATCCCACAAAAGAGATTTTTTAAAATCCAAACATGACATATGAGACTATCGAAGCTCAAGGAAGTTATATCATTAGTTAAAAGCTGCAGGGACTCTGAAGGGTTGATCTAAGTGAAAATTCACGTCACCTGAAAGAGAAGCTTCCAGCAGGCTGGACAGGGCAATGCAGAAGGCACCGTGCATATGGCCTTCAAAAACACCTTTGACAAAGTGTCTCATAATAATCTTGTAAGCAAATGCAAAAAATGGGCTGCATAATACTCATTGATAACACCTCAGAAGAGATTTCTGCTATCACTAGAGGGCGCGCTATACTCTTTCTTGATGCAGAGACAGATGAGCAAATCTGTCAAATGAAGGGATGCCTCCCAAAGTGCAGCTTGACTCACCTGTTCTCTGTGCAGCCGCCATTTTCTTGTCCTTCAGATTCCTGTATTATACACTTTAACACTAGGTTTTCAGATTGTATCTAACAACGCATGACTGATTCGAGGCTGACACAAATTGCTTTATACCCTTTCTGGTGTCTTTTTTCCCCTCAAGGGGCTTGTATGGTTTTCAAAGGTAGAAACCCTGTTTTATAATCCTGTTTCTCCCATATCATCTATCACAGGCCTGAGAAAGTAGAAGGCACTTCATACATGACCATCTGTAGGTTAATTTAGGAAATCTCAACTGCCTCTTCAGTACCCTTTTCTCTCAGTTGTTCTTCATTGAATTTAGGTAAATCTGATGATATGTTAAAAAAGCCACTGAACCTAACTGCCTTATAAAATGAAGCCATTATTTTGAATATATGAGATTTATGACAATATCATTGTTACTCTCCATAAAACTTAGATGCAACAAAGTCAGCGTGCCTTTTGTATATGAAAACTTGTTGAACTTCATCTTGTGTTTCCTAATCCTTCTCTCTACTGCTTAGCAGCCAATTGGTAGCTGAATCTTACCTTAAACTTGCCATCAGAAGAGAAAATGCTAACCCACTTATTATCATAGTCTGCGATGATTATGTCCCCACTGGGATGCACGGCTACTCCTGTGGGCCGCTGCAGCTGCCCAGGAGAGCGTCCTCGTATGCCGAAACGACTTTTGAACTGGCCATCATTGGAAAATATCTGCAAAACAAATGACATCCCTTGGAATGTGCACTAGCACAGGAATTAGTGAGGAAGAAAGAGCCAAGAACATTTTGTCTTATGACTATAGGGTCAGACCATGCAAACTCTAGCTGAAGGAAAGTCTATTATAAACTTCCCTTTCTTTCCTCGTATTGTAGATCTTAACTCTTAAATATGAAAATAGGCAACTATATGTTTTATCGTGTAAGTAAAGGTACATAATTAGGGGCCATACCTGTACACACTGGTTGTTGCTATCTGCAATCAGTATCTTTCCACTTGTAGACGCAGCTACCCCTTGAAGATTTGTAAATTCTCCTTTATTTCTTCCTTTAGTACCTAGAAACAAATTATAAAACCACAGAAATTAAGTAAAAGAGAATTATTATTTTTAATATTTTTTAACGTTTATTTTTAGCATATGTGCACAAGTAGGGGAGGGCACAGGAGAAGGAGACAAAGAGAATCCCAAGCAGTTTCCGTGCTGTCAGTGCAGAGCGTGATGCAGAGCCCACGGACTGAACAGTGAGATCATGACCTGAGCCAAAATCAAGACTTCAACGCTTAAATGACTGAATGACCCAGGTGCCCCAGCAATTGAGAATTAGATCTCTCCATTTCTTCAAGAGAATTAGTCAGGCTTCCATAGGTAACCTGAGAGTGTATTTTTTAAAATTATATGTTAAAAAAAAAGAGAACCTCCCCCACCATTACCTAATCCATATGCTCCTTAACTTCTCTTCCTGACCATAATCACTTTTTTAGGGAAATGCAATCTTCTTTTGACTTGTACCTGCATGTTATTTTAATACTGTATTAATAACCATATTAAAATATATTTAGATTTCACAAAGAAACAATAATACAAACTAATACTACAATCAAGGATATGCAACTAGAGAGGGCCTTATTTTAGAGTTTTGCCAAAATCCCACCCTCTCACTCGGCAGCTCTTGGAAGAAATTCTACTTGAAGAAACTTCTAAGAAGAAGCTTTCAGTACATTTAACAAACCACAAGATCTCAGATGTTATAAAACTATCAGGCTGATTTTCTTTTATTAAGAAAGAAAGAGAGAAAGAGAGAGAGCAGAGGGCAAGGGCAGAGGGAGCATCCCAAGCAGGCTCCTCGCTATCAGCACAGAGCCCAATGCAGTGATTGGACTCACCGTGAGATCATAACCTGAGCTGAAATCAAGAGTTGGGCACTTAACTGAGTCACCCAGGCATCTCAGGCTGATTTTCATGTACTGATTTACTTATGCAGTATTTCCAAAGACTCAGTATCTCATATGTAGTATACTCTTCCTGAAAACATAGAAGATATCCTGACAGAGCACTTTCTGAATTAAATAAATACAAAAGGCAAAGGAGGGCCGCCTGTGTGGCTCAGTCAATCAAGCATCTGGCTTTCGCTCAGGTCACGATTTCACTGTTGATGAGTTCTAGCCCCATGCCAGGCTCTGTGCAGACGTCTCAGAGTCTGGAGCCGGCTTTGGATTCTGTGTCTTCCTCTCTCTCTGCCTCTCCCGAACTCACACTGTATCTCTCTCTCTCTCTCTCTCAAAAATAAACAAACATTTTTTAAAAGGCAAAGGAAAATTAATTAATCCAATAATATTTTCATCTGTACTAGCTAGACATTTTAATGAGAGGTGAGGCAGAAGGAAAAAAAAAGCCAAGGTGTCTAGGGGTTAACAGATCTCTGTTTTTGCTTCAAAACAAGTGTTTTTAACTTATTTCAACTGGAGCATGTAAATATTAATGGATGGAAACAGACTGAACTGTGCTCAGAAATGACCAGGAAGGACATTTAAATTTGCATGGAGAGAGAAAGCTATGCCTTCAGTTTTTTGGCATTTCTATCATTTCATTTCATCATATCATTTCATTTCTTTAAAAAAAAGACTCACAAGAGCAATTTGATATTTTGGTTCTAGACATCAATGCACAGTGCCTTAGGCATACTCAGACAATGGCACACTGATGGTGGCTGATGTCAAACACATGTGGTAAGCACTGCTTTGAAGTAGACTCTTCTGAAACAGATTCTGGGGTTTAGGAAGTGAAATTGGCAATGGAATTAAACTCAGAATAAAATCAACAACAGAACCACTGGGCAGAAACATCTCAGATCACCTAGTTCTCACCATGTAACCGCACCCAAGTTCATCTACCCAATGCACAGCAAAGGCGATCACTTGGAGACATGGAGTACTTTGCAAGGAAAGGGCTTATTCCAGAGGCTGTCAAAGGAGGGGACGCGAGCACAAGCCTCAGGGCTGCCTCTCTCCAGGAGGAGACTCAAGGAAATTTGAAGGCAAACAAAAAAGGTCTGGGCAAAAGGCTGCAGCTACACTTCTTAGTCTGCAGCTGTGGATTAGTCCCGGTCTTGTTAACCCTTTGGTTACCAGCTTCAACCAGAGCCACGTGGTAGTTGTTTTACGGAAACCCTGGGCTCCACTCCATCAGGTTTACTCACCATCTCTGTATCTCATCTATTCTCACTAACACAAAAGAAAAACTTGAGTTACAGATCCTCAAAAGAACATCTTCCATGTTGCAGAAGAAAGGGTTCTATTTATTTTTTTAATAAAATAAAAAAATATATTTTATTTCCAGTGTATCAGAAGAGATGATGTTTTAAACTTGATCTGCATAGATTCCCTAAGATATGCATGATCAGCTAACACTCTTTTAAAATGATGTGTTGGTATCTGCTGGTGGAAGGGGAAGGGTTGTTTAGCCCTTGAGGGAGGTATGTGCCAACATGGTATTAGCTTTTAGCCTTCATTCTGATGTCTGAATGGTGGCTGGTTAAGAGGTACAGCAAAACTGAAGGACCAGGGGAAAAAATACTTCTTCTAAAATGCTCACTTTATAAATATATTTTTTTTTAATTTTAATGTTTATTTTTGAGACAGAGAAAGAGAGCAGGGGAGGTGCAGAGAGAGGGAGACACAGAATCTGAAGCAGGCTCCAGGCTCTGAGCTGTCAGCACAGAGCCCAACATGGGGCTGGAACCCACGAATTGTGAGATCATGACCTGAGCTGAAGTCAGATGCTTAACCGACTGAGCCACCCAGGAGCTCCTATAAATACTTTTTAAAGGTAGTTGGAGCAAAGCCAGACAAAACTTAGTTTGTCAAAAACATCTGAAAAAAACATGGAAGTTATCAGCAAGATAAAGAACTAAGGACCAAGGAAAGAAACACAGTTAACAAAGCAAGAGTCCTCCAACTGAGATTGGAACATGAACAAAAGAAATGGCTCTGTAAAGAAACCCTGGGCTATTCTAGGTCCTTGTTTATATAAAACTGGAAGTATAACCATGGCTTAGAGGGCACACAGGTAAGGGAAAGGAATATTGAAAATAGGGAGGGGAATAAAAAACACCTAAACAGGGTAGATGGACACTGGTGCTATGCTTCTGGTCCGCAGAGGGACAAAAATCTGCCTGCTCTCCCCTTTTATCTAACCATTTGTCTATCCTGCTAAAGACAAAGCCAATTCTACTCAGCAAAGGCTCTGCAGGTGGCAGGTTAGTGGTTGAAAGGAAGGGTAACATTATGGAGA
Organism: Hyaena hyaena; assembly: GCF_003009895.1. Classification (NCBI taxonomy): domain Eukaryota; kingdom Metazoa; phylum Chordata; class Mammalia; order Carnivora; family Hyaenidae; genus Hyaena; species Hyaena hyaena. The sequence goes on along the minus strand of NW_024080719.1, from coordinate 3,223,228 downwards.
GAATAGTACTTGAATAGAAGTTAAGGGGTGCCTTAGTCAAAAAGAGTTAATTTTCCTTCCGAAAATATAAGAGGTGATGTTGAAGGAGGGAAAATACATGTGCAAAAATTACTGACACTTTTCTTTGCAGAAATAAAGACACATTTCGGAGTGCAGGTAAAACTTGAGAAGATACTTTGTTGGACCCCGTATCAATACCATTTGGAACAAGGAGACGGAAGACTCTATGCTGAGTTTGAAATGAACTGAGATGCTCAGTGCCTACCATTACTGGGTCTTAAGAGCAATGGAACCTTGTGACAAAAGACCACACTGTTGAAAAGAGGTTCGGCAGCCTCTACTAAGCTCCATGTGTTGGCCCAGCTCTTATTCTCCGTCTCAAGTTAACTAGAGCTTGAGTCTGTTGCCCCGCATATAAATAAGATCACACGGTTAGAAGAACATCTGTTAGTCCCAGTTTGCTTATATATTTTTGAAAGAGCTAGACGGAGCAAGCACTCCCATTTTAATTTTATAACTTTTGTTTTTAAAAATCTTTTTCTTTAGTGGGGTGTGCCTGGGTGGCTCAGTCAGTTAAGCGTCCAACTTTGACTCAGGTAGCGATCTTGTGGCTCACAACCTCGAGCCCCGCGTCTGGCTCTGTGCTGACAGCTCGGAGCCTGGAGCCTGCTTTGGATTCTGTGTCTCTCTCTCTTTGCCCCTCCCCGTCCCCCACTTGGTCTCTCTCCCTCTCAAAAATAAATATAAACATTTAAAAATTAACAAAAAATCTTTTTCTTTAAGCCACAAGGATTAGTATCCAAATAGCTGGGGTTGGCCTGACTGGTAATACCCTCTGATTCTTTTTTTTTTTTAATGTTTTTTTTTATTTATTTCTAGGAGAGAGAGAGAGACAGAGACAGCGTGAGCAGGGGAGGGTCAGAGAGAGAGGGAGTCACAGACTGAAACAGGCTCCAGGCTCTGAGCTGGCAGTCAGCACAGAGCCCGATGCGGGGCTCGAACCCACGAACCGCGAGATCATGACCTAAGCGAAAGACGGACGCTTAACCGACTAAGCCACCCAGGCGCCCCAATACCCTCTGATTCTTATAAGCATCTGATCTTGTCAGAAATTACTGATCATCATTTCTTTTTTTAAATTCTATTTGAGCCTTAAGCACAGCAGGATCACGGTGTTACTCCTGAAGGTCAAAGAAAATCACCAGCATATTCCTGAGGGACAGCTAACACTATCTTTCCTAGCAGATAAACTACAAACATTTTGATGATGAGTAATAATGTGTAACTATAGTATGTTATCATTATACTGAAATGCACACAGTCCAGGTGTTTATAAAGTGTCTGGGGACCAAAAAAAAAAAAAAAAAAAAACCAGAAATCCCAGAAGTCAGAAACAATTTGGGACCATGTTTTTACTCTTTAAGGTTTTTAGTATATTCTATTTAGACTATAGGAAAGCACTCCACTCCAAAGTATTCTACTATATGACGAAAACTAGTCTTTCATAATGAATATAAATGTAACACAAACATACACAGTACTTACAAAATCTTTTCCTGGCTACTTTGATGTACAAGATTTCATGTGGTGGTTACATTTTGGCTAGAAAAATGAGTAACACCAGTTTTTAAAGTAATTATAAATAATTTGGCAACAATTCCATAAGATAATTAAACTGGTTTTTCCCAGATGTTAAGCTGGCCAATGAAGCATGAAATGAATTTTTTAGCCAACAGCTTCTCATCTGTGCTCCCCCTGGGGCCACTTCCCTCATGCCTCCAGAAAGATTACAGAAGGTAAGCTCCTAGACTGCAATAAGGGATCGATAACTTCACTTCCTCCCACCCCCATTCCAACTTAATATGAAAATTCATGCCAAGTAAACCTAGAAACTTTGAATGGGATAATGCAAGAGGATGAAACTGAGCAAAATACGGGGTCTAAAACAGAACCTTCAAATAAGTAGGTGCTTAACAAATGTTTGCTGAATGAGTGAGTGCTCCGGTACATTATTAATGACTTGAGTAAATTACACCCCACATTACGACATGGAAAAATGAAACGTTCAATAATATTTACAGCACTTTCATAATATGTTCTCTCACATACTCCCTGTAACAACCCCATGAATTAGCAGCATAAATATTATTGTTCCATTTTATAGATGAGAAAATGAAGTTAGACACAGAAGTAAACAGAGAAAAGAATAAAACCCAATTTGGGGCGCCTGGGTGGCTTAGTCGGTTAAGCGTCCGACTTTCGCTTAGGTCATGATCTCGCGGTTCGTGGGTTCGGGCCCCGCGTCGGGCTCTGTGCTGACTGCCAGCTCAGAGCCTGGAGCCTGTTTCAGTCTGTGACTCCCTCTCTCTGGCCCTCCCCTGCTCACGCTGTCTCTGTCTCTCTCTCTCTCTCTCTCTCTCTCTCTCCTAGAAATAAATAAAAACATTAAAAAAAAAATTTAAAGTAACTCCTCTCAGAGTGCCTGGATGGCTCAGTCGGTTAAGCGTCCAACTTCAGGTCATGATCTCACAGTTCGTGGGTTCAAGCCCCGTGTCGGGCTCTATGCTGACAGCTAGCCCAGATCCTGGAGCCTGTCTTCGGATTCTGTGTCTCCCTCTCTCTCTCTCTCTGACCCTCCCCTGCTCACGCTGTCTCTCTCTCCTAGAAATAAATAAAAACATTAAAAAAAAAATTTAAAGTAACTCCTCTCAGAGTGCCTGGATGGCTCAGTCGGTTAAGCGTCCAACTTTCGCTTAGGTCATGATCTCGTGGTTCGTGGGTTCGAGCCCCGCGTCGGGCTCTGTGCTGACTGCCAGCTCAGAGCCTGGAGCCTGTTTCAGTCTGTGACTCCCTCTCTCTGGCCCTCCCCTGCTCACGCTGTCTCTGTCTCTCTCTCTCCTAGAAATAAATAAAACATTAAAAAAAAAGAATAAAACCCAATTCTCCTGCTCTTTTACATAATACTTTTTCTAATATGCATATTGCTTCTTTTTTTTAAATTTTAAATAATCTCTAACACCCAATGTGGGGCTCGAACTCACAACACCAAGATCAAGCGTCTTATGCTTTACTGACTGAGCCAGCCAGGTGCTTCTGCTTCTTTCTAATTGGAGTTTAGAATACCAGGTTTCTGAGGTGAAGATAATTACCTTTGGGCTTATATGGATCACGCTTTCTCCATAAAACTCTTAGGAACTCTATTCCTTATCACATGGCATTTTAACTGTTTAACTGTCTCTCACTAAACAGTCGAGTTCCCAGAGAGCAAGGGTGACATCTGTCCTGTTTGCTGTCTTACTCCATAACATAGCACAGTGTCTAGTGCTCAGGAAATATTAACAACATCTTTTCCCAGTTGAAATGCAAGAAGAGTTCTCAAGCAGGAGATTCTCAAAGGGGTGTGCCAGGATCCCTATAATGACTTCAGCTGCCAAATTAGCATGATCTCTCTCCTCAGAGATTTTAGGGTGGAAAGGGGGTGGTTTGCAGAGGTGAGGCAAGGGAGAAGAGGCATAAAATATCAAAGCTTTCTATAAAGCCTCTGAACTTACACTAAGTGACTTTACACATCCATTTTACATTATAAGAAAGCACGTTATTCTAGAGTACAAATGAGTATTTCATTCAATACTTCTCACCGACACATTAAGGTATGGTGTATGAATTATATCATTTGAAACGATTCAACTGCAATGCTTTCATTCCCTCCCACATCTTCTGGGTTTCCCTTTGTTCAAAGACTTTCTTTAGTAGCTGAGAAAACTAGCTAATGACAGTCAGCAAACTCTTGACAGTGCAGGGAAAAATAACCCCCATGTTTCATCAACAGATGCTCTAAGCTACCTCCCTAAACTCATTCAAGATTGTTTTCAAGTACAATATCAGAATTAACGCAATAACTCATTCACACTGGGCATATAATTAAGTTTTCAGGCGTGGGAGGTATCAAATATCTCAACTTTGGAAAACCACAGTAGTTAAAGGACATTTTGGATGAAGAGAAGTCGTTGTGCAATTAGAAAAGTACAGGCATCAAAGACACAGACGGCTTGGTCCTACCTCAGTGCTCTGAGTCCCCATCCCTTCAGTGGTAGGGATGATTACATGCTGTCCTGATAACTGGCTTGTGAAGTGCAGGGGCTGTGGGAGTAGCTCTGATGTGTAGCCTCTGTCCACTTGTGTAGTGTAAATGCTCCCATCCTTGCTGATTTCCAGCCACAAACATGTCATCACTGAACACTGTGACTGGGAGGCGGTGGGCATGCCGGCATGCACCACATAGCATGTTGTGGTAGGGATATGACACTGTGGGGGCATCAGCAACTGAAAGTGTATTATTCCAACTATGGATTTTAAGTAAGATGACCTATGGAAATAGACTGCACATTGCCTGGCTCGAGAGAATGCTTAGTCCTTCTTCCTGCGTCCGTTTCCCATCCCTTCCTCCCTGAACCACGCTGAAGCCCCTGATTTAAAGTAACTCCTCTCAGGGGCGCCTGGGTGGCTTAGTCGGTTAAGCGTCCGACTTTCGCTTAGGTCATGATCTCGCGGTTCGTGGGTTCGGGCCCCATGTCGTGCTCTGTGCTGACTGCCAACTCAGAGCCTGGAGCTTATTTCAGAGTCTGTGTCTCCCTCTCTCTCTGACCCTCCCCTGCTCACGCTGTCTCTCTCTCCTAGAAATAAATAAAAACATTAAAAAAAAAATTTAAAGTAACTCCTCTCAGAGTGCCTGGATGGCTCAGTCGGTTAAGCGTCCAACTTCAGGTCATGATCTCACAGTTCGTGGGTTCAAGCCCCGTGTCGGGCTCTATGCTGACAGCTAGCCCAGATCCTGGAGGCTGCTTCAGATTTGGTGTCTCTCTCTCTCTCTGGCCCTCCCCTACTCACGCTGTCTCTCTCTCTCTCTCTCTCTCTCTCTCTCTCAAAAATAAGTAAAACATTAAAAAAAAAATTTTTTTAAAGTAACTTCTCTCTACTTTTCCCTCCAAAATTGACCTTCAGCACCGACTTCTTTGCTAAGCTCCAAACCTATACTCCAAACTGCCTATGGGACACTTCAACCTGGTTGATCAAAACTGAAATATACCTCCCCTCTCTGGACTGTCCTTACCCTGATTGATAAGGATAACAGTAACAACAGCTGACATTAATTGCCTCCTTATTATGTGCCTGTACTGTCTGAATACGTTTGGCATATATTATTTTGATCCTCATCATGTGAAGTATGTGTTAATACCATCCCCATTTTACAGATATAGAAACAGAGGCACAGAAGGTTAATTAATATCCCCTAAATCATACGGCTAATAAATAGAAGAATGGGATTTAAATTAGGCAGTCAGGCTTTTCAGTTCTTTACTATGTCCTTCACTACATAAGTTAACAATTACTTCTACACTACAAGTATGAATAATATGCTAACTAGTATTACCTACTTTGCCTCTCTAAAGTGCATTGAACATCAATCATTCAGTGTCAGGCACTACTCTAAACTCTTCAGTATATTCATTCACTTAATCTTCACAACCCCCTATGAGGTAGGTTATTCTTATCATACCTATTTTATGGAGGAAACTGAGGCACTGAGAGGGTGAATAACTTCTCCAGGACTGTACAGATAGAAAGCGGTCATGCGGGGGCCGGGACCCAGGGCTGACTAGCTCCAGAGTGCACAGCCTCAACCACTGTTCATTCACTCTACTGCCTCACATCCCTACAGTATTCAAGCCAGACATCGAGAAGTTCGATTTGGTCTCCGAGCCCTGCCCTCTCCTTTCTGAGCATTCCGAAATCTGCCATTTCCTCTCCACTTCATCACAACACTCTTTTTTTTTTTTTAATGTTTTTTATTTATTTCTAGGAGAGAGAGAGAGACAGCGTGAGCAGGGGAGGGTCAGAGAGAGAGGGAGTCACAGACTCTGAAACAGGCTCCAGGCTCTGAGCTGGCAGTCAGCACAGAGCCCGACGCGGGGCTCGAACCCACGAACCGCGAGATCATGACCTAAGCGAAAGTCGGACACTTAACCGACTAAGCCACCCAGGCGCCCCTCTGTCACAACACTCTTAATCCGGCCACTTGTAATGGCTCTGTGGACTACTGCAGGTAGGGGGCAGAGCCCTGCTTCCTGGGAGAGGATTCTGAGTAGACCTCTAGAAAGCCACCAGGCTCTATGGAAATAAACAGCTTTAGTAAGTCGCTACACTGCTTTACACAGTGCAGTGCCCCCCATCACCCACACAGCTATGGGTCTCAAACTCAGTGTGCAGAAGCATCACCGCGGCTCACACAATGCAGACCCCTGGCTCTCCCCCAGAGACTGAGAAACAGGGATAGAGAACAAAGCCAAGCCCCTTATCAAGGAAATGTAACCTTTTCTCTGCCTCTACTTCCTTTGAGGCTCCCGGAAGATAGAATCATTTATGGCTCCTTGAACCATTCAGTTTCGCACCTTCATGTCTGCACCTGCTCTCGCTTCATCCAAAACACCCTTGTTTTTCTTCCATCTGACACTCTCTCTTTCAAAGCCAGCTTAGGTTTAGATGTCATCTCTGGGACCCATCTGCAACTCGCACCACCTGCCAGCCTCCTCCCCACCACCCCAATTTCGGGATCTTGATTCAAACTGAAGGTACTTTTTACATATCTTTCTCGTCCAGGTTGTGGCCTCCTCTAGGTCGGAGTCAGAATCTCATCCCTCTTTATACCACAATCTGGCGAAGTGTCGGGCACATAGCAAGTGCTCAGACAGCAGAATTCCAGATAACTCGGGGGCTGGATAATTAGTGAGGAAGGTGAAAATGTAAGTCAAATTTACCCCTGGAAATCTCTTGTGCCACCCAGAAAATGATGATTCGCTTTCACGAATACACAAAATCAACACATTATTTATGGTCGATGAATAAACACTAATACATGTTATTATGAGAACTATGTATCCTGTGGCGCCTGGGTGGCTCTGTCAGTGTAGTGTCTGACTTCAGCTCAGGTCATGAACTCACGGTCCGTGAGTTCGAGCCCCGTGTCTGTCTGGCTCTGCGCTGACAGCTTGGAGCCTGGAGCCTGCTTCCGATTCTGTGTCTCTCCCTCTCTCTGCCTTTCCCCTGCTCATATTTTCTCTCTCTCTCAAAAATAAAATAATACATCTAAAAAGTTAACAAAAAAGAAGAAAACTATGTATCTTTAAGCACAGAATCCATGCCATGAGAAGCTCTGTATGCGTGAGATCAGTTGAGGGAACAGCAGAGTCATGGTCGCTCCTCCAGGCCCAGGCATGCAGCTGAATTTCAGTGAGTTCTTCAACACATGCACAAAGGGACTGCTCAAATCGTGCATGTTCTATTAGCATGCACCTAATAGCCTAATTGCACAGAGAAAATTAAAGTTCTAAAACAAAGGTGAAACTGTAAAAAAAAAAAATTGAACTTTATTTTTAACATGATTTATGGTCAAATTAGCTAACACAGAGAGTATACAGTGTGCTCTTGGCTTCGGGAGCAGATTCCCGTGATAAGCTGAACTCTTCTAAACATTAATATAAACTCTACCGGTTGTAGCCAACAGTACAGAGGTTGAGAAGACAAGCTCTTAGAAGGCCAGCAGTGTTCGCCTGACATTGCCTCGCCCAGCTGTGGGCATAGGAATACATGTGAGAGTGACTGCCCTCGAGCTTAGGGTGTTGCTGCCTATGTGTCCCTGGACTAACACTGGGACCTGGTGGGGAGAGGGAAGTTATCATGCACACAGGTCACAATTGGATCCTATTCAGATGGGCAAGGTACTTATGCAAAGTAGTCTTCCAGGTACCGTTGGGGTTATAAATGATTAAAGACATCATCCTTGACATCAAGCAATTTATAATCTTATTGACAAATAAGACCCACTCATAAATATAATTACCACAGTGGACTCTAAGGAGAAGGTGGTACTTGAGGGAAGGATAAAATTGGGGAAAGAATTCATGGATAAGGTGTCCAGTGCGGTGGGCTCAACACTGACTTGTGCAGCCTCACCTCCAGCCAGTGCCCTCATCACTTTCCATCTCTCTGCTCTTTGCCCCCCTGCATCTGCTCACAGAATGTGTCCCTCAGAAACATGTCATGTTCACTCCTCTTCACCTGGCCTTTCCTCCCCACGCTGCCCCTCCTACCTGGAATGTCCCGTCCACCTATCAACCTCGACAACTCCTCTTCTTTGTTCAGGTCCTGCTTTAAATTCTTTCTCATTTCTATAGCTTTCCATCACCTAACCCATGGTAATAGAGTTAGGTGGTCACACATCTGTCACTGAAAGCTCCTTCAGGGAGGAGATCTCATTTTCTTCATCTGTATATTTCCATCACCTGGGATAGTGCCTAGCAAGTACCAGGTGCTCTAGAAATGCTTCCAGAGCTATATTATTGCACAGTAGGGGTGCCTTTTAGCTAGACTCTGGATAAGAGCATAAAGTTAAGGAGAAATAGGCCATAAGACCTGCCTTTTTTCATGCCCCTACATTATCTGAGGCACTTAACATCTGTTATGGGCTGAACTGTGTCCCCCAAAATTCGTATTTTGAAGTCCCTACCTCCTGTACCTCAGAATGTAACTGTATTTGGAGAGAAGGTGATGAAGTTAAAAGGAGACCATTAGGGTGAGGCCCTAATCCAGTATGACTGGTGTCCTTACAAGAAGAGAAGGGAATACCAGGGATATGCACGCAGAGACGCACAACTATGTAAGGACAAAGCAGCAAGAAGGCGGCCATCTAGGAGACGGAGCATTCTCTCAGGAAACCAACTCTGGCACCACCTTGATCTTGGACTTTCAGCCTCCAGAACTGTGAGCAAATGAACTCCCTTTGTTTAAGCGGCCCAGGCTACGGTAGTTTGTTAAGGCAGCCCCAGCAAACAAGACAGCATCTTACTTCATGAATAAACTCACAGTGCTGTATGCCAGGCACTGTTCTAAGCTCTTTACAGATGTTTAAAGACTTAAAACACCTTTCCATCAGGGCCAGTGAATCACCAGTGAATTCTCAACTGGTAGGAGCCATGAAGGATATACCCCCTTCTCCCTGGGGTAGGAGCTGGGAATATGATTGGGGGTAAAAAGACCCTTAGAGGTACATCGAGTGAGAACTACAGGTAGAGATGATGGAGATTAAAATGAATAACAATTGATATATAATAGCTACCAGTAATTGAGCACTGGGTTCAGAAAGGGTAAGTTACCTGCCCAACTATTGAGGAGAATTAGAGTTCAGACCCAGATCTTTGCCTTTCTCTATCTGGCATACTGCTGGGGTAAGGAGACTGGGGTCACTGGCTGGGGCAGGGGGTGGGGAAGGAGGGGGTTGGAGGAAAAACTGAACGTTGGAGGAAAAACTGAACAGGTGACTGACTTTGTTCTCAGTGAAGGAGATCACTGGGCAGCACGGAGGGTTTTGTTTCTTTTTTTTGTCTTAAGAAAAGGTGGGAGGGAAAATCTAATGACCTTCATTTGCATGTGCAAATCCAATAGATCTCGTTTATTTAGCTCCTCCAACATACCAGGCGTGAAGCCTGAAACTCAGAACAGTTCTGAGAAGCAGATATTTGTGTATTTTAATTATATAGACATGGAAACTGGAGCCCAGAGAAGGTGAGAGACCTGCCCCAAGTTCAAGGAAGTGGCAGAACCGGAGTGGCGGGCCTGGGAGGCTCCCAGTCCCACCCCAGCCCCAGCCCCAACTCATCCATTCTGCTTTGCAAGTATACCTCCAGGTTCCCACCCACATGGCACATATGGCTAGTGAATGTGGGAAGGCTCCATGCTCGGAACAGACAAGTCACATATCCTATCACGGTCTTTACAAGACTCGGCCAAAAATATTAACACAAAGCAGCTCTGCCCAAGAATGTTCCAAGGAGCCTTAGTTTCCCAAGATGTTCCGTGGAAAAAGTTCTCTGCTCAGAAAAGCTTGGTGGAAGTGTTGCCTGTTATCCCTCTCCTGTCTTGGAGACTTTACAAGTGAACTCTGGCGGATTCTAAAGGTTCTGCGGTAAAAGAAAAAAAAAAGTCTGTTTCCTTCAATGAGGCCAAGGTCTCCCCAATCTTCTTTTTGTTTTTTAACTTTTAATGTTTTATTTATATCTAAGAGAGAGAGGCAGTGTGAGCAGGGGAGGGATAGAGAGAGAGGGAGACACAGAATCTGAGGCAGGCTCCAGGCTCTGAGCTGTCAGCATAGAGCCCGACGCGGGGCTCAAACCCACGAACCGTGAGATTGTGACCTGAGCCGAAGTCGGACGCTTAACCGACTGACCCACCCAGGCGCCCCCGGCTAATCTTCTTGACCCAGAGCCTACGTGTGTCAGTTAATATACTGTGCAGCACCTCTCAGAGGTGTTGCCATTCGGGACTTAAGAAGCAGAAAGACAAACAGGATGGAGCTACTTTTGGAAACATTAACTAAAATGCAGGCTTTTGTTCTCAAGAATGACAAAGTCCATTGATATTTACATTTAGTTTGGTTTCTTCTGAGAAAAAAAGTTAAAAAAAATCAGAGGCAATAAATCAAACAAGAGAATTTGAGATCTGCATTCTCAAAATCTATTGGCTCATCCTAAAACCTCAGCTTCTGCTCCAACCCCATTCCATTCTCCAGATTTCCACCCACCCTCCCCTCTTTGGGGCTGCTCTCCAGCTACACCCGACTGAAAATGACCACAACTTGTAATGAATGAATGCATCGTGCCCCGCACCCCCAGCCCTTACAGTGCAGAAGCATTGTACAAGGAGGCACCAGACCTTCTGCCCACAGCTCGGCAGGAGCCGGCATATGTCAGAGAAACAATGAAGTTATCTGATATAGTGATCAAGAATCTCTGCCTTTGGTTTTGGCAGGAGCATTCTAAAGACATTCCTATGGCGGGGGTGGGGGTGGGGGTGAGGTTGCCAACATTTCCTTTAAAAGTTCCGGATTGTGAGTACAGTGATTTTTCTGTTTCTCTTTGTGCTTATTTTCGGTTTCTAATTTTCTACGATGAATATGTGGCACTTGTGTTACAGAGGAAGGGGGAGCGAGGAAAATGGGCAGAGGGGTGGGGGAGAGGAAGAAGGAAGGGGAAGGAGGGGGAGGAGGGGGGCCTAGGGACGAGGGGGAGGGGAAAAAGACGAGGTGGGGAAGACTTGGGGGGTGGGGAGAGAGGCTAATGGGCAAGGGGGAACGGAAGGAGGGGGTGGGGGAGAGGGAGGCAGAAGAAGAGAAAGACAGAAGGGGAGGAGGGAGGAGAAGCGGAAAATCAACCATAAACTCTCCGAAGAAGGCTGCATAAGCTCACCCAATAACATGCACCAGTGTCTCCCAACACGGTCAGGTCCAAGTCCTGACCTGCAACGTTCGCGTCTGCAACAACGCTTTCCCAGTTGCCCCGTAACCACAGCAACGCTCAGGCGCGGCGGTGCTTTCTCCTTACCCACTCGAAAGATCAAATCGTCTTCGATGGGGTTCTCTTTTCGTTTCCCAGTGCTGTACATGCTCGCGGGTCTCTTCACCGCCTTCTGCTTGACATGGCCGCTTCCCGGGGACTTGACGCGCCTCTTCACGCCCTCGGTGGTGGGAGACACGTCGGCCGACCTGATCACCTTCAGCTTGAACGGGCTGCCTCGGATGTGCTGGTCGTAGAGTCGCAGAGAGAGGGTAAAGTCCCCTTCCTTCTGGACAGTGTACAGAAACTCGTACGTGCCGTTTTTGTTGTCGAGGATCTCTCCGTCGGCCACGCTGCCGTCGGGCGTGCTCAGCTCCGCGGTGATGTAGGCGTTGCCCGTCTTGCACAGCTCCCCGTCTTTGTCCTTGGTCGTTATGGTGACGGACATGGGCTGCCCGATGATGGTCTGCCGCAGCCCCTCGCCCGTGGCCACCGTCTCGGAGGCGACGGCGTTGGTGGTTAAGATCGTCCCCAGGTTGTGGATGGACTTCTTGAGCCCCTCGGTCTCCACGATGAAATCCAGCTGGTCGTTTTCGCGCGGGTGCAGCGGGAAATCCTGGTCGGCCAGTTCGTTCAGCTTCTCGCTCATCTGCTTCTTCACGAGCAGCACCTCCGTCTCCGTGCCATGGTTCAGGGCCTGTGCGGTGAAGTTGCTGCAGCTCTTTATACTCTCCTGCCCCTCGAGCAGAGTATCCAGCTGAGACTGAAGGACCTGCGGGGTCAAAAGGCGAGGCCGGGTGAGCGCTTCTCGGCGCGCTGGACCGTGCGCGCCTGGCGCGCCCGGACAGCGCCCTCCGCGGGCGGCTACCGGGAGGGGTAGTTCTGCCCCCACCCGTAGTTCTCCACAAGTGGTATTTAATTTGGCCCACCGAACCCGCTTCTAATGGAGGACTCTGAATTGCATTCGCAGTGCCTTCTCGTTCCCTTCCGCCTCGCCCAGACTCTCCCACACACATATTTCTTGGGTCATGTGTTTTTGCTAGGGACAAGCAGAAACGTCACCACCAGGAGCCTGGAAAACAAATTGCTATGCCTGGCATCTGAACTATTAATTATTCAGTATCCCTCTGCAAACTGAACTATTAATTATTCAGTATCCCTCTGCAATGTCCTAAATTCCCCTTAGCACCCAAAGGAACAGAAACTAAACAAATGAGAACTCTCCACACCCGAATAGCAGAAGCTTTTGATCCCTGTTTTTGTGACCAGACGTGTTAAAGGCTGCAGTCAGGGTTCACTTTGAAGTTGACTAACAGGTTGGTGTGGATGAGAGAGCAATTAAGAGACTATTGGACACAAAAAAAAGAGAGACTATTAGACATTATAATTAAGGAAGGAAGATAATCCAGTTTAACCCTGAATCCTGAAAGCATTACTTTACAGTCAATCTTGCCTTGTGTCAAATTATAGATTGGTACCTAAGGTTACAGAATCATCGAGGTTTGCTGGAAAGAGGAAGGAAAAAACAGCTGGGTGTGCCATGAAATGAAAACTAGTTTTACTACACAGCAGTGACACTTAAGGACCCATCTAAGTCCCCTTTGCTGTTCTTAGAATACAATAAGCTGGTGCAGTGAAGTCTTGGGGATATCATGTCTCTTACAGGATATCTACAAGAATGGCTGGAATATGGGGCGCCTGGGTGGCTCAGTCGGTCAAGCATCCGACTTCGGCTCAGGTCATGATCTCAAGGTTTGTGGGTTCGAGCCACGCGATGGGCTCTGTGCTGACAGCTAGCTCAAAGCCTGGAACCAGTTTTGGATTCTGTATCTCCCTCTCTCTCTGACCCTCCCCTGCTCATGCTGTCTCTTTCTCAGAAATAAATGAAAAACATTAAAAAAAATTTAAAGAAAAAGAATGGCTGGAATCTTACTTTATGCTTGAGGCCATAGTTGACTTCCAGTTCCATAAGCAGCACGCTCTTGCGCACGTTTAAAGTCTTCTGGAGCTCATCAAAGGTAGAATGGATGTCATCCACAATGCTGGCCTTTTGGTTGGTTAGCTGATGAATGATTTCTGAGATGAACTGAAGGGCAGAATCTATTTCTGGGAGCCTAGAGGACAGTCATTAAAGATCATTATTTAACATCAATCCAGAAATAGGAAAATATCTATCTAAACACTATGTTTGTCAAAAAACATTTTCTTTGCCTTTCATCATCTTTAAAAAGTAATAACTGGAGAACAGAATGAATAAGTCATGACGTAATTACTGCCTTTGAGAGAAGAGACTCTGAATGTCCACGTCTAGTTCAAGTAATCATCTAATTTTAACAATTGATGGTACAAAGCTTTGAGGCTCTCTGAACCCCATGTCTTCTCCTCACTCTGAACTAAGCCTTCTCAAACTTGACACTATAATATTGTAGGTCTTTGTCGCAGGGGATTAGCCTGTGTGTTATACAATGTTTCACAGCATCCTGTCTTGTACCATATGCCAACAGCACCCCCTCCCCACCACACACATAGTTATGACGTCAAACTGTCTCCAGGCTTGCCAAAGGTCTCCTGAGGGTATGTATAATTGCCCACAATTGATAACCAGGTTCTAAATGAATAGCTGTATCTTTTATCCTAATCATATGAAAACTTCTCCAAACTCAGAGTTTCCTGGGAACATTTTGCAAGTTTCCAAGTTCCTTTAATTATTATAGAATAACCACACTCTTCTCACTACAACTATTGGTGACAAGATTTACTTTCTGCTGGTTGTTTATTTCCTCTCTTTGGTCTTTCTTGTGTATCACACTGCTACTCTGTTCCTTCATTTCCATGTCAAAGAGAAAGACTGGAAGCAGGAAAACATAAGGAAAATTGAGCAATCACTGGTCGGCACCATTTTGCTGGGCTCCAACAGAGAGGAACCAGTGACAGTCAGCACAATGGTCCTGTATATGTCAAGAGCAGCTAAGAAAGGCTCCTCAGGGGAGCCTGGTTTCAGGCATGAATTTTAGAAAATCTGCTGGGAGCATTTTCCTGGAATGTATTTTATTCATTTAATCATTCTAAGGTAGTAAAACAAAAATGCCACCACTCATAACATAAGGGCATTGGAATTTGACCAAGGGGTAGGGGATGACCCTAATCACTCACTAGTTCATAACTACAGACACACAAAGGAGACTTTATTTAGATGGCATGAACCCAGTGAGACAAGAGACAGGGAGGCCAGGCCTCATTCATGACAGCCAGTGGGGAGCCTGGGGGAGGTGTGTGCACCTTTTGTTGACGGCGTCCAACTGCACCTGGAGTGAGGCCTTGTGCTGCTCCACCACATCCTTGAGGGGGACTGTGGGGTGTTCTGCGTGCTCCCCCTCAGTGCACTCCCGACACATGGCGGTCTCACAAGACTGGCAGTAAAAGTCCATCACCTGTAGGGAACACAAAAACAATTCCAGGTTCGAGGCCACTAACCGAAGGCTTACTAGGCACTAGGCCTTTAGTAGGCATTCTCTCATTTCATTCTCACGGCCTTCCCAGGATGTAGGCAATATGTCCAGTTTCACAGAAGAAAAGGAAGGATAAATTTTTAAGTGCCACGTCTCAAACAGAGGTGGTTCAGACCCCAAAGCGGCTGCTGTGGCCACAAAGCCAGATTTTCCATGGTTACTCCCCTAGAGCAGAACAGTGTAGGGCTGTGATGCTCAAACTTCTTGATCTTAGGACCTTTTTACGCTGTTTATAAATTATTGAGGACTCCACAGTGCTTTTATTTATGTGAATTGTATCTATAGCTATTTATATTAAAAACTGAAACAAAGATTTTAAATATTAATTAAAAGCAATAATAAGCCCATTAAATGTTAACATGAATAATATAAAACATGAAAAGTAACTGTTTTGCAAAACAAGAAATTTTGTGACAAGAATAGCATTATTTTCCATTTAAAAATTTTTCTTCAGTGTCCGGCTTACTAGTAGGTAGCTAGATTCTCATCTGCTTCTGCATTCAATCTGTTGTGATAGCACACATCATATTGTCTCTGGAAAATTCCACTGTATACTCTTGAGAGAACAGGGGTGAAAAAGGCATATAACGTCTTAGAATTATTTTAAATACAGTTTTGATCTTGTGGACTGCCAACCTACCCCCCAAAGGGGTAGGGGATGCATAAGGGTTCCTGGACCATACTTTGAGAAATGATACTCTCTCTCTAAGAGATAAGTTAGGGGTGCCTGGGTGGCTCAGTCAGCTAAGTGTCCAACTTTGGCTCAGGCCATGATCTCACAGTTCATGAGTTCAAGCCCTGTGTCAGGCCTTTGTACTGACAGCTCAGAGCCTGGAGCCTGCTTTAGATTCTCTCTCTCTCTCTCTCTCTCTCTCCTCCTCCTCCTCCTCCTCCTCCTCCTCCACTTGTACTCCATCTCTCTCCCTTTCAAAAATAAATAAACATTAGGAGCACCTGGGTGGCTCAGTCGGTTAAGCGTCCGACTTTGGCTCAGGTCATAATCTCATGGTTCGTGGATTCGAGCCCCGCGTCGGGCTCTGTGCTGACAACTAGTTTAGAGCCTGGAGCCCTTTTCAGATTCTGTATCTCCCTCTCTCTCTGACCCTCCCCTGCTTATGTGCACGCTCTCTCTCTCTTTCTCTTTCTCTCAGGAATAAATAAAACATTTTAAAAAATTTAATAAAAATAAACATTAAAGAAAAAGAGATACAATCTGTACTCAGCAATTTGTATCCTGGCTCTACCACTTATGTAACCTCACTGTGATTCAAATTTTCCTTTGACAAATGGAGACAATAATGGTAACCTACTTCAAAGGGCTGCTATGAGGATTCAGTAGGTTAAAATACACAAAAAACTCAGATGTGGCATTGGCATGATGTAGCAGCAGCAATGGTGATGATGATGATGATGATGATGATGATATCATCTGCTTACAGGAAAATAACGGCACCTTATCCTGATTATGATGAACTCTTAGTAACAATAGAACATAAAGCCTGTTAAGTTAGTTTCCTTATGAAGGCATTTCCCTATCCTCTTGGATGAAAATAACTTATAATTTTGAATTCCCAAAGTACTCTTTGGAGGGATTTTTTTTCGTTCTTTTTTTTTTAAATTTTTTAATGTTTTATTTATTTCTGAGAGAGAGACAGTGTGAACAGGGGAGGGTCATAGAGAAAGGGAGATAGAAAATCTGAAACAAGCTCCAGGCTCTGAGCTAGCTGTCAGCACAGAGCCCGACACGGGGCTCAAACCCATGAACCGTGAGATCATGACCTGAGCTGAAGTCGGACGCTTAACTGACTGAGCCACCCCGGCACCCCTGGAGGGATCTTTTTCTTGAAGTATAACATATGTACAGAAAATGGCATAAGTCAGGGTGCCTGGGTGCCTCAGTCGGTTAAGCGTCTAACTTCAGCTCAGGTCATGATCTCACCGCCCATGGGTTTGAGCCCCGCATCTGGCTCTGTGCCGACAGCTCAGAGCCTGCAGCCTGCTTCAGATTCTGTGTCTCCCTCTCTCTCTCTCAAAAATAAACATTAAAAAATTTTAAAAAAAGAAAAAAATGGCATAAGTCTTATTAAAGGTTAGTGGATTTTCACAAAGTGAATCTTCCCACCAAAGCACTTTCATTCATACTCCAGTCTTATGAAACATTTATAAGATTTGAAGTTCCTGTGCTCAAGAACTCTCCTACAAAGAGCCTAACTAATTTTTTGCACAAAGCAGGTATTAAAAAACTCCTCAATGAATCAACTGTATCCTGTCTATAGGAAACACATTTTAGAGTCCGTGACACAAATAGATTGAAATTAAAAGGGTGGAAAAAGATATTCCATGCCAATAGTAATCAAAAGAGAACTGGAGTGGCTATTCTAATATCAGACAAAATAGACTTTAAGACAAAATTTGTTACAACAGACAAAAGCAGACATTATGTAATTATAAGATGATATATTCATTGTGAAGATATAACAATTATAAACAATTATGTACCCAACATGAGAGTCCCTAAATATATGAAACAAAAACTGACAGAATTGAAGGGAGAAATGAAGAGTTCAGCAATAATAGTTGGAGATCTCAGTAACCCACTTTCATTAGTGATAGAACAATTAGATGAAAGATCCATGAAGAAACACAGAATTTGAGAATATAAACCAACTAGGCCTAACAGACATATAGAGCACTCCATTTAATAACAGAATACACATTTTTGTCAAGTACACATGGAACGTTTTCTGGAATAGACCATATATTGGGTAAAAAACTCTCAATAAATTTAAAAAAGATTAAAGTCATAGAAGTATTTTTTCTAGCTACAATGAAATTAAATTAGAAATCAATAACAGAAGGAAATCTGGAAAATTAACAAATACATGAAAATTAAATAACTTACTCTTACACAATATGTCAAAGAAGAAATCACAAGGGAAATTAGAATATACTTTGAGATGAGTAAAAATGAAAGCACAATACACCAAAACTTATGAGAGACAGTTCTCAGAGCAAAACTTTTTATGTAAATGCCTAGTTTAAAAAGAAGAAAGATCTTATGGGGTGCCTGGGTGGCTCAGTCAGTTGAGCGTCTGACTTCAGTTAAGGTCATGATCTTGGGATTCGCAAGTTTGAGCCTCACGTCAGGCTCTGGGCTGACAGCTCAGAGCCTGGAGCCTGCTTCGGATTCTGTGTCTCCCTTTCTCTCTGCTCCTCCCCTGCTCATACTCTTTCACACTCTCTCAAGAAAATAAACATTAAAACAATTTTTTAAATAGAAGAAAGATCAATAGCTTAAGGTTCAACCTTAAAGAAATGGAAAAAGAAGAACAAATTAAAACCAAAACAAGAAGAAGGAAGAAAATGATAAAGATGAAAGTAAAGGTAAATAAAATAGAAAACAGAAACACAATAGAGAGAATCAATGAAACCAAAAGTTGGTTCTCTGTAAAGATTTAAAAAAATTGACAAACAGTATACTAGGGACAGTTGTATGCCAACAAATTGAGTAACATAGATAAAATGGACAAATTCTTAGAAATACACAAACTAATAAAACTGACTGTACAGAAAATCTGAATAGACCTATGATAGGATATTGAACCCATATTTAAAAAATTTCTAACATAGAAAAGTCCATGACCAGATGGCTTCACTGATGAATTCCACCAAATACTTACAGAAGAATTAACATAATCCTTCCAAATTCTTCAAAAAATAGAAGAGGAAAAAACATATCCTAACTCATTCTATTAGGCCAGCAATACCCTAATATGAAAGCCAAAAACATCACAAGTAAAGTTCATATCCTTTATGAATATAGATGCAAAAACCCTTAACAAAATACTGGTAAACTGAATCAAGCTGCATATACAAAGAGTTATACAGTATGGCCAAGTAGATTTTATCCCAGTACTGCAAAGGTAGTTCACATACAGAAATCAACATATGTAATACACCACATTAAGAGAATAAAGGGGAAAACCGCACATGGTCACCTCAGTTGATGCAGAAAAAAACATTTGACAATATCCAACACCATTTATGATAAAAAAAAAAACCACTTATTAAACTAGAAATGGAAGAAAAGTTCCTCAACTTGATAAATGGTATCTACAAAAATCCTATAGCCAACATCATACCTAATGATAACCCCCTAAGATAAGGAATGAGATAAAGATGTTCGTTCTTGCCATTTCTATTCAGCAATGTACTAGAAGTTCTAACCAGTGCATTTAGGCAAGAAAAAGCAATAAAATGCATTCAAATTGGAAATGAAGAGGTAAGAATTTCTCTATTCAGAGAGGATATGAATTTATATACAGAAAAGCATAGAATACCCCCTCACACACAAAATATTAGGACTAACAAATGAATTCAGCAAAGTTGTAGGATACAAGATCATCAAACAAAAATCAGTTGTATTTCTAGATGCTAGCAATGAACAATCCAAAAATGAAATCAAGAAAACAATTTTATTTATAATAGCATCAGAGAGAATATAAAATACTTCAGAATACATTTAACCAAGAAGGTGTAAGACTTGTTCACTGAAAACTACAAAACATTGTTGAAAGAAATTAAAGAATACCTAAATAATGGAAATGAATGTAAAGATATTCCATGCTCATGAATAGGAAGACTTAATACTGTTAACAGGGCAACATTCCCACAATTGAACTATTGATTCAGTGAAGTATCTATCAAAATTTAAGCGTCCTTTTTTCACAAAAGTGAACAAACTATTCACAAAATTCAGATGGAATTGCATGGGACTCTGAATAGCTAAAACAATCTTGGGAAAAAAATTGGAAGACTTAGACATCAATTTCAAAATGTAGTACCAAGATAGAGTAAGGAAAATACTGTGTTATTGGCATAAGGATAGACATACAGATCAATGGAATAGAATGGACAGTCCGGAAGTCAAACCATACATGTATGCTCAACTGATTCTTGACAAGGATGCCAAGATCACTCAATGGAGAAAAACAGTCTTTTCAACAAATGATGCCAAGACAACTGGTTATCACATGTAAAAGAATAAAGTGGAATGCATACCTCACTCTACATACAAAAATTATCTCAAAATAGGTTAATGGCCTAAATGTAAGAGCTAAAACTATAAAACTCCTAGGGAAAAAAAACAAAACAAAACATAGGAGTAAATCTTTATGACCTTTGATTGGGTAATGGTTTTCTAGATATGACACCAAGAGCACAAGTAACAACAACAAAAAATAGATAAATTGGACTTCATCAAAATAGAATCTTGTGGGTCAAGGGTACTATCAAGATACTATCAGGAAAGTGAAAAGAGGGGCACCTGGCTGGCTCAGTCAGTAGAGCATGCAACTCTTGATCTCAGGGTTGTGAGTTCGAGTCCCATGTTGGGTGTAGAGATTAGTTAAAAATAAAATCTTTAAAAAAAGAAAGTGAAAATAATAGGAGAAATATTTGCTCTTCACATATCTGATAAGGATGTAGTATCCAGAAAATAGAAAGAAACCCTACAACTCAAGAACCCAATTCAAAAATTGGCAAATGACTTGAAAAGACATTTCTCCAAAGAAAATATACAAATGGCCAATTTGCACACACAAAAATATGCTCAACATTCTTAGTCCCTAAAGAAATCCAAATCAAAACCACTATGAGATACTTTACACTGACTAGGGTGGCTAGACTCAAAAAGTCAGATAGTAACAAGTGTTGGTGGAAATGTGGAAAAATTAGAACTTTCGTACTTTGCTGGTGGGTATGTAAACTGGTACAATCACTGTGAAAACAGTTTGGTGGCTCCTCAAAAGTAAAATACAGAATTACCATGTGACCCAGGAATTTACATATATACCAACTCCTAGGTATATACCCAAGATAACTATAAACATACATCCATGCAAAAATTTGTATACGAATGTTCATAACACTAGTCATAATAGGCCAAAACTGGAAATAACATAAATATCCATCAACTAATGAATGGGCAAAGGAATTGAGGTATGTCCAGACAATGGAATATTATTTAGTCATAAAAGGCATGCAATTTGGCTATATGCTACAATATAGATGAACTTCTAAAACATTATGCTGAGTGATAGAAGCCAGACTCAAGAGGCCACATAATTTATGACTGATTTATATGAAATGTCTATAATGGACAAACCTTGCAGAGACAGCATGCAGACTGGTGACTGCCAGGGGTTCGGGATGGGGGGAATGGGGAGTGGCATGATGAAAAAGTTCTGGAATTAGTGGTGAGAGTGGCACTACCTCTTGAATATACCACTGAATTGTATACTTGAAAAATTTTTTTTGTTTTTATTTTTGAGAGAGAGAAACAGAGACAGAGAGGGGAGGGGCAGAGTGAGAGGGAGACACAGAATCTGAAGCAGGTTCCAGGCTCTGAGCTGTCAGCACAGAGCCCGATGCAGAGCTCGAACTTGTGAACCATGAAATCACAACCTGAGCCAAAGTCAGACGCTTAACCGGCTGAGCCACCAGGTGTCCCTAAGTTGTATACTTTTAAATGGTTAAATTGTTTAATTTTATGTTATGTGAATTTTCCCTTAATTGAAAAATTAATTTTAAAAAATTCCACTAATTAATTTTTTTAAATGCATCTATCTTTGAAGAGAGAGCAACACACCTAGGTGACTGTCCCTGGTTGCGAATCCTAAGTGTTTCTTGGAAACAAAGGCCCTAAAATCATTCTGACGTGTGAACAGCTAGTCATTCTCACATGCTTGTGCTCTGGGTCTGGCAGCTTTGACTCAAGCTGAGAGTTAATTGCGTCAAGTGTGAGACTAGGCTAAGCTCATCCATCTTGAGTGAGATAATGCTGGTGTTTGTTCTTGCAGGGGGATGGGCCAGAGGCCAGGACTAGCTTATTTTTGTTGACAGGTAGACACCACTTGTGAAGATGACCATATGCATGACTAACATGCTGTTAAGGGTGGTCAGGGCCTTGGGACGGCCCTGAGGACTGTGGAAGTGGGGACTTGTTAGTGGCAGGGCATTCTTAATGAGGACCTCTGCTTTGCACCTCTTACTAACATCCTTGTTAGTAAGGTGCCTAAGCAAGCCATAACAGGATTTAATGATTATTTGTGGTTCTGGGACCATGAGGCATGAGCTCAAATATCTTCTTTACGCTCTAAGAACCTCTTACATCACTGACATTATTCCCATTTTTCTCTGTATTTGGACAATGCAGCCATGGCAGTTTAATTAGAAGAGAGATAGTGTCACAGCACTTAAAGTAAATGACAGGCTTTCATCCACATGAGCTAATCAGCACCAGGCAGTTTATGAGGACAACATCCTGCTTTATTGTTAATTACTCGATTTTATTAACCTTCAGATGCTTGAATTATTTTTAAAGATTTACCCATGGCAATTAACTGCAGCAATTTATCTGCAATATTGCGTGTGTTTGGCTTGAATATGCAATGAGGACCCCGTTTCAAAGCAGCAGCAGTGAACTACAATCTATGATGAAACAATAGAACAATTCAAGGCACATGCTGTGTGCCTTTCCAAGACCTCTTGCTGGTTTATAAATTTTATGATTCCAAAGAATAATAATGACCCAGCATAGAGAAATCACCCAAAACATACTTTTTTTAGCTTCATCTACCTTAATGGATTCAAATTCTAGATAGATCTAAGTTTTAGTGGGTTTGATGCAATATGTTTGGAGGGGAGACAAGAGAAAGGATTCTTTAACTTCGCTAGAATCAGCATCTCTAAGAGAGATTTTGCATAGCAGCTGGTGGCATCAGGGGTCTCTGTTGCTGAGGTGTGCCCAAGAAATACATCTTAAGGAGTTCTGTCCTTTAAGCAAAGACAGAATATACACTGTGGTCTTACTAATTAAACAACAAGTCTATATAAACACACACGCATATTCACATACTAGCGTAAATGTCATTTGTTACCAAAATATCAGTTTCAATGGCTACCCAAGAGTCAGTTATATGGACTTACCATAATTTAGGCCTTTCCCTAATAGTACACATTCAGATTATTTCTGATTCTTACTCTAATCTAAAATTTTCAATTAACATTCTTCAATCTTCATTCTCCAGCTACTTCCTTAGAAATATTTCTATTAGTGGAATTACTGAATTAATGGATAGGAAGTTGTATAAAACACTCATTATAGTTCGGCAAACTGACATAAACTTTCTGAAGAGCAATTTACCCTCCTGCCCACAGCAAGTGAAAACGTCTCCCCATATCCTCATCATCACTGCTTATTATCTTTAAAAATCAATTTGAAAAGATGTAATTATTTGTGAAGCTTGACATTTTTTTCCTCATACTATTATTAGCCATTTATATATCCTCTGTGAACTTTCTGAGTTCTTTGCCCATTTTCTTCTGTGATGTTCATATTTTTCTTAATTCTTAACTCTTACATAGTAAGAATTTGCTGGGGCATTTTAATTAAGAATTTTCCAGTTATTTTCATAAATTGAATGATTAACAGTTTTCTTCTTCTGCCTTCACTAGATTTTGGTATTAGAGTTATGAGGATATCTTGAGTGGATTGGGGAGTTTTCTATCTTTTCTTATGATGCAGACTAAACATACTAAGAATCATATTTGTTTTATATAGGTTTGAAGGAATTCAGTTTCAAATTAAGTTTTATCATTTTCCTTCAAAATTAGCAGTCATGATCATTTTTAGTTTCCTAGATAATCATCCATTTCATTTAGACTTTCAAGTATATTAGCCTTTAGCACATAGCATTTACTCATTTTAAAACATTCCTTTTACCTGTACTGATATCTGTTAGAGTCTTAAGTCAATATATTTTTCTTTTGTTGTTTTATCAGATATCAAATTATTTCATTAATTTAAAAAATCAGCTCTTAGATTTATTAACTCAATTGTTTCATTACTTTCAAACTAACTTTATTATTTTCTTTCTTTCGTGTTCCATATATTTACTTTGTTGTTTTCCCTAACTTTTTGAATTGAACTTTTAATTTTTAAAAAAAATGTTTATTTATTTATTTTGAGAGACAGAGAGCGTGGGAGAGAGAGCAAGGGAGGAGCAGAGAGAGAGGGAGAGAGAATCTCAAGCAGGCTCAGCACTGTCAGCACAGTGCCTGACAAGGGGTTCGATCCCATAAACTGTGAGATCATGACCTGAGCCGAACTAGAGCTCCTCTACAGGGAGACAGCCACAGCGAGAGTCCGTGTGAGAAATGGTCATAAAAGAATGCTCAAACTAATTGAAGGCACTATCTAAAGTTTCTTTTACAAAAGTCACATGGTAATTCTCCCTCGGAGTACACTGCATGGAAAATCGTGGTTATTGACAGCCTGGTGTGCTTTCAATTAAATAATTAAAGATGTAAAATCCACAATGTCTCCCTTATTTTGGCTACCAAAAAGCTCAGGGTATTATTGTTTCCTGGTCTAGCTTTTATGATGTGTTAATCAGCCTTGGGACTTAAACTGTTCAAACCTCAATTTCTTCATCTATAAAATGAAGGTAACTATAAATGAATGAATGAATGAATGAATAAATAAAATGAAGTTAACTAATACCTACTTTGCAGAGTGGTGTGTACGAAGTCAAGCATGGTGCCTGGCACATTGGTTTAGCAAATAGGTATTGACTGACTTCTAAGAAGCTGAATTTTCAACTGGACAAAGGCTGGATAATACATAAAAAATAGATCTCTGATCCACAACCTGACCAGGAAAGCAACCCCTTATCTACAATAAACAACCCAGGAAGCCAGCCTACCACTTCTACTTGTAGGAAGTCAGACTACTATCTCTAGGAATAATCCCAAAACCTAAATAAGATCTATAATTGGCCCCAAATGGCTAGGGATTGATTACTGATAGGCTCTCTAATGTTTATCTCCACTTCCACTTGGTACCAACCAGAGAAAGCCAAATATGTATTCCTAACCAATCACGTAGGATGCCCCAATTCTAGTTAGTCTGACTCCAGCTTCCCCATGCCAACAGCCTCCAAAGAGAGCATCCCTAAAGCCTTCCCTTTTGTCTGCTGTAGAGCTTTCTCACTCCTCTGCCTGCCTTTGAGTCTTTGCCGAAACATAAGTGACGGTGGCTGATTCCTTGTTCGAGCAAGTTCAGGACAGACAGTCTCTGTTTGTTTCCACATTTCCATGCAGAACATACTGTGCTCAGTGTTAGCAATATAAGGGTGAACATGGTCCCTGACCTTCTGGAGAGCTCCAGAAGGAGCTTTACTTTTCTAAAAGTAAAGCCAGAAGATCAACTGGCCAACAAATACACAGAGGAAGTCAAGAAGAGCATGGTGGATGCCAGGAAGGAAATCCAGGAAGTGACATAATAGCTAGTTAAGTGGGTGTCAGAGGGGGTCTGCGTCAGACAGCCAGTTAGAGAAGACTGCTCTGTGTAGAAGAAAGTTGGGCTGAGACATGAAGGATGAGGGTGAGCTAGCAAGGGAGTGTTCCAGGCAGACGGCATAGAGAATAGTTAAGCCCCAAGGTGGGAAACCACTTGGCAAGTTCAAGGCCAGTGAGGCTGCAGTGTGGTGGGCAGAGAGAGTGGTATGAAATCAGCTAAATAAACAATAGTTATGGCTAATAATTATTGCTTTGCTCTAGCAATAATAGCTTGCTTGATAGTGGTTTTATTATAGCCATGCCTTATATTATAAGCAGTTTCTAATACTTTTGAAGTGGCCATTATAAAGAAAGAGTGAATAAAGTCATTGCTGAGAAATAATTTTAATAGCTAACATTTATCAAGAGCTTACTATAATGCTTTATATGTTTTAAACACTTACTTCTCCAAGTAATCCCATATAGTAAATGCTATTATTTAATTCTTTTAATGTTTATTTATTTTTGGAAGAGAGAAAGAGAGAGGGAGAGAGAGAAACAGACTGCAAGCAGGGGAGGGGCAGAGAGAGAGGGAGACACAGAATCTGAAGCAGCTCCAGGCTCTGAGCTGTCAGCACAGAGCCCATCTTGGGGTTTGAACTCAACAAACTGTGAAATCATGACCTAAGCCAAATTTGGATGCTTAACCAACTGGGCCACTCAGGCGCCTTTAGTAAATACTATTATTACTTCTTCTTTACAGATGAGAAAGTGAGACACAGAGAGTTTAATAAACTTGCCAAAGCTAACACAGAATAAACTGAAGAGCGGGGGTTTGAATCAGGCAGTTGGAATCCACAGCCAACTTCAGGTGACATAGCTATCATTAATCAGTTATTTGATAGTACACACAGGTCCTCCTAGGCTTTTAACAGCTATTATGCTTGCCAGTAGCAGGAAATAAGCTTGAATTAAAATCTAGAGTCTATTATTAAGGATTCACACATCTTCAAATTCTATTTCTTATTAAGGATTAGGGCCTAATGGAGCAGGAGAAAAATTTCCCTCATAAGAAAAACAAAGAACTGTAATTAATTCATATTTTAATATTCATTCTAAATTTGCAAAATTTATCTATTCTTAATCTTTATCCATAATTTACTACATAGATATTTATGTGGGTCAAGAATACACAGTGTGCAAATAGTTACGTATTTCCTCTCCCAGGACACTAATAATACGTGCTATTAGACACAATGAAGATTGATTTTATTATTTAAATGAATTTGATCAGAGCAAGTAAGCAAGCAAAACAGTGTGCGCACTGCTAAAATATCTTTTAATTACTCATTCTCCAGGTGGAGTTCTGCTTTAGCATATAACCTGTGACTGCCCGAAGCCCACCCAAATCAAAGCAGTCGCCTCGCCAGGCCCCGTCCGCTAACCACTCACTTACATTTCCATCGTGGTTTGGGCAGGAGAGAGGCTTTCCCGCAGCCACAGCGGTGACTGTCTCCAGGATGGAGGACTCCTCAACGTTGCTGCCGGGGGTTCGCTGCAGCACATCCATCAGGTTCGTGATGAAGAAGTTGTTCTGGAGCGCGGCCACCCCCTTCTCGGGCAGGATGGAGGTCTGGCGGCACACTGGGCAGGAGAGGGTTAGACTGTGGGCGGGAATGTAGTTCTGCAGGCACCTGTTGTGGAAGCAGAAGCAGGTGGACTGTCACTACAGTGGGCTCTTGACCAAGAGCAGGGCCACCTCTTCTCGCAGGTACCATCCATGTTCTCTGCCCCCAGTGGACTATTTTGCAGAAACTCCCTATGTAGTCTCCTTTTCTAGGAAAAGAAGATTTCAGCAACTAAGAGGTAATCTGTTTACTCCCATTGGCCCTATCAACTGATCAGGCAAATGATAACCCTCAAGGGAAAAGAGTAATGTCATTGACTTTGGTAGTGTTCTGGGGAGCCTTGCCAT
The DNA here is from genome assembly GCF_003009895.1 of Hyaena hyaena. Taxonomy (NCBI): domain Eukaryota; kingdom Metazoa; phylum Chordata; class Mammalia; order Carnivora; family Hyaenidae; genus Hyaena; species Hyaena hyaena. Next base: position 3,196,019 of record NW_024080719.1, on the reverse strand, counting down.
AAATGAGCAGCATCGGCCTCTCCGGGAACTTGGAAGATGTGCAGAATCTCAGATGTTTCTCCAGCCCTGCTGAGTCTGAATCAGGCGATTTATATGCACATTAAAGGTTGCAGGGGGCACCTGGGTGGCTCAGTTAAGCGACTGACTTCGACTCAGATCATGATCTCGCAGTTTGTGAGTTCAAGCCCTGCGTTGGGCTCTGTGATGACCGCTGAGAGCCTGAAGCCTGCTTCAGATTCTGTGTCTCCCAATCTCTCTCTGCCCCTCCCCTGCTCACATTGTCAATATCTCTCTCCTAAAAATAAATAACCTTTTTTTAAAAATTAAAAAAAATAAACGTCGCAAAGCATCACTCTACAATATTTAGTGTCATGTTCACAGATTTGGGGATTTTTACAATGGGGAGAAATAGGTCAAAGTTTTCTCTTAGTGCTGAAATACTTAAATTAGGCCACAGATAAAGTAATTACTAACAAACTTTGTGTGCTAAACTGCTTATTTAACTGCTAAGTTAAATAAAAAGGTAAAGAGGTATTTTGATAATGATTAACTCAGAAAAAGCTATTCAAGAAAGATAAAGAAACGTTTTCATATATAGCAAATTGCATATTCAATTAATTTTTAATTATTTCATACACATAGTTGCATACAAATGCATAACCAGATCTTACGTGTAAAAAACACATCCCAGTGTAAATGTTTTATTTGAAGCAGGGATAGGCCCCCAGTGTCATACCAACATGATCTCTTCTTGCTCTTCTCAACAGGCATCAACTTAATTCATTCAATTAGCAAATGTATTGCTAATAATGAGTTACATATATCCTGCCTCACTAGATCCATAGTACTTGCAATAACCTTATGAAGTAGGTACTTTATTTACTTATGTTTTAATGTTTACTTATTTATTTTGAGAGAGAGAGAGAGAGAGTAGGAGAGGGGCAGAGAGAGAGGAAGACAGAGAATCGCAAGCAGGCTTTGCACTGTCAGTGCAGAGCCCAATGTGGGGCTCAAATTCACAAACTGTAAGATCATGACCTGATCTGAAACCCAGGGGCACCTGGGTGGCTCAGTTGGTTAAGTGTGATACAGGCAGAGAGAAGCAAAGTTGCTTGCTCTCAAAACTCAAGTGGTCTAGAGAAGAGCAGGAGTTCAAACCCAGGCAAATGGGCACCAGAACCGAAGCTCTACATGACTACGCTACGTAACGTTTCCCTGTTGTTCTGCCAAATGGAATTCAAAAACTTCTTATTTCATCTCATTCCCTTTATTATATAGATAAGGAAACTAACATCTAGGAAGTTAATGGACTTTCCTATGTCACAGAAGTAGCTAGCACTGAATCAATACCAGAAACAGAACAGCTTTTGCTAAGGTCATTGAGGGCATCTAAATACAGACAACAGACATTTTTCACTCCCATCCTTCTTAGTGGCTCTCATTAAATGTGACTGCTGCCTCCCACCTCTCCTTTTTTGAAACTTTATCTTCCCTTGCTTGTGACAGCACACTCACTCAGTCCTCCTTCTTCTGTCTGCTCTTTGTTTTTACTGAGCCAGTCCGGGTTCAGTCATTAGCACCCCTCTCTCCCTGGGACATCACATCCACATGCAGGGCTATAAACACAACACTCCCACATTGCTACTCCTTCCACAGATGTCTCCTCTGAGCCCCTAATCTCTACACCAGCTGCTTTCTTGGCATCTCCTCTCGGATCTCTCACAAGTCCTAAAACTCAACGTGTCCAAAACCAAAGCTACGTTTTGCCCCCAAACTGGGTCCTCTTCCCATCTCAACAAACAGCACCTCCATCCATTCATCTAGACAAACCAGGAATTGGGAACCAAGCTGAAAACAGTAATTTCCTTACTGTCCATATTCCACATCCAACCCATCACCAAAGGCTGGAAATTCCTAAATGCCTTCCTACATTTCCAGTCCTTGTCATCTGCTTTACACCACCCTTCCCTGGGTTTCTGCAGCAGCTCTATGCACGTGACCCACCCTTGTATCCTCTAACCCTTCTCCATATTGCAACCACAGTGACCTTCTCGAAACCCACTCCACACATTCCATGGGGACTTGGTGTGATAGGCTCTCGAAAATCTCTGCCACCGGCCATTGGATGGAGGAACAGAAGTAGACTGAGTGAGTCCCAAAGGAGAGAGCTGGGTGTGGGCCTGGGACAGCCCAGAAGTATTGCTTCTCACCTGTCAGAGCAAGTAAATGGGAGTCAAACAACGGACTGCCTGGGCAGTGAACAAGGGAGATAGGAGGCCCTGCCAAGCTCAGACTGAGTGGCTCTCAGTGTTGGATACAAAGAGGCCAACTGCTGCAAACCAAATAATGATCTTACCATGGGAGCCTAGGGACACGGGGACAATTAGCTGGTATTAATGTTTCAGCTAGTCATTAAGTGGGGGTGTGTGGGAATCACTCTCCATTCAGTCATTTTGGACTATGAATGACAAAGTACTTGCACCGAAGTGTAAAATAAATAAAGTATAAAGTGCCAGTGCCCTGTATACCACTACTAAAAAAAAAAAAAAAAAAAATGAGCAACGATCTTAAGCTTCTATTAATGTTTCAGCTAGTCATTAAGTGGGGGTGTGTGGGAATCACTCTCCATTCAGTCATTTTGGACTATGAATGACAAAGTACTTGCACCGAAGTGTAAAATAAATAAAGTATAAAGTGCCAGTGCCCTGTATACCACTACTAAAAAAAAAAAAAAAAAAAAAAAAAAAAAAGCTTTTACACACACACCCAAAAGAACCCCCTAAAAAGCAAACAAAAAATCACAACGACCAGTAACAAATCCAACTAATCCAACTTCTCTCTCTATCCATCACCAGCAAGGATGTGATTAGTCTGTTGCAATTGAGATCTTCCAAAGTAAATCAACTTTAACAAATGTATAGTAAATGGATGGCAAATATAATTAGCATTGATTGGAAGCCATTGTAAACACCATTTTCTATTCTATAACAAGAATTAAAGCAGTTTAATTAGGTATATTTAATAATAATAGAAAATATATTTAACAGAATGCTATAAAACATAATTACTATATTTATTTTTAAGAAAAAAATATAACCTTACTAGGCAAATACTTAAATTAGGACACAGATAAATTATTAACAAACTTAATCTGCTTAATTGCTTATGCTAAGTTAAACAAGAAGGTAAGATGTATGTTGATCACTGATTAACTCAATGGAAAAAACTATTTAAGAAGGACAAAGGAATGTGTTTTCATATATAGCAAATTGCATGTTCAGGAAATTTATAATTACTTCATACACACAGTTTTTTTCTTCATCTGCAACATCCTTATGTTCAAATGTGCCATTAGCATGTGTCTTCTGAAGTATCTTTGAGAGGAAGCTCTCCCTTTTAACTAACTCCTCAATAACCAGGTATTTTACCTAACGTGTCATGAGAGAAAATAATATATTTTAAAAAAATTTTTTAATGTTTATTTATTTCTGAGAGAGAAAGAACATGAGCAGGGGAGGGGCAGAGAGAGAGGGAGACACAGAATCTGAGGAAGGCTCCAGGCTATGAGCTGTCAGCACAGAGCATGACGTGGGGCTCGAACTCATAAACCATGAGATCAAAGCTGAAGTCAGACTCTGAATTGACTGAGCCACCCAGGCGCCCCATACCTGGCCCTTACCAAAGACACTCTATGAGGGAACTGTGGTTAGCAAAAGTTGATGGAAAACAAAGGGGAAATTTAAAAAATTTTTAAAGCTTAAAATATTTAATGTTCTATGCCCTGTGGGAATGAGTCAGTAGCTACTGGATTGTTTTCTCTCACTTGTAATCATTTAAAATAGAGTATATTTTTGATAACTCATGATTATGTTTCTAGATATCTGTCATAAGCACAAAAGACTAATGTCTCCCATAGGTAATTGAAGAATTCTGGAAAGAACTCTTTGGTAAGTTGTAGGAGATCAGTCTGTGAAACTATCTTCTCTGAGCACAAAGGACGCTTACCTCTCGCAGAAAGTGTGCAGACAGGGGAGAACCTTGGGATTCTTGTACCGCTCCAGGCATATACTGCAAATCAGAAACTGCTTGTCAATCTGGCGCACCACAGGACTTGGGATGTTGGTGGCTTCACTGGCCATCCTAGACCACTGACATGGGAGGCCGGCTGTCTTTGACCCTGCACGCTGCTGCTGTCAGACAGGAAAAATATGCAATAACTTGTAAGTGCAAATCAATCATGGGTTCGTTCACTACAGGCATTGTGTTAGAAATACAGGTAGAATTCCATGCTAGTGACCTCAAAATGACCATCACCAGCCCTCAATGTTGGATGAGGCATACCGTGAAATGCCTGTTTATTTTATAAATCAATACAATGAACACATATTCACCATGAAAACAAGACAGATCAGAAGACATATGCTGCACAAAGGGACCTGCTTGCTGGCTCTGCAAGCAGTGGAAACTGAGGGGCTAAATACAGCTATGCCATGCCTGTTCGTGCCTTCGTTTATGGCTATATTTGACTCTATATCTCCAGTCTTATTAAAATGGAATCCATATCGAATAGAATAGTCTTACTAAGATAAAATGGTTTCCCAACTATTGAACTTGTAGCGGATCAAAATGTCACTCCAAAATATGCCATTTTGGCGTAAGCATTATTTTGAGCTGAAGGCAGCTGAGACACAGCAGACACGATAGGGCAGCCGGTGGCTGGCGAGGGGCACTCTGCTCTCTCCCATCTGCTGAAAAGCAGGGCATAGATTTCCCACGTTCAAAGGAAATTTTCATCTGTAAAGGTGCCCCACTCACCCATACCAAAAAGAGGAGACTCTTGATGATCACCAGGTATAGGAGGGGAGAGGAGTCTGCATAACAAACCTTACTAAATAACCCTTATGTACCATACATTTCTTGGTCACTTCCCTACAGTTTACTGCCCCCAAACCTCCTTTTCCTTTGTCAAGCCATTTCTCCACCATTTGTCATCCTTTGTTAAAACAGTGTATCAGCTCCCAGGTCTAACTGCCTCTTTGGGTTTTCACTTCTTTTCTGTGAAGCTCCCATGCATGTAAAATTAAAAATATTAAATTAATAAGCTTTGACAAAATATAATATATAATATAATATATATATTATTTTGGAAACATAAACTACCAGTGAAATCTCCCGATAATCTTTGGTCAGTTTAATTCACAGTCTTCAGGAACAGAATTTAAGTGTGTAAAAAAAAAAAGGGTTTCCCTCCCCTGCATATGTTAACATGCAAGGATGGTATAACTAGAAATTATTTAAATTTTTTCTAATATTTATTTATTTTTGAGAGAGAGAGAGAGGGAAAGAGTATGAGTGAGGAAGGGGCAGAGAGAGGAGTCAGAATCTGAAGCAGGCTGTAGGCTCTGAGCTGTCGCCACAGAGCCCAACGCAGGGCTCGAATCCGGTTGGATCACGACTTGAGCTGAAGTCAAAAGCTAACTGACTGAGCCACCCAGGCACCCCAGAATAATTAGAATTTTTTTATTAATACCTTTGTATGTGGTTCAGAGTGTTCTCTTCAGAAATAAAGGTTTATAGATTCTATGCTAAAATGTGTTTGCCACAGAGCAGAGACAAAGGCAGATAATTTCTAATATTTTAAGAAATGTCTGTTGGTATTTATGTGTGGGAATCTGAAGGACCTGGTGAAATTAATTCAGAGAAGGTTTCAAAATGTCAGAGATCGTGCCAGAAAAAGAGAAATAGCAGAGAGCAAGAGAGAAAAATGCAGAGGGCCTCTAAAGGAGAGAAAAATTACAACATAAAACACAGCTTCATTTACCACTTTGAAGAACATCTGGCTTCTATTCCAAAGGGGTAAACCAAGGTTAAGCTAAAATTCACTTCTTAATTTTCTAAATATTTGGGAAAGTATCACAGCCCCCCAATCCCCAATAGATACACTCTACCAAAATGAAATGTTAATTTTCAATGACGCTAGGCAGGAAGTAATATTATTCTCATTCCACAGATTTTTGAAAACCTTCACTCAGTTAAAAAGTTTGCCAGAATGCAAAACTCATAGCCTGTTCATCCCTTAAACCACCACACCTCCCTTGACTGTGTGCTTTAAGACGACTGTATGCACTACAGAAGCTTGGTTTATATATAACATTTTAACTTGGCCTGGGACCTGTGTTTGAAGCTGGAAAATATACCATATTAACAGAATCAACAATTCTACACTTTTTAACCAAAGCTCTTTGCAAACATGAATGAAAGTTCTTTCTCCCCACCAATTCACCAAATTTTTTAAAAGTATGTCAACTTTTATTAAGAAAATTCTATCGAGGAACCTGGATGGCTCAGTAGATAGAGCATCCAACTCTTCACTCGACTCAGATCATGATCTCACAGTTCGTGAGATTGAGCCTCAAGTCGAGCTCTGCACTCGTTCTGTCTCTCTCTCTCTCTCTCCCTCTTTCTTTCTCTCTCCCCCTCACGTGAATGTGGGTGCTCTCTCTCAAAATAAATACATTAACATTTAAAAAATTCTACTAGTTATACATAATTGAGTATAGTTACATATAGGACACACCCATATCCCAACATTATACTTTCTAGATAAGCTCATTAAAGAGCATGATTTATAAACAGATAGAATCTTGTGAAAGCACCTGCTATATAAGAGTGTCACATTCAAACAGAACTCACTGCACTAGTTAAAACAGTGTGAGTGTGACATAATTAATTAGCCAGCACTATCTGCTATCTCTTTCATAGAATGTCTCCCTGAAGAACGAGAGTAGAGTATGATATTCATTGATTGGATTAAATGTGGCTCATGTCTCAGGAACTCAAAGTGTTGGCACATCATCTGCTTTTCTTTAACCATATCCCCATGACATCAGAAAAGGGAAGGAATGGATTTGTCTGTCTTTAAGATAAGGAAACCAAGGCTGAGGGTTTAAATGACTTGCTCAAGGTCACCCAGTAAAATCAGTGAATCAGAAAGCTCAGATTTCAAGTCTTCTGCTTTATCTGACACCTAATCTTAAACAAGATTAACACCTGTGTGTGTGTGTGTGTGTGTGTGTGTGTGTGTGATAAAAATTATGGAATGCTCACTTCAGCAGCACTAAAATTGAAATGATACAGAAGATTGTCTTGGCCCCTGAGCACAGAAGACACACAAATACATGACGTGTTCCATATTTTTAAAAATTATATCTAAGGGGCGCCTGAGTGGCTCAGTTGGTTGAGCATATGACTCTTGATTTTGGCTCAGGTCATGATCTAAGGGTCATGGGATCAAGTCCCGCATCTGGGCTGCATGCTGAGTACAGAAGTCTGCTTAAGATTTTCTCTCCCTCCGCCCCCTCCCCCCGCCACTTTCCCCTGCTCACATTGTTTCTCTATCTCAAAAATAAATAAATAAATAAATAAATAAATAAATAAATAAAACAAACACACAAATAAATAAATTGTTAAAAAATTATATTGAACTTTCCAGTTAAAATATGTTAAAAAATCATTTTAATTTGAATAACTTGTGAAAAATTTCATATCCCCCTTTGAAGTAATCAGTCATGCTAGTATCAAAGAAAGTACAGAGAAAACATCGCATTGTTTCACTCTTTTTTTTTTTTTAACCTTAGAATTTTAGGGTTTGGGCAAGGAGAAAACATTTGTTTTAATCAGGGTATAATTTGAGTAAAAGGAATTTCCTGAGCTCACATTATTCTGCTCTGATGTTGAAATAAAAATATTTCATTCTAATTTTACAATAATTATTGAAGTGGGTGGGAGTATGTCTTTGTTAGTATTGTTAATTTATGGTGAATTGAGTTGACTCATTAACACTAATTTAAAATCATGCCAATATTACAGATCTGTCACAATGACCTGTTGAAGACGTCTGGATTTTTAGGACTCTCAGAATCAACACAAAAGGCTTCCAAGCCCCCAAAGATCCCCAAACTGAGACACTGCCAGGGTAATGATCATTCCCTGAATATAACTGGATCCCCACAATAGAAAGACTATTTGACTACTCCTAAAGGGATAATGTACCAAGAAAAATGGAGGCGCAGAATGTGCTAACAAGCACCCCGGGAAGCTTTCCGTCAGTCTGAATATGCCGCGAGGAACACACATAAAACGTGTGACAGCCTTTAATCAAAGTGTTTGGGCGCTACCACAGTTTCTGGTCGTTTTGATTAGAAAAGCAATAAATACTGGTTTAGAGTCTCGGCTGTTTTCCTTTCCCAGCTTGGTTTCTGAAGTGTCAGTGATCCTTCTTACTCACATAACTGGCGGAAATAAGCACATGGGAAGAAAAGAGATCAGAATGTAGAATTACTCTTCTCCTGGAGATCTGCAAACCCAATTTCTGGACAGAAGCACCTGCAGACATGCTGGGGGTGGGCTTTGTCTCTGTAGGAACCCGGATCCTCTTGGATGCGGGAACTCGCACTGAATATACTGACAAGAGGCCAACACAAAGGAAATGACAGAAAAGAGATGGCAAGAAGAGCCATTTTAGTTTAAATTTTTTTTTTCAGTTTATTTATTTATTTCGAGAGAGCAGGTGGGGGAGGAGCAGAGAGAGAGAGGGAGAGAGAGAATCTCAAGCAGACTCCAAGTTGTCAGCACAGAGGCCAACTTGGGGCGCCATCTCATGAACGATGAGATCATGACCTGAGCCACAATCAAGAGTTGGGCTCTTAACTGACTGAGACACCCAGGCGCTCTAAGAAGAGCCATTTTAAAACTACATAAATAGCCAACATTAGGGTGCTCTTGACATTAACTAGCTATGGGAGCTCTAGCTATGTGGGGAGGCTGGCTGAGTCTCCTTGTCAGTGGAAAACCAATAGCAATACTGCTCACAGGAGGGGTTTCGTTCTCCTCTCTACCACTCTGCTCAATAGCACCCTCTCAATCTGACCATTCTGGTTAAAATTGAAACCTGTCCCCCACACCCCCGCACTTGCTATCTCCGGTCTCTGTAGCACCTGTCACTTTCTGATATAGTATGTAATGTGTTTATCTTGCATATTGTCTCCTCCCCACCTCTCTAGGATGTAAGATTCACGAAGGCAAGGATTGCAGCAGCTAGAACTGTGCCTCGTACATGATAGACACTCATCATTTCTTTGAATGAACTGAGTAAATAAAGTATAACATGGGAATGGATTCAGTCCCAGGAGCAGAAAAAAGCAGCACTGGCTGACTTACACAATAAAGAGCATGGTTGTCATCAGTCATGTGAATGCTTTCATTTGACATCAGACATTACCTGCCTTCCCATGTGATCGTCTAATCTTTAGCAACACAAGCCGTCAGCCAGAGGGTAAATATTCAGTGACATACTTAAACACACTCATAAATGCGGAACAGGAATTGAGAACCACTGAGGACACACGTGAGCAAAGTCTAAGAAAGTTGACACGTAAATTCCTCATTAGTGGGGTGTGCCCACTCAACAGCTTTTGTAACAACAATGCAATACACATGTAACAAAATCCTTGGGCAGAGAAAAACCCCAAATCCCAGCGTTTCTTCCCTCCCGTTGCCTTGGGTATTTTTTCTGGCTCATGTTCTCAAATCTCCTAGAACTTGGTGGAAATGACAACCAAGTGGAAAAGAAGAACTTGAGAGGAGAAGAAACAAAAGGAAAATGCCTGGGTCCACAATTCTAGGGTTGAGACCACAATTCCCACCCCAGAGTATACCATTTAGGTCAGGTAATCATCCAAACTTTTTATTGCTGACACCAGAGAGGGAAGAGCTTCGAAGGGAGGCTGGAAGACAAAAAGACAAACTGAAAGCACTCTGCTTGAGAAGGGGAGAGAGTTGGATGAAAACTTGTTTGTTGGGCTAGGAAACACGGTTGGGAAACAGGTCAAGATTCCTTTGGAAAATAAAATTTTAACATGTGATTTGCGGGTAAGAGTCGGCATACTTGATTATATACCATCCTGAAGGCACTAGATTCCATTTCTATTTAATTTTATGGCATTCCTGGGTTACTGCTTCTCTTTGTTGCCACTTAGTTGGATTTATTTATTAGGATGGTTACATTTTTACTGCCAATGACAATGGTGCAGACATGCTAATATCAGCTTCCCGGGGTGCCTGGGTATCTCAGTCCGTTAAGCAGTTGACATCAGCTCAGGTGTGATCTCATGGTTTGTGAGTTTGAGCCCCACATCGGGCTCTCTGCTTTCAGCATGGAGCGTACTTCAGATCCTCTGTCTCCCTCTCTCTCTGATCTTCTGTCTCCCACTCTCTCTCTGCTCCTTTCTCTCTCTCTCAAAAAATAAATAATATTTTAAAAACAGAAAGTAGTAAATTCTGAATCATTAAAAAATAAAAATAAATTCAGTTTCCTAAGAAGTTAAAAATCTTCCAATACATTTATAGAAAGAAAACTTGAACCATTAGGATTATCTATAATTCACAATGCTCTATCTTTTACCTGCCAGGACAGATGGTACCTAGAGCTCAAGGCACAGGTTAAAACATGACTAAAGAAACAAGGTTACTTTTAGCTTTTAAAATTTATGAGCATATTTTTATTCACCTGCAACTGAATTTGCATTGTTACAGAGGACTTAACTAGAAGAAAGAAAAGAGGACAATCTTCAGTGAAATTAAAACAGGGTGACCTATTTCCAGTTAAATCAAGCCTCCCAAATGGGCCATTTTGTAAATTAGAAGGCCAGATACAATATCTTTTCTAATAGTACATGCATGAGTGTACGTGTGTGAGGGAGAGTGGGTGTGTATTCAGGAAGCCATCCACTTTAACTTCTGTCTCCAGGCAAGGATGTGCCCAAGCTTTCCAAGGGCTCTTATTATTTCCAGGGTGCAATGTAAGACAGCTTCCTAAGGTTGCTGGGTTTTACTACATGGAAGTTGATTCACGCCAAGCCCCCAACTTGTCTTTAGAATATTTATGCCTATTATTTCCTCTACCTCTCAGTATAGATAACTATTTGTCTTTGCCTTCTTCATAAACGTCCCTACCTTTTATAATATAATTAAGTCAGTTCTTAACGATTTGCTTTGGGTTCTCTCAGGTGCAGAAGGCTGGGTCTGTGTGATGGAGTGTTAAGTGGTCAGACTAATTAACATGCATGGACAGTGACCTGGGACAGTCAGGCTGAGTGCGGCTTCCTCTCCCCATATCCATCATCTTGCCAAGACTCCTCCCTCACTCTCCTTTGGGACTACAAGGAGGTTGCATATTCTGGGGCCACAGAAAAAAAAAAGACAGAGGAAGGCCAAAGCCCTAAGCTCCGGGAGCTGGGCGAGGTTAGCAAGAAGGAGGAGAAATTTATTCTACATCAGCACTTCCAAAGACAGAGGCCTGTGTAACAGCAAATCCCCTTGTGTCCCTGGACAGGAAATACATATTTAATTTTGTTGTTGATTAGAATAAATGTTTACCTTAATAAAAAGCACTTAATGGAGGAACGGAGGTGATTGAGAACATAAAGGCAGAAAAGGGTAAAGTAAAAGAGGGTAGAAAGACTAGCACGCAGAAAGCAGTAATGAAGGTTCCTTCCAAGGTGCTGTTTGAATAATTACACTGGGCTCATTTTTCCCCCTCAGTATCTGGCTTAATCTAAACCTTCAAATTCTAGGAGGAAACCTGATCTGTTAACCCCATTATAGAACAAATTCCATTCTGACATCAAAATCCTTACATAAGTAATAAAGGGCACAGATGGCATCAGACATTTTCAAAAAAAGCAATTACAGGTGTGTGCAAATTATAATTATTCCATAATCAGAAGTCAGTCACATTTTTTAAAGAAAAAACATTTTTTTAAAGAGTAAATAATTTGGCAGCAAATTTTTTAAAGTGTAAAAGTATTTATCTTCCATATATTTCAATAATACAAATGGTTTGTTAAAGTCTTAGTTTTATCAGAGAGATGATGAAAAAAAGCACAAGGGAGTCTTAAAAATTAAGCTTAGGTTAAATTTTTAAAAATTGCTACATTGGAATTCCTTTGACTTAGAGAGTTGTAACTTTGGAGAAATTAATGTCTCTAAATATCCAAACGAAGAACATTTTTGATTTTTAGTAAGACAAAGAATGAGTGTTTTTGCTTCTTTCACAAGCAACAAAATCCCAAAAGCTTTTTTCATGTAAGTAGGAAAAAAATAAGTCGTCTCAGGATTATAATATTAACTATGGTGAAAAATATGTATAGATTTTATTCTCCATTTTTAAAATACATGGAATATATATCCTGAGTTCCCCGTTTCTCGAAACAGGCACATTGTAATAGAGAACATTTGTACATTCAGTCCTATTTTAACCTTTCCAATGCAAATCACTTGGGTCTTTCTAGGAGAGAACTGGAAAGAAATACTTAGAGGTTTTGGATAGGCCACGACTCACTTCTCTGTAACAAAAAGCTGCTTTCTCATACCACAGCACACATGAAACTTCTCATTGTGTGCTCACTCACTCGGGAGGGGCGTGCATTATTTAACATTACAGAGGGTTAGGATCGAGCTGCTAAAGCATCTGCCCAAAAATAATGAAAGACACCAGAAAATAGTTTCACACTAAGTAGAACTAAATCCTAATACTTAAGAAATCAACTGAAGAATCTAGACAAACAAATGGTTCTCCTTACATATTCTAATCTAAAAAAATAAACAAAAACCTCTAACAATTATTCACGAGGAATAAAACTGCAGTAATAGGATCTAAGCCAAAGAAACAAACTAATGATTTTTAAAATGGTTCCTTCTGAATCTAAAGCAATGATATTGGATCTATCTTAAGAGAGATACCATTTTGCCTTTTGGTTCAGAAATCCACTTATTAATATTCAATATCTAGCTTAAAATAAACAGCCTTCCTACTTGCTTTCCTCTCCTCCCAAAATGAGGAATAATGAAAGGGTGGGGCAGACTAGTAGAGAAAGCTGTCAGAATAATCATATCCACTGTTTCCGGAAGCAAATCTAAGGTCCAACCCAAGGATTTTTTTCCCCCTGTGTAAAGCTACCATTGAACTCCACCCAGATTTGAGTCTACTTCAAAGGCAGGCAAAAAAAAAAAAAAAAAAATGTCAAAAAAGAAAAGAAGCCCAAATCATCTTCTGCACATTTGCTGATTATCAATGGCATTCAGAATTCAGAGGGTCGAGTCATGCATTATGAATGAATGGGTTTCCAATGGTAACTGGGAACCGTGGTGCTCAACCCCAGGGTTCTCCAACACAGGACCCAGTGGGGGAAGGGTTGAATGGTTCATTCTCCTCCACCCTGGGGTATGGAGGAAGGAATCCAGCAACTTAAATATTTCATCCCCATCTTCGCACCCAACAGAGCAATAGTGGGAGGGAAATCTTCTATTTAAAAGAAGCTGAATACACATTAAAATGGAGAACTAGTAAAAATAAAAATCTATTCAGATTACATTAGGAACTTGATAAGAAAGAAAATCTTGCATGACTTTCTCCCTATTCTGGTTAATTTGGTGCCTTTGTTTAAGCAAAGACTGGGTCTCCTCCTATCTGATAGTTACAGAGCATGCAGCATCACCAAGAGAGAGAAAGGAGGGGGTAAAAAAAAAGAAAAGAAAAGAAAAGAAAAAGCCAGAACAGAGAGAGCAGGAGAAATCAACTAGCCACCTGGCATAATACTCAGCAATCAGAACATTTAGGACCTACCCATTTCTGCAGACTGACTAATCAACGAGGCAAAGAATTAAATCCTCCCAAGCCTGTCGCTGCAGCTCCGCGGCAATCCAAAAGAACAATGCACATTCTGCTAACCTCCCGAGTTTGGAAGCACCATGCAAAGAGACTGGTTAAAATTCCCTACCATGCAGTGCAGCCATCATCAGAAGCCCAGCATATCTTCTGCTCTATGGAGTGATGTGCCAGTTCATGAACAGAACAGAGAAGAAAAATGGAGGAAAAGAGAGAAGGCTCAGGAAAGTCGGCAGGAATGTTTCTGGGTCATTAACAAGTGGGAGACCCCTTTCGGTATTCAAACCAATCAATCTTTATCTTACAGGACATCTTTTTCTCACTCAGCGTCTGTTGAAAAGACTGCAGCAAACCAAGCAAGGGATTATGGGATAGGGATGCAGCAGCGAGCTGCAATGAGATTCGCGGGTGGCTTGCTTTCCCCTCTGAGTCAGCAGTCAGCTGTTTCCACGCTCTCGCTCTCGTGCAGGGCCGCGGACGTCCATCCCCGGAATGTGGCTGCACTGCTAACCCGGGGAGAGGCACCCGTGCACGTCTCCCGGCATCACGCAGCCGGCCAGGCACCGAGTTACAAATCGGAAAGGGGGTGTGCTGATAAGCAAAAGGGGGATGCAGTGAGACTGGATCCTAGAAGGAAAACTAGGTACACGATACTTCAGTTCAAATTTAGAGGAGTGTTTTGGGTGGGCGTGAGAGCACACACACACTTCCTTTCTTTAGGAAAAACATACTGTCTGTTGCCTTAGATTTTAAGTAGCTTGAAACACACATGTAAATTTGTAAAAATGCAAAACAGTCGAGTTCAACAAGCATCTACTAACTTTCCCCCTCTTGAGATTTACCCAGAGAAGGGTCTAAAAAATATAGTCTCTTCAAGTCAAATAATGCAAATGACGTTCCTTGGCTTTTTGTGGTTCTAATCATTCAGACAAAAATCATGTAGTACATTTATTTTCTCAGAGGTGAACAGAGCCTGCTGTTTTTCTGATGATGGGAACATTTTCAGTTAAGGGTTGAGAAACTTGACAAATCTTGCACACATATATACCTCGATTTCCTATCAGATGACTAAACTTACTTTTTAACAGTTTTCATAAAAGTGATCAAGTAGCCATATAAAAATAATTAGATCCTATTACAAATAATACTTTAGAATTAAGAAAATTTACCTATCAGAATGGAATTTATAATCATTCCCTTTTCTACAGCAATGGGGGCAGGGAACCATACTGCATACCATTCTTTGCTTAATTACTAGTTTAAAAGTGGACCTGAGGGGCTCCTGGGTGGCTCAGTTGGGTAAGCGTCTGACTTCAGCTCAAGTCATGATCTCGCATTTCATGAGTTAGAGCCCTGCATAGGGCTCTGTGCTGACAGCTCAGAGCCGGGAGCCTGCTTTGGATTCTGTGTCTCCCTTTCTGCCCCTCCCTTGCTCATTCTCTGTCTCTCTCTCTCTCTCTCTCTCTCAAAAATAAACATTAAAAAAAATTAAAAGTGGACATGAAACCTTTTATTTAATAATAAAGTAGTTAATTCACATGTTTGATTACATTAATATTCATCACATTCTTTCCATGCAGTCAGGCATTGCACTGAGCCCTGTGATGGGCCCCTAGGTCCTACAGAACACTGATGATTACCATTGAGGGTGTGGGTGAGTGGGTGTCAGTATCCAGTGAAATGGACAGACCCAGGATATGCCAATTTTGCTATGCTATTTCAGGTGGTACACAATTCTTAAAAGCCCGGGTTAACACCTTATTTTAGAAGTTTTGTTTTGTTTTTTTAAATGGCTTTATTGAGATATAATTCACATAGCATACAATTCATCCATTTAAACTGTACAAGTCAACGGCTTTTAGTATATTCACAAATGTGGGCAACCAACAGCACAGCCACTTTTAGAACATTTTCATCATCTCCAAAAGAAACCCTGTGCCTTTTAGCTATCACCCTCTACCTTCCCAAAACCCCCCCTCCCCCCCCCCCCACGGTCTTAAGCAACCATTAGTCTACTTCTGTCTCTGTAGGTTTTCCTCTATAGATTCTGGTAATGAATGGGATCAAATAATATGTGGTCTTAGGTATCTGGCCTTTTTCACTGAGCATAATGTTATCAATGTCTATCCATACTGTAGCATGTGACAGTGTTCTGTTCCCTTTTATGGTAGAAAGACATTCCATTGTATGGATATAGCGCGTTTTATTTATCCATCTGTCAGTTGATGGTCACTTGGGTTGTTTCTACTTTTTGGCTATGATGAGTAATGCTGCTGTAAACATTTCCGTACAGGTGTTTGGGTGGACATATGTTCTATTTTAGAAGTTTACAGTTTAATTAGAACCAACCACTAAAACTACAAGCAGGCTACCCCCACTCCATTTTACCATGTCCTCTTCCTAAGACAGTCCTTCACAGAGGAGTCGGACTTGTATGACAGGAGTCCCTCTTCTTCTCACTTGTGCTGCTGTTGGCCTTGCTGAAGCCAAATTCATTAAATACTGACCTCTCCCACAGCACATCCTCCTCCTCTCTCCTTTTCCTCCACTCAACCCAAACTCTGGGATATATAATTGGAGGGAGTCTCTGTTCTCAGAAGATAGTGGGAAAGTGGGAGAGATCCTTGGTCTTCTGGCTGGGTTTCCAGTCACTGAAGGTTCACGCACTCATTCGAGCATTCATTCCAATAAATACTTATTGAAAGTCTGGTATGTATGTGCCAGGCATTGAGTAGGCATGAAGATACAGAGAAATATATAACAGTTTTTCAGCCCTCGGGAAGGTTGAAATCTAGTGTGGAAGATGGATTAATAAGTAGGCAATTGCAATACAGAGTGGTAAGTGCTTTGACAGCAGAGGGAGTGGAGGCTCTAGGAGCCCATGGAAGGGACATGCTGGGGCAGGGAGGCATGGGGCACATTACAGGCATAGAGCACAGCACAGGCAAAGGCTTGGAGGCCAAAGATGCCTTATAGGAATTGAGAGCAGTTGTTTACTGTGGTGAGAGCCACAGGTGAAAGTAGAATAAATGAGGGTCACATAGGTTTTTGATCTTTTACCTGCAATTGGGAATATCTTTTTCTTGGAAATAGCATTACTTAGGATAGTTGGGCTCTGAATATCTTCACTATGACTTAAGTACAGCATGGGTAAATGGATTTGGAAGGCTCAGTCCACAACCTTACAGACTATAATATTGTAACACAGCCTCATTTTTAGTGCATGTCTTGGCAAATGAATACAACCATTTATTTACAAGGTGGGCCTGTGTTAGCAGGCCACAGCAGCTCCTCCTTGGCACTCCATGGCAACAGGTAGATAGATGGTGGTGGTAGTGGCTGTTGGTATACAGTGCCTCAGCTTCTTTCTGAGATGTACTGAGGCCCTATACAACTACACTGTAAGGCTTCGAGAGCAGAGAAGCACCTCCAATCTTTGGGATGGACACTGTTGCACACCTCACAGACTTCTTAGAGCCATCTTGCCCCTCCTCACCGTTTTCCTCCAGTTGAATAGACATTAGCGAGTTAACTGTCATCAGCCACTTTGTGATGTACACTCAGGAAGTATACAGACAGTGCATATGAAAAGAACAGATATGGGTGAGCTAAATTTGGGTTTGGCAAGATCCTGAGGGACAGAGATCCAAATTTACTGACCATGTATTATGTGCTAAGCTCAATCCAAAGCCCTTTACATATGGTCTACCTACCCCTGATCAAGGAAATTTTTCCTAGAAAGTAAACTTCAGATGACATATAAGGCCATTTATGATGTGGCCTCTGCCTTCCTCATTTTTCTCCACCTGTGCTTCCCAGTCATACTCTAATTCTTACCACATGCCACTTTTTTAGCAGTAGCTCTTAACTAGGAAATGATACCCACCCCCCTCCATGAAGTGGTGGGGTGTGCCTTTGGAAATGTGAAGGGACATTTTTGGCTGTCATATTAACTGTGTGCCTGGGGAGTGGGCAGGTACTACCGACATTTAGTGCCTGGCAGGGATGCCAAACAACTTCCAATACATGGGAAAATTTCATACAAGTACATTTATCCCTTAACATTAGCAATAGCATTCTTTATAGAAACACTAATCTCTAGGCTCACATTCCACTTGTTCTTCTGGGAATGTTCTTATCCTCTCCTGACTCTTTCCCCTGTTTAACTCCTTCGAATTCTTCATAATTCAGTGAAGATACCACCTATTTTAATAAAGATTCTTGACTCCTCCTCCAATCCCAACCCCTCTCACCCCCAGTCTAGACTGGATGTCACTCCTATGTGCCCCATAGCATTCTTTGCTGAAAACTATTGATGGGTCCATATTTTACCTCTAACTCCCCAGCCCCTAGGGCAGTGCCTATCACAACGTAGGTGCCCAATGAGTAGATGTAGAATGACAAAAGCCCTTCTAGAAATGAATAAGTAACATAACATGATATGAAGGTAAATGTTCATCTCAGACTTGAAAAATAGTTGGAGCATTAGGGAGAGATAATTCTTCATATCTGATTGATGGTTTATAATTTAGAAAGCACCTTCATAATACATTTTCTCATTGATCTGCAATGAAATCTAGAAACAGAGCAGACATCATTATTATTATAGTGGAAACTGAGATTCAGAAAGGTTATGTGACCAGGCCATTGTGAGTAGCAATTGTGTAGTAGAGGTGACCTGGAGTTCCGCAGGGTCAAGCTCCCTCCAAAAACTCTCAGGGAAGATCCTTCCTTGTCTCTTCTAGTTTCTAGCAGTCCCAGGTGTTCCTTGGCTTGTGGGGGCATCACTCCAGCCTCTACTGTCGTCATCACATGTCTGTCTTCTCCCTGTGCATCTCTGTGTCTTTACATGGAGCTTGCCTCTCTGTGTCTCTCTTTTTTCTTCTTAAATGACCCCCACCCACATAAAGTATGACCTCATCTTGACTTGACTACATCTGCAAAGATTCTGTTTCCAAGGAAAGTTGCAGTCACAGGTACAGAGTTGGGGGCTTCAGCCTATCTTCCTTAGAGACATAATTCAACCCATAACACCTACCATGGGTAAAAGGTTAACATGAGGCCCGGGCTGCTGCAAGCCTGCCTAAGAATGACCTGGCTTTCCCACAGCAGTGTTCCCCAAAAACACTACAGTTAAGCTAAATGGGGAATGTTATGTGTGCTTCATCTGTGGTGTGTACCAGTAAGACTGTGGGGGTGGCTACATAAGTAGGATGGCAGAAAACTATGGTAGGGAAAAGGGGCTATGATTGCTGTGTGTCTATGTAACTCACACACATCTTGGCTGTCACCCCTGGGACATACCCTCAGTGGGTAAGGGGACACAGGAAGCTGCTGGGTCCCCAGTGGGATAAAGGTGTCATGTCTCCTGCTCTGTTTTTTATGTCAATGTTTCCTAACCAGAAAATCAGATTAAAAGTATTTGTGCCTTGGGGCGCCTGGGTGGCTTAGTTGGTTAAGCGTCCGACTTTCGCTTGGGTCATGATCTCGCGGTTCGTAGGTTCGAGCCCCGCATCGGGCTCTGTGCTGACTGCCAGCTCAGAGCCTGGAGCCTGTTTCAGTCTGTGACTCCCTCTCTCTCTGACCCTCCCCTGCTCACGCTGTCTCCCTCTCTCCTAGAAATAAATAAAAAATATTAAAAAAAAAAGTTAAAAAAAAAAAAGTATTTGTGCCTTGTGAATCCGACTGGCAGCTGGGACCCAAAACCACAGCTGTGCTGCTGGCCTACCCAGTCTAAGTTCCTTCTCATTGATCTCCCCAAGCCCGTTTGCAGCCCCAAGACGCTCTTTACAGAGAAGCCTGAAGCGAAACGCAAGACCCTGCCATTCACTGATAGAGCAAACTTCCCAGCGCCACGCTACTCATTCTTTGTCTTGCTCTGACCTTAGCAAAAATAAAAAGCGAAAGGAAGTGAAAACACTTGTTCTGACACTGTCTGGCCTGGATAATTCAAAGTTGACTCTATCTGTCCTGAGAATGCCTGGAAGATGACCTCCCAATCTTCACTGGATTCCTAATTACATTAATGTCCACACTGATGAGCACATCAGTATCAAGCGCTGTTTTTCCCTCCAGCGGAGTTTCATGATCACGCTTTTCATTTTGACAATTAAATTCAAGGCGGTGCCAACTTCCCGCGTGCTTTGGTGGTTTACCATGTTTAATTAATCAGTTCAGTGGCTCGGACTAGCAAGTTGGGATTGAGTTAGAGTCGCGGACTCTATACTGCAAACGTCCCTCGGTGACTGAGCGGTCAGAGGCCCGGTCGGGACCTGAGCCGCCGAGGGCGGAGCCCGGAGGACCGCGCAGGGCGCCCGCCAGTGGCTGGCGAGGGTTCACCGCTGCTCATGCCTTGCTAGGCGTTTCCTCCTTTCTCCCCACATTGCTTCCTCTCTGTCCCATCAAATCAACAGTGTGCAAGCCAGCATGTAGTGCACAGGGAACCTGAGACATCTGCTGACCAGATGATGCCAAGGCTAGGCTTCTATTCTAAGGTAATAATCACAGACAGCCGCCTAGCTCAGACGGCCCAGGCTTCCCGGGTCGGGCGGATCCCGGAGAGCCTCGGTCGCTTCGCTCTCTGCCGCGGGCTGCGGTGTCCACGGCAACAGGCTCCTCCCCCAAGGCGCGGAGCCCCGCCCCCGCTGAAGAAAGGCAGGGCGCCTTCCGCACCCAGGAGCCCGCAGCTCTGCTTGTATTATGAATCTTTTTTCCCTTCTCTGTAGGTTTCCTTTTCTAAGCTTATTTCTCACCGGGGAACAGGACACTCTGTAAAAGTAACTGATTCAAGTGCTGGCGATGGGAGAGCCGAGGGAGGGAGGGGAGTCGAGCCTGCTGTGACAGCAAGAACAGCTGGGAGCTGCGGGCATCGCCCTGGCCTGACTCCTCCCCCCACGCCCCCCCCCCCAGGAGTGTGGGTGTTCCAACTGTGGCCCTTCCCATTTCCTGGGACTGCGGCTCTCCCGCCCTCGAGCCCTCCTGCGCTAACGTGACCTTGGTGCAACGGATTTAGGATGGGACGTTCTCCTGTTGACACACCTGCCTTTAACGAGGACTTCTAGAGCTCGGTGCTTTAACTCGGAGGGTGGTACTAAAGTAGGAGCCTGGGCACCTTGGCACACGGAGGTAATCTGAGGATAGAGGAACCTGACATCACCGTCGGAAGGCTGCCTCCCCCCTACATGTAATCAGGAGAGAGTATTTTCCTAAACAGTATGCGTGTCAGGACGCCACACTGGTCACATATCCGGATATTAGAATCCAACTACCGTGATGCTGTAATTAAAGAACACAGGCTCTGGAGAGGCATCTGTATTTGCTCTATATTCAGGTGGTTCATTGCCTCTGTAAGCTCATTGGTAAAATATTATCTCATAAGGCTGTCGAGGTGGTTAAATGGTATAGTATCCAAGTGTCTTATTAGCACTGTGCTTAACACACAGCAGTCTCAAGTGCTATAATCAGAAGTTGTGTGGTGCAGTGTAGAGCATGAGCCCGAGTGTTGGGGTGGGTGTGCATCCTGGCTCTGCCACTTAGGACTTTGAGTAAGTAACTTAACGTCTCTGTGCCTCGATTTCTTCATCCATATAATGGGCACAATAACCTACTTCAGAATGTCATTGTGATGATTAAGTGATTTAGTCTATGAAGACAGCTCACCACAGTGCCTGATATATAGTAACAGTCAATACATGTATTACTATAGTAGTAGCACTAGTAGTGTTGCCACTAATAGATTTATAGGTTCTTTTAGGAATCACTACTGATTTACTTCTGTATTCTGGCTCATGTAGGGGCTAAGTAAACATTTGCTTTTTGGATGAATGGACTCATGAATACACTACTCCCCATTAATTCTTTTCTTCTGCCAAATGAAACAAAATCAATACATGAGAGTGGGCAGAGCCATGCAGAATCAGAAAAGATATATCCATACACTGTTACCATACTCGACTGGACACAGCCTCCCTTGACCTTCTTACCCACTTAGTACCGCTGTCTCTTAGCTTGGTTGACACAGTTGAGTAAGAGGCTGGAGCGCTACTTTGTTGCTCTTGGTGACTCCTCACTCAAACTCCTAATCCCAGGCCAGCCCAGGAGAGGTAGAGGGTCTCTGCCCAAACCCTGCTGTTCCTCATTCTTATGAGAAACAAGGTCTGCTATTGTGTGCTGCTTATCTGCCAGGGGAGCTGAGTTCTCCCTGGCCATCTTGCCTTTGGAGTCAGCAGTCTTCTTGGAAAGATAAGAGAAGAAACGATTCCTCATGGCAACTTTCCAGATTCAAAGTTTTCCCCTTTGATGAAACTCATCATTTCTGGACCTGAGACTGGGGGGCCTTGCTTTCATGTCCTCCCCTGAATGGACAAGCTCTAAAGCAAATACTGACTCACCTAGCTCTCTGCCTCAAGGGTTGGCAATATGTCTGAGCTGAACAGAAGCCACAGTGCCACCAGAGGCAAGAGGAACGGGGCAGAATACCGGCAGCCAGGCCACAGCAGACGGGGTATGTACATGGGTCAGGTTGGGTATGCCAAACCCAGGGTGTCTTACCCACACCTGTGAGCCCTAGTACACGGTGAGCCACCTTGGTGCCCAGCAGAGCCATCCATGGCCAGGGGGCCAATGCTGGGAACATCCTGACTCTTCCTAGGTAGTGTCTTTCCTCTTCTTGTTCTCTTCCTCCCCATTTCGCCTGCCCTCTCTCTATTCCCTACCTACTTACTTTGCTCAACAAGCTTTTAATTTAGCTTCTACTATGTACTGGGAACGGCACTGCCATTAGGTCACTATCTTTAAGGAACTTGTGCAAACTCATGAGAGAGACATAAGCATAAATTTCAAATAATAAATTAACAACAACAAAATAAATTCGATCTCCAACAATTTTGATCTGTGGCCCCCACCTCAGACCCGCCAAGGATACTCGAGGGTGTTGCTCCCAACAGGGGTGGTGTTCTGTGGTGGCTCACATTTGGGCTCTGCAGTCAGACAAATGTGGGTAAAAATCCCCACTCTGACACTGACCGGCAGGGAGATTTGGGGAAAATTCCACAACGTTTTCCTCATCTGTAAAATGGCAGTAAGAGTTACACATCATAGGGTTGTTGTGAGGATGAAATGAGACGATGCCTGGAAGATACTAACACAGTCGGCTCAAGAGTCAACTCTTGTTGTTCTATTATCCAAGCCTGGTGGTCAGCAGACTTGCTCTGTACACAGCCCAAGAGTAAAGATTTTAGATTTTGTGGGCTATACAGCAGCTGTTACAATCACTCAACAATATTGTTATATGAAAGCACCCACAGACACTATATGAAAGAATGTAGCTGTATTCCAATAAAACTGCATTTAGAAATACATATATGGGCACCTCGGTGGCTCAGTCAGTTGGGTGACCAACTTCAGCTCAGGTCATGATTTCGCGGTTCGTGGGTTTGAGCCCCACATCGGGCTCTGTGCTGACAGCTCAGGGCCTGGAGCCTGCTTCAGATTCTGTGTCTCCCTCTCAGCCCCTCTGTCTCTCTCTCAAAAATAAAATAAACATTTAAAAATTAAAAAAAAAAGAAATACATATACATTTTACATAATTTTCACATTAATAGAATATTATTTTTCTTCTGATCTCCCCACCCCCTAGCATTTAAAAATGCAGAAACTGTTCTTAACTAGTAGGCTTCACAAAAGCAGGCAGTGAGCTGGGTTTGAGACACAGGCGACAGTTTGCTCACCCTGATCAAACCTAATGAAATGGCTGCCACTTGCTTTCATGGACTTTGTTTCAAAGGAAATGGGTCCATAATACCCTAATTCAGATTCTGAATATTAAGACACAAGCCCAACTAACTTTAACAAGTTTACAAACTAACCCAAGGACAGCAAAAATCTCATAAAAGAAAATTAAATAACTGCAATTTATTTGTGCATGAACAAAGGTAATTAAGTATCTGATACTTACAATATCTACAATTTATCTGCACACAAGAAATGGAAAAGACAATCATTTGCTGAGATGCTCCATCACCCTGCATTAGAGAGATGCAGGCAAGCTGTTCCCACACATGCAAGAACTGTCTGTGTGAGGACCTCACCTGTCAGTGCTGTGTGCAAAGAATTCCAGGTGTAAGGAACAACAGGGAAGGTCACAACACCCCTACATTTTACACACAGAGGGGGAGAGAAGACACGATGTACAGTGAAGGCTGTGAGTGAGTGAAGGCTGGGGAAATTTTAGGAGGGCAGGAGGAAAGTGCTGGAAAACAGGCCAAGTCCAACCACTGTAGAAATCGCATTGCCAAGCATTTAGTTGAAAAACAAATACCCCCAAATAATGCCATGTAATTCCCAATCCTTCTTTCCTTGCCTCTTCTCCTACCTTCCAACTATCTGTGAATGTAAATAAGCTTGCTTTACTTCCCACTGCAAGCCAGGAAGATCCCTACTCTCCAGTTCATATCAAATTCCTCTATCAAATTCCAAAGGCCTGAAGTTCTTTCTCTAATGCTATAAAAAAGCCGTCTTCCAGACACATTGCAATTAATAATTAAACTTATTTCCCTCAACTCAAAGGCAATGCACAGGCTTTCTTACAAAGCTATTCCAAGAATCAAACCTGCTCTTGTACATCCTTTAAAAAACTATGTGTTATCCCTCCCTTGATGTCATTACCAGATAAAGAATCCACTTATGCAACCTGATTGCCGTGCTGAGCTGTCCAAAGGTCAGATGTCCTAAGAATGCCCTCTAACTGGGTGAGGATTCTCCTCTGGAAAGAATATAGTCCAGGCACAGATGTATATATAGTTTGAGGCACAGATAATCTGCTGGCTTCCTGCAGAACTGCCCCCTTGTTTTAATTGCTATCTGATACAGAAAGCAAGCAAAGGACTTTTTTTAGAAAGGAAAAAGTGAGGAGCTGGGATCTGGCAAGGGACCCTGGCTGGGATATACTCAACTGCACCCAATGTTCCTTCCCTACCCATTAAGAAGCACAAGCCTAAGCTCAAAGAACCTGGTACTATCTTACTTGTACCCTGGTGTGGCTGGTACTCTCTAAAGGGATAGAAGCAACCCCTCTGTCACAGGGATCTTCGGTCTCAGAGCAACTACCTGAATCAAGAGCATAAAGGCCATTGGGGCACTTGGGTGGCTCAGTCGGTTAAGCGTTCAATTCTTGATTTCCGCTCAGGTGGTAAGTTCGAGTACCATGTTGGGCTCTGTGCTGACAGTGTGGAGTCTGCTTGGGATTCTCTCTCTCCCTCTCTCTACGCCTCTCTCTCAAAAATAAATAAAGGGGCACCTGGGTGGCTCAGTTGGTTGAGCGTCTGACTTTGGCTCAGGTCATGATCTCATGGTTTGTGGGTTCGAGCCCCACGTCGAGTTCTGTGCTGACAGCTCGGAGCCTCGGAGCCTGTTTCAGATTCTGTGTCTCCCTCTCTCTTTGCCCCTCCCCCACTCATCCTCTGTCTCTCTCTGTCTCAAAAATAAACAAACTATTAAAAAAATTAAAACTAATAAATAAATAAACTAATATATAGATACATCTTTAAAGAGCACAAAGGCCATCACTTTCTAACCCCATGGGAGGCTCAGTTCACTACCTCAAACCCCAGCCTGGCTCCAAATCTACTTCCATTCTTGCTCTGGCAGAGCCTTTCCAGCAGTGACTGGAAGCAGGAAAGCACAAGGCTCTCATCCTGTGACACAATCTGAGGAACTATAGTTGCAAAGAACCATACAGATGATACAGTCTTGTGGTTTTAAAGCCACAAAATACTGTCTCTAAAAAACTGGTCCTGGGGGCCCGGCCAACATGCTCGCCCCATCCCCACCCAGCCCCCATGCATGTCTTCAGAATCTCTAGAACTCTGTGGTCATACCCAGTCTGCTCTCTACCTTATAGACAAAGAAACATGTCTGTGGAGGTGACGTGACTCCCCCCAAAGCCATAGAACCAGCAGGTGGCAAAGGTTGACGCAGACATGGGCCTGACTCTGAGGGAGCCCCTCTCTCCATCTGCCCTGCTGCCCTCTCTTCACACACAGGCCTGGCAAGCTGGAGGTCTTTGCAGGTGGTGTGGGGTTCATTATGACTACATTAGTTCTGTGAGACTGTTCTACAGAAGGGACTGGAAATTCAAGCACAGGTCTTACTAGATGAGAATAGAACACTACACTGAGAAATAACAAACTGCCCTCATACCACAGCTGGTCTGCTTGAAGAGCAAATGGGCTGGAGTGTATGACTACTCAACACCGCAGTCAACCGGCAGGAATTCCCAAGATAGCTGAGAAACAGGAACCCACCACAAAGCAGGCGACTACAAAGGTTAAGACTCCCGGTCATCCTCATGGCAAAGGGCAGGGAAAAAATAAACCACGACATCCTGTGAGAGGGGGATTTACAGTGAAGGCAGACTCCAGGGAATAGGAAGAAAAAGAAAGATTGACAATATAATAGACCAAGAGTATTTATCAACTTTACATCATTAAGAAGCTGCATATCTTTAGAATGACCTCGACAATAAAAATCTGACAGCAAAATAAGCACAGAAGACTGGAGGTCATTAGCATCTGCACCAACTGCACAAAAAGCGCTTAAATCCAGTCAAATCTGAAACTGGGGTAAAGTGATAAAAGCATAGACCTGCCATGCTGGCATCAGATGGCCAGTGCCTTCAGGCCCTTCTCTTTCCTGTTCCCTGATGGGCCTCAGTAGAATTTCCATTCTATTTTTAAAAAGCTATTAACACATGTTTGTTTGCTCCCAGAAGTGGATATGGAAGAACCCAGCCTTAATTTAGACTTGCCCATAAAGCTTACTCATTATAAAACCAGATTTTATTTCCGTTTTTCTATTTGTTCTAATAGGGCTTTCTTGCAGCATTCTGGGACCTTCATCCAGCATTCCTGTGACCTCTGGATCCCGCTCTTCCCCCTCAGCCTTCTCTCGCCACTGTTTCTGACTTTTCAAGAATGAGTCGGCCCATTACCTTAAGTGCAAATTCTGAGATCTTACACCCAGAAAGAGATGCTGCCTCTTGTTAGTAAATGGCAGAATTACTGGGTCTTCACGAGAAAGGCTCCAACTTTCAGGGTACTCGGTGTCTCCCTCTCCCCTGGCAGGTCCCGCTGAAAGGCTGCTCCTGTTCCCTTAGCTCTCTGCCCACATGCTGCCTCCTCTCTGAGGCCTTCCCTGTCCCTCCCATCCTGTGGGGGCCCCCCTTTGTTACTTAGCACTGCAGGGCATTTGAATCCTTCATGACAACTGTTATAATTTGTAGTGACATATCTATCTGCTTGCTTGGTTAGAGCTCCTTCCCCACCAACCTGAAACCCCACGGCAACAGCATCATACCCCAGCGATGGCACAACACATGTGCAGTCTTGGCACATGGCTTCCTACAGTGTGCAATGTAGAACGACTGAGCCCCGGACATTCCCCGGGGCTGTGTAACCCACACTCCTCCGGGGAACACACTGGCCAGGTTCTCATGCGACACACCTTCAACACTTCAGCTAAAGATAACCTCTGAGCTATACTTGCAGAGGGAATCTGTCAGGAAAGCGGTGTGCGAAAGGATTTCAATCTAACATGGAAGTGGAGGAGACGAAATGGAGAATCTCAGGCCGGCACTCTCAGAAGAACACAATTTAAGAACTGAGAGGTGGATTTCCTGCTAATGCTTCATTACAGAAGACCAATCACCTGACCAATGAACGTCTGCCAAGAGTCCCTCTCCATCCTCAAGCCACTGCATGTACAGCTTGGACTCTGGCTGGATTTCCCCCTTTGCGCTCCTTGGCCATAAATACAACCCACCCCAAACCCTCAACAGACTGGCCTGTGGCTTCTACAGCCTGTGTTTCCCAAATTAACTCAATTTCTGATCATTTGAGCTTCCCTTAATTTACTTATTTAGATTGACAGGTTAGCAAGACTATCCAGACAGCATAACCTGCCTACATAAGTTAGATGCACTCCACAGGAAAAGATTTTCGTACTACTTACTGAAAGTGTTTTTATCCAGTCCTTACGGTACGCTTTATAACACACTGACATGGTTATTGGGTTAGCATAAATAGTGGCAGTATTAACAATAAACAACTGTGTATATATTCTGTAGTTTAGTCTTGCTTTTTCATGATTTCTGAGTCAGTGAGCTCCTAACAGTAAGTAGAACCCTAGCAGTATATGTAAGAGCCTCCTACTGATGATAGAAAGGACACTGTTTATTCTTAGACTAAGTCTTTTCACAGTGGGTAAAGGTAATCTAATTAGTAAAAGTTATTTGATATTCTTTTTTCAAAAGTTATTTGAAAAGTAAGAGAAAATTACTGTTTATAGAAATGTGTAATTTTGAAAGCATAGTTCAAATTACAATGTAAAACCTCTTCCTTCAAATGGGGAATCTAAAAAAAAATTGTATTGGAAAGAAAACACTACCAAATAAGATGTTGTGTCTCATTATTTTATTGCTTGGCCTTCAATATTTGCAGCATTATTAAGGGAAAACGTTTTCAAAAATAGCCTAGCGATCCTGATGTACAGTTTGGCGGTGATAATCTCTTGTACATAAGCCAAATGAGGAATTATGGGTATGATATTCAGCTTTTAGTTAGTGATTCGACCTACCACTCTAGAAAATTCAGATGCTACCGTGCATGGACATTTTATGCTGCTCTAAAATTTTGCTTCTAATTCAGCCCAAGATGAACAAGAGAACTATTCTCTGATAAAAGACATATTGTTTGCTGAAGAGAAAAGAGGAAGGTAAAGAGAAAAGAAGACACAAGAAGAGGTGCAGGCCACTTTTTTTGTGACATTCATCCCTTCCGCTCCCATGCAACAATAATGTGAATGCTAATTTGGCCCAAAGTGGTTTTGCACTCAAGGGAATTCAAAGAAGTTTTATGGCGATTGCATTCTTTGATAATTACTAATAGGGGGATAACTTTTTCTCTCAATCAGAAAGAGCAGAAAGAGAATAAGAAAACAGAAAGACAAAAAGAAAAAGAGAGCTATCTTTATGGTAAAATCTCCAACACAATTCTATCAAAGCCAAAGTTATTTTCTAAAATATTTTATTTGTTTATTTTTGAGAGTAGGAGAGAGAATCTCAAGCAGGCTCCATGCTATCAGTGCAGAGCCCGATGTGGGGCTCAAACTCACAAACCGTGAGATCATGACCTCAGCGGAAACCAAGAGTCAGACAACTGACTGAGTCACCCAGGCGCCCCAAAGTCAAAGTTGTTTTCTAACTAGGGAGACTGAGCACTAATCCCATCATGAAGGCCCACCCTTCATGACTTCATCAAACCCTAATTATCTCCCCAAAGTCTCATCTCCAAATACCGACACATTGGATTTCAGTATATAAATTTGGGAAGGGGATCAAACATTCAGTCCATTATAAGGAGCCTTTAAGGTTTTGCACAAGAGGCTCTGGCCCTCTTCTGCCTCTGTGAGCCCATCTTCTGGACCTCTATGCCATCTCTAGAGCACCCAAACCACTTTAGATCACCAGACACGTTGAGACTCCATGACAACCATGGGACACTTGAGCCCACCAGCTCCAACACATACAAATGAAGCTGAAATTGCTACCCTTGTTGGTACACAATTGTCCTTCAACAAGTCATCCTTAAAGAATTGAAAATGTACTCATTCGAGGCCTCCAGAGAATCCTGAGTTATTTCCCTTCTGTTTTTTAAACTCTCATGCCTTTATACATGCTTTCCCTCTGCCTGGAATCCAATCTTTTCTTCTCTTGCTAGATAGAGATTCAATTGATGCATCACCTCTATTTTGAAAACTCTCCCAATAGTCCTTTTACTCAGAGAAGGTATTCATCGCTACTTTGAGTTATCGTCAATCCTTGTATATACTTCTATGGCTGTACTTCCCACTCTCTGCAGTAATTACTGGTTTAAACGTTTGCCTCTCCTACTAAAGAGTGAGCTCTTAGCCTATACATTACCCATCTTTTTATCTCCTGGTAGAGCAGGGTCTATATATAACTAAGTGCTCAGTAAATATCAGTCATTTATTCTATGAATATTACTTTTCCCCTATACACATTTTGGCTCAAGGCATCTGAAGGGGGAGGGAATTCACATTTATTTAGTACCAGATGCTATGTTATACACCCCATTTTATTCTCAAGACAACTTTGCAAGGTAGGGGTTGCTGGTTTGAAGAAAACAGAGATTGGAGAAGAATCTTATTAGAAACAGAACATTTCTGGAGCTTAGTTAGTTATTGTAACTCTAAAATAGCATGGTGATTGAAAATGGTGCTTTAGCAGGTAACATGTTATATGTGTCATTGAACACATATAACACCCAGGGACTCCTGGGTGGCTCAGTCTGTTGAGCATCCGACTCTTGATTTCATCTCAGATCATGATCCCAGGAATGTGGGATTAAGCCCCGAGCCCAGCTCCGCACTGAGTGTGGACCCTGTTTGAGATTCTCTCTTTCTCACTCTCTCTCTCTCTCCCTCCCCCCCCCGCCCTTCCTCCACTCTTGTGTGCATGTTCTCTCTCTTTCTCTCTCTCTTTCAAATAAAAAAAAAGAAAGAAAAAGAAATTCAACATCTTAGCATAGCTTGTACCTACCAAAACATGTAAATGACCAAGAACAAACCAACTTGGCATTAACAGTAAGACTTCCACTATGCTAGTGGAACACGTCACCAAGATCCAGTTTACCCTGTATCCAGGGGATTGTGCTGTTGCAACCAGCAACATAGATCACAGCATTACCACTCACACTGTTCCTTAGAGCAAATGCTCTTCAATTAGTGCACTGGCATGATTTTTAAAAATTCAGTGAAAAATATCCTTTAAAAATAATTTCACTGTTTGAATGCTTCTGGTGTTTAGAAGCCCAGATAAATGATCTTTTATTGTGCTGATATTTTGGTCTCCCAAGATCAACATCAAAAGGACATGGAAATTACTTTTCTGTTATCACCATATACTGCACACACCGCTCCTGTCTTCAGTAAGGGCAGATATGATATTTCACAATGGCCAATTCATTACCTTTATCTCCATGAAATCTGGTTGGGTACAAACTATGAAATGCGTCATGCCGTGCATCATGCCTTATTAATTTTGGAAGTGAGTCCCCATCAAAGCTTGTAAACAATGGAAAATTGGCAAACTTTCCTTAAAAAACTATGTGTTCGTTTAGTTTGTTGACTTGTTAGGTGTTTCCAAGCAGAAAGAGCCAGCATGGATAGGCACAAAGGGAGTATGAAAACAGTAATTTTGCATAAGGTACAAGATACAGTGAAAATAGAAAAAAAGGCTGGAACACTAAATAGAAGCCATCTTGTGGATGCCAGTGTTGGTAGAGTGCACTGACCAGAACAAAATTCGAGAAGCACAGGTGAGCAACAGAACTCTAAGAGAAGTAATCTGATTGCAATTAGCAGGATGAATTTCTTGAAAGAGAGAAGGCAGGGACTCTAATAAGGAAGTAATTACACCAGTCTGTTCATCCATCCATTCATTCATCAACGAAACAATTACTCATCACATACTGTATGTCAGGTACCTGCACGTACACAGGAAGCTTGGTACACAGCAGTGAATGGGGCATAGAGCCCTCAGGAGACTTGGAATCCAAGGGAAAGAGTGGATCACTGTTCAGGCAGCCAAGAACTCTGATGGAGGTAATTAAGACAACCCTGGGAGCCCAGGGGCTTAGGAAGAGTCCCCAAGGAGGTGACCTTGGGGTTGAATCCTGAGGGAGGGGTTGGTGAAGGGAAGAAGAGAGGGAATGGTATTCAGTCAGGAGAAACAACTCAGATCTTTAGCAGCCTGACACATTCAGGTCTGCAAGCAGCTCTGGCCCAGAAGGAAGTGACCTGAACCTTTTTTTTTTTTTTTTCTGAGAGAGATAGAGAGACAGTGTGAGCAGGGAAGGGTCAGAGAGAGAGGGAGATACAGAATCTGAAGCAAGCTCCAGGCTCTGAGCTACCTGTCAGCACAAAGCCTGACACAGGGCTCGATCCCACGAACCATGAGATCATGACCTGAGCCGAAGTCGGACGCTTAACTGACTGAGCCACCCAGGTGCCCCTATTTTTAATAATAATTAAAAAAAGGTTCAGTCAGTGTCTGACTTCGGCTCAGGTCATGATCTCACAGTTCGTGAGTTCAACCTCCACATGGGCTCTTTTCTTTTTTTTTTTTTTTTTCAAAATATTTTTATTTATTTCTAGGACAGAGAGAGAGACAACGTGAGCAGGGGAGGGTCAGAGAGAGAGGGAGATACAGACTCTGAAATTGGCTCCAGGCTCTGAGCTGGCAGTCAGCACAGAGCCCGACGCGGGGCTCGAACCCACGAACCGCGAGATCATGACCTAAGCGAAGGTCGGACGCTCAACCGACCAAGCCACCCAGGCGCCCCCACATGGGCTCTTTTCTGACAGCACAGAGCCAGCTTTGGATCTTCTGGCTCCCTCTCTCTGCCCCTCCCCCATTCTCTCTCTCTCTCAAAAATAAACATAATCAAATTAAAACTAATTATAAATAAGTCACAACCATTATTTATTAAGTAATTACTCAGTATGTGCCAGACACTGTTTTTTAAATATTTTTCACATTTATTTATTTTTGAGAGAGAGAAAGAGCACAAGTGGGGGAGGGACAGAGGGAGAAGGAAACACAGAATCTGAAGCAGGCTCCAGGCTCTGAGCTAGCTGTCAGCACAGAGCCCAACACGGGGCTCAAACCCACGAACTGCAAGATCATGAGCTGAGCCAAAGTCGGATGCTCAACCGACTGAGCCACTCACGTGCTAGGCATTGCTATTCCCATGTTACAGAACCACAAACTGATTTCAGCTGCCTCAGAAATTCACTTCTCAGAGTCACGTGGCTATTAACTATTGATTAGGGGATTGAAACCTAAGTCTCTCTGACTTGAACATCAATCTTGAGCCAAGAAGGGCAAGTAAGAGTCAGCCACAAATGAGAGGTGGAGAAGCCTTCTAGGCAGAGAAAACCTAAAGGTACATGTGAATCAGCAGAGGAAGACCAACGACCAACGACCAACGACAAGCCGTCTGGGATTATGAGAGTGTGCAAAACAAGGCTGGGGGCAAGCGATGAGGGTGGAGAGGCAGGCAGAGGCCAGGCCATGACGAACCTTGCTCTATTGGCTGAAGGTTAGGAACTTTAACATGAAAGCTGTGAGACCTACTGAAGACTTACAGACATGAAAGGTTGGAAGGGACGGACATGGGGCAAGACTGGGGGCAGGATTTCACTAATCTAGTGTATGCTGATGGTGACCCGGGCTTAGACTTCTCTTACCAGAAGCATTAGTAAGACGATGCTCAGGCAACCCAGGTCGGGGGGGAGTGGTGGCACCCCTCAGAGAAAAGTAAATTCAGGAGGAGTGGCAGAGGGGGCTGGCATGCTTGGGGGCAGAACAGGGAAGAGGGGGTAAGCACTGGAGACAGAAGGTGGGTGTGAGTTGAGTTCAAGCTTGGATTTGCTGAGCTGGAGGTGACTGTGGGACCACCAGATGGAGATGTCAAACGGACTACTGGGTTCACAGTTTGAGGCTCAGAACAAAGGTGTGGGTAGGAAACAAAGATTTGAGAAGCAGATCTAGGCAGGAAAAGAGATCATAACTATAAGCATTGACCACTAACCAGGCGCAGTTCGTAACGCTTTTCACACATTTTCCCTTTAATCCTTTCAACAACCATATGGAATAGACACTATTATCTCCGTTTGACTATGCATGGCACTGAGCCACAAGGACATTCAGTAACCTGCCTAGGGCCACACTATTGGTAGAGGATCCAAACACTTCTACACCTGAATTTCCCAAATGTTTGTGCCTATGATCCACAGTAGTGACATATTTTATGTTGCGGTACAGTGCAGACACATAAACTTCACTGAAACAAAAGTTGCGTGAGATCACACTTAGCCCTCTGCTGTTTCTCATTCTATTTCACTTTTTATACAGGCTGGTTACAGCCCACTCTTGACACTCACAGTTTGGGCACTGCTGTTTAACACTCTCCTGACTCCCACCCCAGACTCGGGTGATGGCTGTGGGACAGCAAAGATGAGGCGAGGTAAGTAACATCACAGATGTTAGAAGGGAAAATCACTCCAGGGTGATTTTAAGTTAAAAGCATAGCAAGATGAGAAGCGAATCTCTTCCACTAAATCATGCCCGGAGGACACGTCTGTGGGAGCTAGCTCTTCAACAGTGAGTCATTTATACGGCTGCCACACGCATTTATGGGGATTGGAGCCATTTTTGCTGCCAAGTTTTTCCACTGTATGGCACAGGAGAAGATGCGGATAGCCTTCACTTCGGAGAATTCTGAAGTGCTGGTTCTAAAACTGCTACAGTATTACACGGCAGCAGGGTGTGGGCACACAGCCCAAAGAAAACCAGCCATGTGTTTGCCCTTCACTTTGATGTAATTCCTGCAGACAGTAATTGCAATAGGAAATAATTCCACCAGGGCAGAAGTTATGGGATATGGCATTTAACATCTTGCTCAGCAGGAAATGGTTTTGTTGGCAGGAATTAAGGAATTCACCCCCCAAAATGTATCATAGACCCTGAATGTATGCATTCCTCCTTCCTTCCACCTCATAGGAAGGGGAAATGTTCCTTTTCATAAGAATGAACATATTTTATGTTGCGGTACAGAGCAGATACATAAACTTCACTGAAACCCACCTGCCTCCTCACCACCTGCCTCCTCACCACCTCCAGGGTCTCATCTTTCAGTTAACCCTTCCTTCCTTCTTTAGCACCAGCATTTTATCTTTTAGCATGTCTCCCCTGCCTTCTGACCGCAATACACACAGGTTTCCTCTAAAATCACCCCTCAGCACAAAGGAATGATGGGAGAGGGGGGATCTAACGGTTCTCTGTCTTGATAGTGGTGGTAGTTTCACAGCCGTGTGCATTGTCAGAGCTCCTGGAACTGAACACTAGAAGGGGCGATGCTACTGTACATAAACTGTATCTCAAAACAACCATCACAAAATAAAAGCCCCCTGGCCCTTTCCTTGATCCTGCCGGCCTGTGATGGTCACCCTCTCCCTCCCTTTCTTTCCCTCACACTGTCTCCTCCCGCTGCCCACATGAGCTAAACCCAACGTCTTCCCCACGCTGGTCCTGAGCCAGTTCCCTTCCTGTTCTCCGCCCACCTTCCTGTGGTCCTGGCACTGAAATCTGTACACGAAACTCCCTTTTCCTTCAGCTTTGGAGGTAGACAACTTCACAGCTTCTCCTCTGCCTCTTTAAATGCTGCTTGGACTCATTAGTAATCCTCTCACCCTGGGAATCTGCCAAAATACCAAGCCCACTGCTTTCTCCTAAATTCGCTCCCCCGGAGATCTCCTCCACTCCCAAGGCCCAAAGGAACACTTGAATGTGTCTAATTCCCTACATCTGTGTCTAGAGAGAGGACACATGGTTCGGATCGCCAGTGACCCTATGGATGTCTCTGCTCGGCTCTGTCACCAGCTCACAGGCAGCAGGTGCAGCTACATCTGCCAGCTGCCCTCACGGGTGTGGATGATCTCACGGCTGGTCCTTCTCCCAGGCCAGAGACCCCGGAGGCATCACTCAGCCTTCTGTGTCATCAAGATCAAAGGAGGTAGAGTGCTCTGTAAACAGTCACGTTCTAGACTTACAACATATTAGCAGTGCTGCTACTTAAATCTCTTCAACTCTTCCACTGAAACATGTGCAGATTTTGGGGCACCTGGATGGCTCAGTCAGTTAAGCATCCAACTCTTGGTTTCGGCTCAGGTGGCGACCTCACAGTCCATGAGTTCAAGCTTCGGGTCAGGCTCTGGGCTTACAGTGCAGAGTGTGCTTGCACAGTTTCTCTCTCCCTTCTTTCTCTGTCCCTTCCCTGTGTGCACTCTCTCTCTCTAAGGAAAAAAAAAACCACATCTGCAGATTTTTATCTATTTCTCTCCATCCTCCACTCCCAGCCCGTGGCTCCCTCCCTTGCCTGCAGGGTGCTATGCATTCTGCTGTTGGTGCATCTTTACTAAAACAAACTTTCTCTTGCTTTCTCTGCAGCTCAGAACTCTTGAAGGGCTCCTAGGATGGGCTGAATGTGTCCCCCCAAAAAAGATACGTTGAAACCTTCAGTGTCTTAGAATGTGACCTTATTTGAAAACAGGTCTTCACAGAGGCAATCAAGTTAAAATGAGGTCATTAGGGTGGGTCCTAACTTAGTAGGACTGGTGACCTTATAAAAAGGGTGAATTGGACAGAGACACACATACAAGGAAGATAATGTGAAGACACAAAAAGAACACCACCTCCAAGCTCGGGAAAGCCTGAGGTCACCGGCAGTTAGCAAAGAGGCACAGAACACTCTCCCTCTCAGCCCTGAGAAGGAATCGACCCTGTCCACACACCACAGCACCCATATCTCAGTTCACATTTTGCTGTGTGGCACTAAAGATCCTCTTTGGTGTGGCCCTTTCCTCTCTATTCAACCTTAATTCCCAAGGCTCCCCTACCTAGACCTAGACCTACCTAGTCATTCCCTCCTCCAATCAGATGTCTGTCCCTGCTGTTCCCCAGCTGGACTATGGCTCTCTCCCTTGCTTGGGATGTTCCCAACAGCCTATCATGCCCTACCCACTTCTCTCTTCCCTCTAAATCTGGACATTCTTTAAGATTGAACTTTAGTCCCTCTTTCTCAATTATTGTCCCTGATTTTTCGGCCTATGCTTTTCTCTCCTTTCTCTGAACTGTCATTGTACTTCTTGTCTATACCATATAAAGTGACACTTGATTATGTCTTGTTTACATAGTTTCCTAATGGTTTTTTTTGTGTGGTGTTCTCAGGCTTAGAGTTAAATTTTAAGTGACTATTCTCTATTGGAAACCACTTTTCCAGACACCTTCCTAGATTTGTTTCCTCAATAAAACATCCTTTCATCTAGAGCTTACCACAATTCTTGTATTATTTTATCATATGTCATTCAATCAAGTTTTACTGAGCATTGTGGCTTAGTGAGAAGGACATCCTAAGTGTGATTTCTAACTCTTCCTTTACTAGAAAAGTCACTAGACTTCTTAGAGCCTTAGTTTCCTTATTTCTAAAATGTTATCTCTCAGAGTTACTGTAAATGGAAGATGGAATAATTTATGTGAAAGTGATCTTCTTTAAAGTGTATTTATTTATTTTTGAGAGAGAGGAGAGAGAGCACAGAGACCGATGTAGGACTTTATCCCACGAACCAAGAGACCATGACCTGAGGTGAAACCAAGAGTTGAATGCGTAACCAAAGTGATTTTTAAAAGAGTAAAGACATGGGACGCCTGGGTGCCTCAGTTGGTTAAGCATCCGACTTTGGCTCAGGTCATGATCTCGCAGTTCATGGGTTTGAGCCCTGTGTCAAGCTCTGTACTGACAGCTGGGAGTTTGGAGCCTGCTTCAGATTCTGCGTCTCCCTCTCTCTCTGTGCCCTTCCCCCACTCGTACTCGGTCTCTCAAAAATGAATAACTGTTAAAAAAAACTTTTTAAGGTAAAGATGTGCTCAATGAGATAAATTATTACTATCATCTCAGTGCCAACTTAGCTCAGCGAGTTAGCTTCTATGCTGATGAAATTATGCACTATAACCAAGTGAGCTGGCTCTTCTAGATTCATGCCACAGGGACCAATAATTTTCACAACTATTAAATATTCAGTGAGAGGAGGGATGGAGAAAACTGCCAAGCACATCCTGGTGGGGCAGCAGGGTTATCTTCACAAATAAAAGATAAATAGCATACAGTCACCTCAACTTACCAAAGGCATGCAGGATCACAGACCCTTGGAAGTAATAACGGGTAGACCTGACATAATCTGCTTTGGTGCAGTAAATCCACAAGATAATACATTATGTCTAACTCAAGAGTTTAATGTTTTGTTTTGCCTTGGTAATTGTATTCTATTGGTTTTAAGACTGAAAGTTAACCAAGAATTGCTAAATATGCCTGCAATACAAAAAGCAAATCAATCTCTGACAATTTAGAATTCCAATATGGTTCATCCCCTGAGCATATCGAATCAGGGAAGAGCCCTCACTCCAATTTCCAATGAAGATGAGCATTAGTAGTATACAGACTCCATATATTTGCTAAGTATTTACATCCTAAAACCACGAAACCTTTTCTACAAAACCGGCCCTATGAATTTAGATTTGTTGCTATTGTTGTTTTTAAATTTAAATGTTTCTATTTTAAAGGGGTTACATTAACTTTTTCCTTTTCCTTTACCTTTGGTATTTATCCCACAAACTTTATACACCAGCCAATGATTTCAAGTGAATCAAGTGATCATTCTTAAGTTGCAGACACCAAATACAGCATGCATAAGAAAAGTATAAGTATTGGGGTGCCTGGGTGGCTCAGTTGGTTGGGCGTCTGACTTTGGCTTGGGTCGTGATCTCATGGCTCATGGGTTCGAGACCCATATCAGGCTCTGTGCTCACAGCTCAGAGCCTGGAACTTGCTTTGGAGTCTGTGTCTCCCTCTCTCTCTCTCTCTGCCCCTCCCCCACTCATTCTCTGTCTCTCAGAAGTGAATGAACATTTAAAAAATTAAAAAAAAAGAAAAGTGTAAGTGTAAGTATTATAGCAGCCATTATGTATAAAATCCAGAAAGCTTGGCCCTGGGCCTCTAGGTAGTAGAAAATAGATCTAGAACACAAGCTGGAGGTCTGAGTGTCTCTACCTGGAATGACTCCCTCCCACCGGTCTGCTGGTGAACACCTGACCACCCATCCACAGATACTAGTTGAATGGCTGAATAATGATGACTGAACACTAAACTAGTCATAGACCTGGCAGCACTTTGGTGAATGCATTTATCCAAGGGACTCGATGAAGAGAAAATGGCTTAGGGAAAAAAAATCCAGGAAAAGAAATTTAGTTCTGTCTAGTTTTCATTCTAGCCTGGAGCATCCTGTGTGGGATAAACCCCAAACATGCCAAGAATATTTTGTACTGCATTACAAATGAAAACCAGCTCCCATGCAGATGGAATTAAGGATTTCATAATCCAATAAATCTGCCATCCTCCTAGTACAGAAACTGCATTAGCTAATCGAAGAATTCTTAATGATTTCCCATTCTTGATATGTAAAGGCTTTTTAGAAAGTACAGTGAATTTGATCTGTAATAGATGTTTATTAAAACTTCAGACTCTCTGGGGCACCTGAGTGGCTCAGTTGGTTAAGTGTATGACTCTCGATTTCGGCTAAGGTCATGATTTCATGGTTTGTGAGTTTAAGCCCCGGGTCAGGCTCTGTACTGATAGTATGTATTGCTTGGGATTCTCTCTTTCCCTCTCTCTCTCTGCCTCTCCTCTGCTTGTGCTCTCTCAAAATAAAGTTTAAAAAAATTCAGAACCTTTGTTTAAGCAAAACAATGCATGTGGACTACAAGTAAAACCTTTGTAAAAGAAATCCTTGAGAAACCTATTTTTTTCTTTAAATGAAACTGGGTTAAAAATGAATCAAACGGGGCACCTGGGTGGCTCAGTCGGTTAAGTCTCTGACTCATGGTCACGTCATGATCTCAGGGTTCGTGAGTTTGAGCACTGGGTCGGGCTCTGCATTTACAGTACAGAGCCTGCTTGGGATTCTCTCTTCCTCTCCCTCTGCCCCTCCTCCATTCATGCTGTCTCCCTCTAAGTAAATAAACCTTTAAAAAGTTAATAAAACATATATTCTTCTGTGGGATCAGTAGCTTAAGTGGAGATATTGGAGTAAATGTCACAAGAAAAAGGGGCATTTGGAAGGGCCTCCATACCCTTCATTCCTACCCCTTCCCTTTCAGGCTTCTAAATTTTTCTTGTTTTGGTGGGTGGTTTAGCAGCTTTGTGTGAATTTTAGCCGTCAGGCATCAATTACTTTGTACTTTAGGTTTCTGTATTGAGATGTTTGTGGAGGAGAGGGATGAAGGAGGCTCAAAAGGGTAATTGCTACTTAATGGCCGAAAACAGGGAAAAATAGGCAGAAAGAGTGCAGTTAGACCCTGTTCATCCTTCCTCTAAGCAAATAGCACCCATCACATTTTATCACGCAACATGACCCTGTGGCTCCTGTGTGACCTGGGACAAAGAAGAGGATTTCCTACTTGAGGCTCGTTTGCTGTAGAGTGTGTGGCACATCAGACGGATGAAGTATTGCTTCTCTAAAATGGAAAGAGCATTGTCAAAAAAGAATTCTTTTTCATGGTACCGAGAATCTGGAGACCACATTCTAGAACAACTAAATTTGGTTTTGATCAGTGTCTTCATTATTGGCTGAGATTTAGAAGAAAAGGCCCCTAAGTTTTGCCATTTGTTTTCTGCGGCAATAGAGACACAAATATGCGGCCCATCTGAGTGCCGTTTTATCCACTTTCCTTGAGTGACCTCTGACTGGCCCTGCTAAATAAGGGGGGTATCCAAGAAATGCTAACATTTCACTAGAGATTCACTTTTATAATCTTCTCCTTTGACTAAAATTGCAATTATTTAAAAAATTTTTTAATGTTTTATTTATTTCTAGGAGAGAGAGAGAGACAGCGTGAGCAGGGGAGGGTCAGAGAGAGAGGGAGTCACAGACTGAAACAGGCTCCAGGCTCTGAGCTGGCAGTCAGCACAGAGCCGGACGCGGGGCCCGAACCCACGAACCGCGAGATCATGACCTAAGCAAAAGTCGGACGCTTAACCGACTAAGCCACCCAGGCACCCCAAAATTGCAATTATTTTGCCTTTCACAAGCAGAGTGCAAAGCACGGAGTGAAGGATCCCCTGGATTGATGCGGACCAGTAAAGGGAAGGAAGCTGGCCCAAATCTGCAAGGAAACAATTCACTCACCAACATTGAGAGATTACTGTGCACGGAGGTAGCCTGCGCTGTTGCTAAGGCAAACTGTACCATTGATCTTGAATTACCAAAAAACTTCCAATTATAAAATAATTAAGTCACAGAGAAGAAAAGTACAACAAAAAAGTATCAGACTGACCCCAAGGTCCCCTTCTTTTGAGTATCCTGCAAGTTCCTGCCTTTTCTCCCCCTGCACCCCACTCCTCATGCTTATAGTTCACTACATTCCCAACGATATAATAACCAAGGCAGACAGCCCAGCAACAAAGATAGACGTGCACCCTCCCACTGGGTCCAGTAGTCCAGGACACACGGGCAAGCTAACAAGATGCAAATCCCATTCAGTGTAGCTAATGCCTTTTTTTTTTTTATCCCTAAGCAAAGGCCCAGAAAGCTCATTCTTTTAGGCAGTTTTATAATATAGCTTTGACACCACTGTCAAATGTGTAACACTAATTTAAATATATCGCATGTAGTTAGCAAAAGAAACAGTTCTGTCTTTGTTTAGTCTGAGAGGCCATGTTCACGATTAAAGAGACCTGATCTCATGTTCTTAGGTGAAGCTCAAGGATATCTATCGTTTACCCTCCAGGAATGCCCCAATTGTGGGTCATTTGGGTGCTAGCCTGGTCCCTGCTGACTGCTCAGTAGCTAGGGAAGAAATGCTATAGCAACAGAGCCATGCATCGAATAGGAGTCTTGGAATTACACAGCAAATGTCACTTCACCTAGGTTATACTGAAAGAGCTAAGAACACAACTGTCTCTGCCAAAGGAAACAAATCTCATGTCCTGTTAAGGGGCCATCGTGAGTCTCGCAGGAAGCGGCTGTAGCTGAACTATGGAAGAGGGTCCTCCCACAGCCTTAACTCTGCTTTCCCAGGTGAGGAAATCAGTGAACAGGTGGGAGGAGAATGCACGATAATGGCTAAAGTTACGACCAAGGCTTGAAATTTCTTTCAAGGCATATGCTCTGCCTTTTACTAGATTGTACCTTTCAGATCATAAAGCAGGGGGTTTGAAACATAGTATTTGTTCAATAATCCCTCAGGCTGACAGACTGGGCTTGAAAACATCTTTCCTTTCTTCTACCTGCTTGAACGGAATAATCTGAAACAAAACTGGGTCTGGTCCTTCACATTTTTGGTCATATGCCATATTTCTCTTTTTAGTAGTCTGAAAGATTTTCCATTTCGTTTACTTCCTGGTCCTCAGAGTCATCATCCTTGAAGGTCAGTAATGAGAGTCCTAAAATGCTGGCCCTTACCCTAATGGGAGATAAGCAGGTTAGCAAGACTTCATCCCTCTCTTGATATTTGGGTTTAAATCAGTGACTACACTTAAACTGTTAAACAAGATAGCCCTCGAACAGTAAACATTCTGAAACTTGGAAAACATTTACAATAGGAGAGTATGATTTAAATTTTGTTTTAATGTTTACTTATTTTTGGGAGGGAGAGGGACAGAGTGCAAGCAGGGGAGGGGCAGAGAGAGAGGGAGACACAGAATCTGAGGCAGGTTCCAGGCTCTGAGCTGTCAGTACAGAGCCGGACGTGGGGTTCGAACTCACAAAACTGTGAGATCATAATCTGTGAGATCATGACCTGAGCTGAAGTTGGATGCTTAACTGATACAGCCACCTAGGGGCCCCCAAGGAGACAGTGATTTAAAAGGCTAATCACTTTCCAAAATTCCATCTGCCTCCAGCATGTTCTTCCACATTTACTTCCTTCCCCAGGTCGGGGAAGTTCTCTGCTATAATTTGTTCCAGGACTCCTTCAGCACCTTTCCCTCTCTCTTCCTCTTCTGGGATTCCTATGATACGGATATTGTTGCGTTTGACCGTATCGCTGAGCTCTCGAATTCTTCTTTCCTGTTCCTGGATCAGTTTGTCTCTTTTT
The DNA here is from genome assembly GCF_003009895.1 of Hyaena hyaena. NCBI lineage: Eukaryota > Metazoa > Chordata > Mammalia > Carnivora > Hyaenidae > Hyaena > Hyaena hyaena. The sequence goes on along the minus strand of NW_024080719.1, from coordinate 3,153,507 downwards.
TTGTCAGCTTCTTGTTTTTCTATTATGGTGTCTTCTAAATCACTTATTCTCCTTTCTGCCTCTTCAATCCGTGCATTGGAGGCCTCTAATTTATTATGGATCTCATTTATCGCATTTTTTAATTCTTCATGCCTATTTTTATTTTCCATTCTGTCTGTAGCCATAGTTTCTTTGATGTCCCCTATGTTTTTTTCAAGCCCAGCTATTAATTTTACCATTATTATTCTAAAATCTTGTTCAGTGATGCTGCTGATATCTGTTTTGAGCAGTTCATTAGCTGTCATTTCTTCTTGGAGTTTCTTTGGAGGAGAGGTCTTTCGTTTCGTCATTTTAGTTAGCTTTCCGGCTCTTGTTGGTTTTAAAGACCTATTATGCTCTCTGTTTCTATGAGCACTGCTATATCCAAGAAGGCTCTTTGACTTTCCAGGGCCTACCCTTTCAGAGAGTGTTTTTTGAATGGTATCCCCTGGTCTCTCTTGTTGGGACCTTGGTTATTTTATTTTCCTATTCGTAGTGATATTTGGGACTCTCCACCTTGTGCACTCTAGCTTGTTTCTTGAGGTAGCCCTGGAAAAGAAAACAGACAGACAAACACACAGGGAGCAGGAGCACACAAACGCACAGGCTAATTCAACTAACATGCAAAGCGAGAGGGAAAACGAAAAAGTTAAGAGAAAAGATGGAGGAGGGAGGGCGAATAATAGGGAGTATAACATACATAAAAGGGTCAAAAAGGGGAAAGGAAAAGGAAAAAAGAAGAAAACCGATGGACAAAGAACGGTTTAAAGCATATAACCAGATTTCCCAGCTACAGTTAAATAGCCGTGTGTATGCAGTGCTGGTTGAGGAGCAGAGAAACAGAGAGAAAGCAGGGCGGGATGAGACACAATTGGAAATAGAATGAACAGGCAGAAGGGATAAGAAGCTTTTTTCAAAGAGGTAAAGGGTAGAATATGGTTGGATAGGTGAGAGAAGGGTGCTGGAAATATCCAGAGAAACTATATAGTCTAATTACTCCTGAGAGAAATAGCTGAAAATGTCAGTAGGTGTAGAATTTACATTTACACAATGGACTCGTGATCGTTTAAGCAAGCTGGCGACCAGAGTTAATCAGGTCAGTGTTCTGGGGAAAAAAGAGAGCAAAGAGAAAAAGACGAAAAAAAGAAAGAGTAAAGAAGGGAAAAAAAAAAAAAGAAAGAAAACAAAAAGGAAAAAAGAAAAAAAAAAGGGAGGAGGGCACCTCTCAGGCAGGGATGGGCGTGGCGGGATCCAATGCCTCAGGCGGGAGCTCTGCCTCGGCGGTTGTGGGGAGGAGTGTGACGGTGCTCCAGTCCCTTCTTGAAGCAAGAGCTGCTCCTCGCTCTTTTGGGGGTGTAAACTCCCCGTACCAGGGGCGCAGCCGAAGTTGGTTGCACTCTTCAACCCAGGGCAGTCCCAATCTCCAAATCCCCGTCTGTGCGACCCGCTGAAGTTGCCTTAGACACAGCTTCCCAGGCACCCCCCTCGGGCAATTCCACGCTCCCTGCCGAGCTCTGGGAGCGGAGTCAGAATCGCTGCTTCCTTCTCTGGGTCGGGCTGGCGAGCATGCGCGTGGTTTTGCCCGCAGGGTGTTCTGAGCCGGAGCCCACTGGTGTGAGGAAAACCGGGTCCCTCTATGGCTCGTCACCCGAAACACGAACTCACAGGCTAATTTCCCAGTTTTTAGTTCCTTGCCTTCCCTCTGGTGTTCCAGCCAGCCAGGGGCGCGGACGCCCGGTGTCTGCGCGGCTCTTTCAGGGGCCCCAGCCGCCCGCGAGCTACAATGGCGGCAGGCGCGCCACCACCCCGAAGTCTAGCCTCCAGGAGCAGCACAAAGAAGCAGTTTGTTTGCTCAGCCCCCTCCAGGACCAGTTGGCGCGAGGGGACCTGGTGTGCAGGTATTTGGCAAGTACAGTCTTTCCAACGGAGGTTTTTCTCCCCCGTGCGGAGGTTTTTCTGTTTCGGACTCTCTCCTTTTCCCCTCTCACTCCCCGTAGAGGGTAGAGGGGGTTCTCCTCTCACCCTGGAGTCTCCGATCCTGGCCCAATTTTATCTTCCCCGGTTCGCACTCACGTTAGAAGGCTCTCTCAGTGGATTCTGCGTCTTTTTTCTCCCAATCTCTCAGGTTTTGTAAGGTTTCCAATGTCTTCAGATCTTTTCTGTGTGATGTATGGGCGCGAGTGCAAGTACGGAGCTCTTTACTTCTCCGCCATCTTGCCCTCTCTCCGCCTCCAGCATGTTTCTATAAACTGCGCCACTTTCAGAACTCTACTGTCTTAGGTGGCTTCCTTTTAGTGCAGTTAAGGGAGAAGCAAACCTGTATCCACAGCTTGTACCTGAGCACTTCTAAACTGTCATAAGTTGGGGTGCCTGGGTGGCTCAGTCAGTTGAGCATCTGACTTCAGCTCAGGTCATGATTTCACTGTTGTGGGGTGGAGCCCCATGTTGGGCTCTGTGCCAACAGCTCAGAGCCTGGAGCCCGCTTCACATTCGGGGTCTCCCTCTCTCTCTGCCCCTTCCCTGTTCGTGCTCTGTCTCCGTCTCTCAAAAAATAAACTAAAATGTCAAAAAAAAGAATTTTTAACTGTTGTAAGTTAATAAAGATGCTGACAGACACAGTGTTTTTGTTTGACTCAAGGACACATCCTTATCTCCCTGGCCAGCCCCTCTGCCTAAATAAATTTCACCCAGATATCCAGTATGTTAAGAAAAAGAAGAATGCAGTGAAAATTCCAGGGAGAGGATATTTCTGTTCAAGGATTAAGATGAGATACGCAGGTGGGATAGTGCAAAAATAATCATTTTACACAGGAAAGAGCCAGCATTTGGATGACAAAATATTTGCCAATGAAATCTCAGTTTCTGAGGTTAAATTTCCACTAAACTCTCAAAAAACACATAAAAGCTGAGCAAGCAGATAACAGTGGCTCAGTGTCGCTAGATGTGCTCCCCTTAATTTTCCCTCAACTTGCCTATCTCAAAGGTTGTACTTGTCAGTTCTCCTAAGACCAAATTCTATCCATCTCAAAGACCTCCTATTTTCTTCCAGAGAAAATAACGAACTAAACCCACAGACTTGCAGGGGCTTATTTAGACCTTGCAACTGACAGATCAGTCATACATATATGTATATACACACACACGACATATATATGTATACGACACATATGTCATATATGTATACAACATATATGTGTCATATACATATATGTATACACATGTATATATGTAAAATATATACTATATGTAAAATATATAAGGGTACAAAAAATAATGGAGTATGATAGTACCTCAGCTTTGACTCGAGGCTTTTAAGATAACACTCTCAGAGAGGCTTCTCAAACAGGCATCCAGGGATCTATTTTCTTATGAAACTCAAAAGAAAACTGTCATTGTTCCTACCCGCATCATTAGCAGCAGCATCAAAAACATCCTGCCAGTACCTGCCAGCCATAAACTTTTAGACCCTGAACAAATCAAGCTAAGATTGTCTTGGGGGAATTTATAATCCAAGATGGATCTGGTGTAAATCAAGCCATGTCATGTTTAGTGGAGTGGTGAGAGGGGAAAGTTCTGGTAATGTTAGCTCCTCGGGATTTCAGGAAAGCAGTTTTAAAGGTTCCTTGGGCATGACTGTATTACCCGATTGGTTTATCTGCACTGAACAGGCAAATTTCTCACCAGGCAGCACTTGCAGAGTAGTGAATTAGAGCTGCTCTGAAAAGGCCAAGTGAACAGATCACTCCTGAGCCCCAAGGTGAATATCCAGCTCTTTCTAGAGTAGTCAGTGAACAGAAATTCAAAGGACAGAATTCAACCAAAGGGCAGACCAAGGAAAAAGTCAGAGTCTCTGCTGATAGGAAGACTCCCTATCCCATTTATATTCAGTGTCTTATGAGAAGTTCCAGTATGAAGCAGAAATAACAAGCTGATCAGACAATCAGGAAACCATGCAAGTCAACATTAAAATGATAATGCAAGAAAAGAATTCAAGCTGGAGATGCCCTGTTTACTTTTGAAAGACACAATGGAATTTCCAGTGGAGGCTTTAGTAGGCAGAATTTTCCAGGAAAATAAAGACAGGATTGGGGGAAAATTGGAGAACACTGATAAGGAACACTGTCAGCTAAGCCTTGACACTGAAAAGTAATCATATCCTAGATTTCATGATCCAAAATAGAGTCATGGTTTGTCCCTAAAAGGAACAGTGTAGAAAAGGGTAGAAAGAAAAGCAAGTGTACGGGGAAAAGAGAGTGCACCTATGAGGGTGAGTGAGATCTGGTGTTAACCTTGCACCTAGTCCAGAATAGGACTGAATCACCTCACCAAGAAGACACTTCATTGGTGTAGGTGGCCTCGCCAACTCAGCCAAATTTACCGTAAGGGAGGAGGGCAGCAGAGCTTTCTGGTTTTTGTTTTAACTGATCTTTCATTGCTAAATGTACCTAAATTTGCAGAGGAAGGAAACACAATGTGCGTCTCAAAGAATTCGAATACTTTGTTGGTTAAGTCAAAGTGCTCTGAGTCATTCCTGCTCTTTTGTCTCTTTCAGCTGAAGGGCCGGTACTACATCTGCCAAAAATGAAATCAGGTAGAAATCTGAAACTAGAGGTCAAGTAGAGCTGGGAGGTAGTAAACTGAGCACAGTCCTTCCTCCAATCCTTCTGTAAAGGAACCCGGAAATACGAGTTGTCATGCATCAATCCCATAACCACATTCTAAAAATACTGATGAAAAAGTTAACCTCCATTTTTACAGGCTAAAAATTGTCTAGTGGAAAAAAGCATTGGTGTTCATAGTTCACAAGAACAATGCTTCTTACCCTGGCTGCTAATCTAATCTTTGGATGTCTGTAATTCAAAGGGTTTTAAAATTATTAAAAGGTATTGAATCTAAAGCTGCCTGTTTCCTAATTTAAGGCTGGTGATAAATGGGGGGCGGGGAGGGGAGAATTGGAGGGGTAAAGATGCTAGATGCTCTCTAGGGTTGAACGACAGGTGGGAACAAATTTGGGGTTCACAGAATGCTTTGGATCTGACGGGCGTTTCATGCGACAAACCTTTCTCCCCACCCCGATTTGTCGGCCGTAGGCAGTTTTAAACATGGGGCAGGTGTTTTCAAAATAAATAATATCCATTAAAAAGAGCCCTGCAAACCCTCAAAAATCAACAAGTCCCTCCTTTAATAAGCTAGAACTGTAGTATGAACGTGGGCAGCGTGGAAGCTAATTGGAAGGAAATCTGTTTGAGTAGTTTTACGAAATGACCAAAATTTAAGAGAGAGAGAGAGAGAGAGAGAGGAAATCCGTCTTTTTAAATTTATCAAAGCTACTGTTTTTAAGATTGCAGAACATCCATTTTCCCCCTCGGTGCAAAATGACGTTAACAGCTTTACTTGCGAAGCCTTGCGCAAGTACCGCAGGCAAGGCAGAGGGGCCTGGCCCCGCGAGGTACCCCGGCGCGAGGGACCCCGGCCAGCCCAGCCTGGGTGCGGCGCAGCCTCACGGCTCAGCACTTCCGCAGCCCGGACCGTCAGCGCCCGCAGCCGCGCGTTCCCACCAGCGCCGGCTCCCGGCGGTGTGTGAGCACCGCTGCCAGGATCCGGAAGCGTAGCCGCCGCAGGCAGCCCACTCCGCGGGCCGCTCGGACCTGACCCGGGGCGGAAGGTTCCAGGTGGGCCGGGCCGCGCCGCCCCAGCTCCGGCGCTCACTTACTGCCAGTCGGCGGCTCGCGCGGCCGCGGGCGTCGGGCGGCGGCCCCCGCCAGGGCCGGGGTTTGCTCGCGCGCGGCCCCGGCGGCGGCGGCGGCGGCGGCGGCGGGCGACCCAGGGGGCGCGCTCCTCGGCGCTCCTCCGCGCCCGCCGTCCCGCCGCGGGCCGGGCTCTGAAGGGGGAGCCGCTTCACCGGCCGAGGTCGTGCGAGCGGTGGGCTGAAGTGGCGGAGACAGACAAGCGTGGGGAGGGCTGCCTCCCCGCTGGCTTCGGGAGGCCCTTAACTCGGTGTCCCCGGTTCCAAGAGGCTCTCTGGTTGGTCATTTCCATTCTGTGCTCAGGCGCAGAGCAGAGAGACATCTGTTTCCCATAAGCTCCGAGGCAGAGGCAAATCCTGGATTACGAATTGCCCAGCCCCGCTGCATTCCCAGACCGCGCGCGGCCGCTAATCCCCGCACAAAGAGCAGGAAAACAACACGCAAGGTGGTGCCGGGTTGCAGAGAGATTTCCCAGTGCGATGACTAAAGGCTCTCGCGCCCAGCCTCCGGGGAAGGGCCAATCGCAGCCCGGGAGGGCAGAAAAGGGGGGGGGTGGTGGCTGGGTTTGCGGGTTTGCTCCAGCAGGCACGTCCTCCCTGCCAGTCCTGTAAACACAAACGCAAACTCTGTCCCGCCAGGGGAAATGACTTCGTTTGATGAGGCTGAGGAACCGTAAAGGGCCCGCCTCCATCACAGGACAGTTTATACTACCGCCAGCAATCACAACTCCTGTGAGAGAGGAAGTAATCCCTGCGTTTACTTGAGTAAATTCTGACAATGAGTCAGCTACGACACAATCACACTGACAATAATGAGACAGAATTGCTACTTGGGGTCTTATTGTGTATGCTGTAAAATAGGTTGGGGGGGGGTATGACAGGGAAAAGATAGGATAAAATAGGCAGAGAGGGAAAGGATAGGACCTGAGGTCCCAGGTTAGGGAAAAACATATTTCGGAATAACGCTGTGAGTGTCTGACGGTAGCAAACCCCCTCTGGCATAAGGTTCCTCTTAAGAATGTAACAGACCCCACCTGCTCCCCCTCAGGTTTCCCTAAGGAATTTGGCAAAAGACCTAAGTAAAAATAAGCAGTAGACCATAAAACGTATGACCCACAAGGAGTGACACGGTCACAGATCACCACTCATACAGTGGAAATAAACCAATCAGGAATGGACAACCCAGCACCTAGAGTTATCCAGCCAGTAAGGGTGGAAGCTGAGAAGGAAGGGGGCAAGGGCGTGTGTGTGTGTGTGTGTGTGTGTGTGTGTGACCAGAACCTTATAAAAGAAGGACCTTTGCCTATAGTCACAGGCATTCATTTTCGAATGTCCCCTCTCTGAAAAGAGAGGTTTCGTACTATTTATACTTTTCTAATCTTATACACTAGTAAACTTTTACCTGCTGCTCATTTTGTATCCATCTCTTCATTCTTCCAAGCAGTGTATTGGGGTATAAAAAAATCCTGCAACAGTAGGAAGTCTCCTTCCCCCCCCCATTTCATTTGCTTCCTACTAGAAACATTTGAGTGCCTCCCATTTGCCAGGCGCTAGGCTGAGAATAAAAAGTTGGAAAAAGCCTGCAGTCTCTGTGCTAAAGTACCTTAGTATGGGGGGTGGGAGGTAGGTGAGGGTGGGGAGAGGAAAAGACCAACAATTTCCGGGCATGGAGAAATTGCTATGATAGAATGTATGCCCTGAGAGTTACAGGAACAGAGAAGCATGTTTTCAATCATGCTGGATATCAAGGAAGGCTTCCCACAGAAGGCTGCATTTTGGGCTTTGAAGACTGAGCAGGGATTAAGCAGGATGAAGAGAGAAAGGCAGGGGGAAGATCTGAACTTCTTTACGGCTGCAGAAAGCAGGTGAGAGGAACAGAGGTGAGAGATGTGGTTATGGAGACCACAAAGGTCTCATCCGCTCAACTCTGGGATTTGACCTTTGAAAGCTATGGGAACCTTTGTGTTTCAGAAAGATTACTGAGGGAGACTTATGGAAGGAAGAGGGCCTAGGAAGGAGGAGGAAGCTGGAGGTGGGCTGGGATGGATGGGAGAGAGATGAAACCTCTAGGATGTCATTGGGAACAGGGAGGGGAGTGCAGCTGTGGGCTGTCACCCAGGTTCTGACATGCGCACCAGGGTGGACGGAGAGTACCATCTGCCATTTCTCCTCCCAAGTCAGAGGAATGAAGGAGGAGGAGGAGGAGCAAGTGGGAGAATGATGGGTTGAGTTTAGACAAGCTGACTTTGTGGTTTCAGTAGGATACCCAAATGCGGAATATCCAAGCAGGCATTCGGCCCCATGGATCTGTAAGATATTTGGGGTATTATGGGCTAGCAATACAAATTAGACAGTTGTCTGCCTATAAGTAAAAGGTAAGTATGGGAATAGAATAAAATTCACTTCATTTGCTAGGGCTGCCATAACAAAGTATCACAGACTGAGTGGCTTCAATAACCAACTTACTATCTCATGCGTCTGGGGGCTAGATATCCAACAGGACCAGGCTCGCTCTAACAGTGTGAAGAGAGAATCTGTTCCAGGACTCTCTCTTCACTTCTAGTAGTTCCTTGGCTTGTGGCTGCATAACTCCAGTCTTCACATGGCATTGTCCCTCCATGAGGGTGTCTAAGTTTCCTCCTTTCTGTAAGGACATCAGTCATATTGGATTCAGGACCCATGCTAACATTCTGAGATTAGTGATGGTTAGGACTTCAATGTACAAATTTCAGGGAGACACAATTTAATCCATCACATTCACACTATCTGGATTCAGTTATTAAGATCAGGATTGAGGGGCCCCTGGGTGGCTCAGTCAGTTAAGTGCCTGACTTCAGCTCAGGTCATAATCTCATGGCTCATGAGTTTGAGCCCCACGTCGGGCTCTGTGCTGACAGCTCAGAGCCTGGAGCCTGTTTCAGATTCTGTGTCTCCCTCTCTCTCTGCCCCTCCCCCACTTGTGATCTGTCTCTCTCTCTGTCTTTCAAAAATAAACAAACGTTTAAAAAAAAAGCAGGATTGAACACGTTGATGAGGAGAAATATCAGCTTTCAGTGCAAAGAGCAGCTCTGCATGGAAACTGAGAGAAAATGGGTTAGAAAGGTATGTGAAGGATGGCCCACACACACAGAAGAGAAATGTTTTTAAAAGGACTGATTAACATCACCATATGCTTAAAAAGCCAGGAAAGATAAAGCTAGAAATTGCCCATTGCCTTTGGCAATTGCAGTCATTGGACCAAATGGTCAGACCAGTAGATGAACTTCGAAGAGCCCACTTAACTCCAACATCTTATGACTGTAAAACTACTGTCCGGGCAAACCCATTGAGAGAAGCTTGGTATAGTGGCCATTTGTTTGAGTCTTGCCTCATGCACAACCCACTTCCTCAGTCTCCCCTGCAGGCAGGGCTTGAAACCGTGATGTAGGCTCTGGCAATCAGATGGATAGACATTAGACTTCAGTTGGGATGAAGGCAGTAGGAGAAAACATACCCCAAAGAAGCCATTTTCTGTCCTGTGGTAGAAGCTGGTAGAGACATATGGACCCTCAGGGCCAGCAGGGGGCAAAGGTCCACTCGAGGGTTTGCAGTGGCCATGTTCAGAGGAGCAGAACCAGGGCTCATTCTGGAATCCTCTGGTGGTATAATTTAGGCATTGTTCTTCACTGAGTAGCCTCCAAGCCTGATTCTCTAGATTTCTTAAAGATTCTCTGAGCCACTTAATATACTTCGTTTTTAATAGAATAGCTTTACTGAGATAGAATTCACGTACTATAAAATTCAGCTATTGAAGGGTACAATTCAGAGGGTTTTCCGATAGTCACAGCTGTGCAGCCATCACCACCATCTAGTTCCAGAGCATTTTCATTACCCCAGAAAGCAATCTCATACACACGAGTGGCCACTCCCCATTCCGCCCTCCTCTTAGCCGCTGGCGACCACAAATTCACTTTCTATCTCTATGGATTTGCTTATTCTGACATTTTAAATAAATGGAATCCTATAATTCATAGCCTTTTGTGTTTGGCTTCTTTCACTTAGTAAATTATTTTCAAGGATTATCCATATTGCACCAAGTACCAGTACTTCATTCCTTTTCATGGTCAAATAGTATTTCATTGCATGACCTCATCACATTTGTTTATCCATCCACCATTTGATGGACGTGTGGATTATTTCCACTCTCCAGCTAGTATGAATATGGCTGCTATGAACATTTGAGCACAATTTTTTGTTTGGACATATATGTTCTTTTCTCTTGGATATATATCTAAGAGTAGAATTGCAGGGTCTTATGGTAGTTCTATGTTTAAAATTTTGAGGAACTGCCAGGCTATTTTCCAAAGCAGTTACATCATTTCACATTACCACTGGCAATCTATGAGGGTTCTGATTTCCTAGTGGGCGTGAAGTGGTATTCATTGTGGTTTGGATTGCATTTCCCTAATGACTAATAATGTCCTGTATCTTTTCATGTACTTATCGGCAATTTGAGTATCTTCTTTGAGGAAATGTTCATTGAAATCTTTTGCACATTAAAAAAAGTAATTTTAAAAATTAGAGTTAAATATGCATAACATAGAATTTACCATTTTAACCACTTTCATGTGTGCAATTCAGTAACATTACATAATTCACAGTGTTGCACAACCATCATTCTTTCCCCATTTTGAACTGTCTTTTAAAATTTATCTTTTGGGGCACCTGGGTCACTCAGTAAGTTAAGTGTCCGACTTTGGCTCAGGTCACAAGCTCGCGGTTCATGGGTTTGAGGCCTGCATCGGGCTTGGTGCTGACAGCTCAGAGCCTGGAGTCTGCTTCAGATTCTGTGTCTCCCTCTTTCTGTCCCTCCCTTACTCACACTCTTTCTGTCTCTCTCTCTCAAAAATAAATAAACATTATGTGGGGGGAGGCATGGAGAGGGGCATGGAGAGGGGCACTTGAGGGGATGAGCACTGGGTGTTATATGGAAACCAACTTGACAATAAACTATTTGTAAAAAATAAATAAATAAATAAATAAACATTGAACAATTTTTAAAATTTACCTTTTATTATTGAACTTTAATATTCTGGGTACAAGTCCCTAATCAGATACATGATTTGAAAATATTTTATTTTATTCTGTAGGTTGTCCTTTCACTTTCTCAATAATATCCTGATATTTTTTTAATTAGCTCCTTTTATGGTCAAAGAAACTAAAGTAGTGTCCGTTGTCAGTAGCTAAGCACGCTGGCAGATGCAGTGAGTTCTATTAAATACAGTCCTTTACTATTTTTTTTCTATAACAATTTGTCTCATTTCACATCTTCTATCCAATATTGCCTTCAAATTTTGGATTTTTTTTTTTCCCTAGAGGCTTTCTTATTCTATGTGAGTCCCACTCACCCACATTTTACGTTTCCTGGGCATAGACCCAAAGTATCAATGGCCACCACTAACATAATTATAGCTACTCGCAGCCGTCCCAACTATTCCCACCTCTATCCAGTCCTGGCCCAGAACTTTGGGTGTCTTGGGCAACATCCTCCTTCTCTCCAGCCTCTCCCACTCTTCCCCTCCCTTCTCTGTGACGCTACCATCACCATGAGGGATCTTATGAATGAGATCAGTGTCCTATTTAATTTTACATCATCCTCAGCGTCCAGGACAAGGCTTTGTAAAAACTTGGGGCACAATGTGTTAAATTGAATTGAATCCTGTGACTTATTTCCTTATTTTTTAATTCTAAAATACTTATGCAATCCTTGATTTTAAACTCTTCTCTTAATGGCGACATTTGGAGGATTAGGGCCTACACCTGGGTGCACGACAAATCCGCGGTATTCAATTTATGACTGGGAGAATGGAATTCTTTTGGGAATTAATCTTCAGGAATTTGTGAAATGGTGAAAGAAGATAAAGCTTCCCAGAGAAAGTTCTCAGGACCCAGAGAGGAGCAAAAGACTAATATTGGGGGGTATCATGAGTCTAAGGTGAATGCATTTCCTGGCAGATTTTTGTGGTAGATTAGGCTTCATGATTGCCACTGCTCAATGCTTTGAGTCTTCTTAGTTTTGGAGGCATTCTTAGCCACCCCCTTGCACCTGCATCTGTACATCAATCTTAAACTCTTCAGATTAAGGGCTAACTGAAAGGCACCGGTTTGAAATAGCCGGAAAGGGCCTGTGTTCATTCAGTTATAAATCCAACTGCTGTTTACTGAGCATACACACTTTATGCAGGGGACCTCTCTGGAGGTCTCTGGACAAAAAGGAACAAGATTCTTTTCCTGTAATAAGAAGTTGGAGGGTGAATAGATGGGTCAAGATCAACACAATTAACTATAATCCAAAGCAGAATTAAAGAGGCATTGGAGCACCTGAGTGGCTCTGTCAGTTAAGCATCCAATTCATGCTTTCTACTCAGGTCATGATCTCACAGCTTGTGGGATCAAGCCCTGCCTGGGCTCTGCACTGTCAGCTTAGGATGCTCTCTCTCCCTCCCTCTCTGCCTCTTCCCCCACTCGCACGTGCACACACACACACTTGTGCAGGCTCTCTGTCTCTCTCTCTCTCAAAGTAAATCAATAGACATTTTTTAAAAAAAAAGAAAAGAAGCATAAAAAACTGTTTTGAGGATTCTCAGGAAGAAGAACTCACCCACTTTTTCAAGTAGAGGAGAGGCTTTATGGAAAAGGTAGAGAGGGAGAGCTAGGCTTTGCTTACAACCTTAGGACCCTAAGCCTGATCCCTGTTCCCCCATAGCTTCCACACTAGTTGGGAAGAAAATCATATGTACAAGCAGCTGTAATTAAAGACCATATATGATAAAATGGATTTGAAAGTCACAGAAAAGTGAGAGATCATTTCCTACTAGAGTAACCAGAACCTTATGGAAGGGTGGGCTTGGGCCCTGAGAGATGAAATGGATTTATTAAAATGCATATTTCAGATAAAATGCAATTAGATGCTCTAGAAAATTTGGAAAACCCAGAAAAGCATAAAGAATAAAATAGAAATCCATCTGTAGACCTACTACCTGCAGATACATTGCAAGACATATAAAATACTTAATACATATTTGACTATTAATAGAATTAGTAAATGACATTACCATTTATTGCCCCCCACTTCTATTCCTCTTTGCATATTTTTACTATATATATCAATTTCGGAAACTGTAAAAAACACATCCTATAGGGGCGCCTGACTGGCTCAGTTGGTGGAGCACGTGACTCTTGACCTTGGGGTTGTGGGTTTTAGCCCCACATTGGGTGTGGATAGTACTTAAAAATAAAATCTTTAGGGGCACTTGGGTGGCTCAGTCGACAAAGTGACAGACTTGATTTTGGCTCAGGTCATGATCTCACAGTGCCGGGCTCTGAGCTGACAGGTGCAAAGGCTGCTTGGGATTCTCTCTCTTGCTCTCTCTCTGCCCCTCCTCTGCTTGTTCTCTCCCTCTCTCAAAATAAATAAACATTAAAAAAATAATAAAATAAAATATTTAAAAAATAAAAAAATAAAAATTTAAAAAGAACATACCCTATAAAATTCATTTTATATCAGTAAAATTATTAGAAAACACATTTTTACACTTGCTCTTAGCCAAAAGGCCAAGAAGCGATAGAAAACACATTTTTAAACAACTAAGAGTATGCCATTGATATATCATTTATGCAATTAGTTTCCATAGTGTTCACATTTAGGTTGTTTCTAACCTTACAACTATTATAAATAAAACTTCAATGAAATTGCTAAATGCAAACTTTTGTCCACATCTGTATATTTTCAGGAGAGACTTCTGTAAGTGGAATTATCAAGCCAAGGTGTATTAACATTTCTAGTGCTCACAAAAGAGTAAAACATTGCACAATTACTTTCTTGAAAGGTTATACCAATTTACATTCCCATTAGCAATGTATGAAATTGAGATATGCACCTTCAATAACACTGTTACTTTAAAATATTTACTAATCTGATAAAGAAAAATAGTAAATCATTGTTTTTTTAATTTTGTATTTATTTGTTAATGTAATATTATATGTCAATTATACTTCAATTAAAAATAAAAATTTTAATTTGTATTTATTTATTAGTGATGTGAAACATTTTAAATATGATCATTCCCATTAATATTTCCTTTAAGTTTCCATTTCATGTTCTTTGTCCATTTTAGGGGGGAACTGGCAGAGAATCTGCAATTCTCTCAGCAATCTTGGCTTTCCCATGGTTATCACTGAGTGAGCATCTGCCATGGTAAGTGTGATCTGATTCATTCATTTTCTTCTCTCTCTCTCCTCCCCTCCCACTCCCCCATCTCTCCTCCCTGCCGCCACCCCTCCCTCCAAGACAGCCCCTAAACAGAGCCAACTACTTCATCTGGTGCTCAAAGAAACAGTGGTCTGTTGCAACACCAGAGAACAAACTGGTGGTATTGAGACAATGTGTCTAGATTATCAAGGGCCATTTAGTCACTGAGTCTCTCTTGCTAAGTGTTGATTTTAGAACCTAACCTCCCCATGATGTATGATTAAACTCCACAGCGTTCCTCTATTAATTTTCTTTCAACTGTACTGTTTCTTCCTGCCTTCCTGGTGTCTGTTCCTGCTGGACCTGGTATAGCTTTTCCTACATTTTCCCTAGACCAAATCCTGCCTGTCACTGATTATGAAGCTCAGAGTGGCCCTTGGAGGAGGTTCATCTCTTCCTCTGAATCCCATAGCACACTGTATTTCACTTATAGTATTTCCAGCATCCCAAGTATTCTGGTTATTTGTGCATTCAATTCATATACTTTCTTACTTTATAAGTTCCTTGAAGAGTTTACTTGAGTAGGGACTACATCTTGTTTATGTCTGGATTCTCATATACATAGGTAGCAGAGACCCAAAAATGCTTCACAATCTAAAAAATTGAATGTCATTTAATAGAAACACTAAGGGAAAGGGGCGCCTGGGTGGCTCAGTTGGTTAATCCTCGGACTTCGGCTCAGGTCATGATCTCGCAGTTCCTGAGTTCTAGCCCCGCGTCAGGCTCTGTGCTGTCAGCCTGTTTCAGATTGTGTCTCCCTCTCTCTCTCTGCCCTCCCTCCCTTGTTCGCTCTGTCTCTCTCAAAAAAATAAACATTAAAAAAATTAAAATAATCCTCCAAGCATTAAAAAAAATAAATAAACACTAAGGGAAAGAGAGCTACTTTGAAAGGGAAAACAAACCTTAATTTTAATTGTATAGACTGTGTTATTATTACAGGCTGAATTGTGTCCTCCTCCAAATTCATACATCGAAGGCTTAAAGTCCATGTTAAGATATTTGGGGATAGGGCCCTTGGGGAAATAATGTTAAATGAAGTCGTAAGGATGAGACCCTAATCCAATTGGATTAGTGTCTTTACAGGAAGAGGAAGGGACACAGAGCTCTCTCTCCACGTGTGTGCACAATAAAAAGGGCCATGTGAGGGCACCACTGCTATCTTCAAATAGATTCCTCGCCAGAATCTGACCATGCAGATAGCTAGATCTTAGACTTCCAGCCTTCAAAACTGAGAAAATAAATTTCTGTTGTTTAAACCACCCAGTCAGTGACATTTTGTTATGGCAGGCTGAGCTGACTAGTACAGAGGTAACGGTGAGATGTTAGGTAGAAATGGAAGAGCAGCACCTGGGTGGCTCAGTTGGTTAACTGTCTAACTTCAGCTCAGGTCACGATCTCGCGATTTGTGACTTTGAGCCCTATGTTGACAGCTTGACAGCTTGGAGCCTGGAGGCTGCTTCAGATTCTGTGTCCCCCCCCTCCCCCCCCCCCGCTCTTTCCCCACTCACACTCTGTCTCCCTGCCTCTTCTCAAAAATAAACACGAAAAACCATTTAGAAATGGAAGAAAGCCTAAACAAAGGCATATTCATAACCTAATCAAAGAACACACAGCATCTCATGGCGAGGTCTTTTGGGGTGTAGTAAATAAAGGAAGAATTGGGAAACATGTCTCCTTTCATCTTGTAATAAAGGCACAAGATGCCCTCTTATTCCGTATTCTGCATCCACTTAAATCCTCCGTCACAGAGGATTAAAAACTGATAAAAATTACAACTGGAGTCCAGGGACTAAGAAGCTGAATGGGGCCAAACAACTCATTTTAGATCAAGTATAAAATCAGCAGAGGGAAATAAGCACTAAAATAAGATTTCAAAACAATTGGGCATCTGACAGGGAAACTGCTACTGGCTTCCATGAGAGTTAAAGCGTACTCTCTTGCCATGTCTTCTTGATGATATATTGATCTTCCCGAGCTGATGCATTAGCCATGGAAAGATGTTCCCGAGTCTCCAGGGACATTACTCAGGAAGGGCATTAGGCCAGATCACAGAACGTGCACGACTTCAAAACCAAATATTACAGAGGACCATGTTAGAAAGCCGAGACAGAAAGAGAATATTCTCTCTGGGGTCTTAATACTTCTTCTCAGGTCCTTGCCAAAACTCACTCATCCTAAACTCTGCGTATTTTAAATACTTGTCATGCTTTTGAAGCTTCAAACAAAATCTTACTTGGACAAAACAAAAACAATAAAAAGAAGCAAAGGGCTTTTGTAGAACCCTACTTCTTAGGACTATTGTAATTCAGTGTCTTTTCAATTCTTGCATTAGTGATGCAAAAAAAAAAAGAAGCCATGAAAATTTTTCTTTAAAGGTGTCCTTTTAGGGGTGCCTGGGTGGCTCAGTCGGTTAAGTGTCCGACTTTGGCTCAGGGGGTCTCGCAATTTGTGGGGTTCGAGCCTCGTGTTGGCTCTGTGCTGACAGCTCAGAGCCTGGAGCTTGCTTCAGATTCTGTGTCTCCCTCTCTCCTTCTGACCCTCCCCTGCTCATGCTCTGTCTCTCTCTCTCTCAAAAATAAATAAACATTAAAGAAATAATAAATAAATAAAAATGTCCTTTTATCCAACATGAGTAGAGAATATGGTGACAATTCATTTTCTTCTTCATTACAACAGATTCCAATGTCTTCTGTGCCTAACATCCAAAAGATACATATTTGATACATAAACATTAAATACATTTTTAAAATTAAACTTTTTTTAAAATTTTTTTTAATATTTTTATTTATTTCTAGGAGAGAGAGAGAGACAGCGTGAGCAGGGGAGGGTCAGAGAGAGAGGGAGTCACAGACTGAAACAGGCTCCAGGCTCTGAGCTGGCAGTCAGCACAGAGCCCGACGCGGGGCTCGAACCCACAAACCGCGAGATCATGACCTAGGCGAAAGTCGGACGCTTAACCGACTAAGCCACCCAGGCGCCCCTAAAATTAAACTTTTAATAAGTTAAACTACAGATAAGAAAGTGCACAAGTCCTGGGCAACGGCTGAATGAGTGATCACAAAGTAACCACAACAGGGTAAGCGCCATCCAGGTCAAGAAATAGAACACTATCAGCACCGCAGATGCCCTTTTCCAAATGTAGTTTTGAGCTAGATATATTTTTTCATAAAAATAGTTTCAATTATAGCAAGTGCGTAGATCAGTCCACAAAAGCTTAACAGGTGTATGAAAACATTGCCCGGGGGCTAGAGGGACATCTCCATTCACCAGGGTCTTATCTTATCTAACTTAGATTCCTTAATCAACTGCACGGTGCTCATGGGAACACTAATTAGCATAACCACCCAGTGTTACTGGAAACGAGTTTAAGGATATGTACCCAGATCCTTAAAAATATTAGTGTGTTAATGCCCTAGTAATTCCAGCTTAAAATATTTTCCTCGAAGCAGTATCAGAGGTGTGATCATGAACATTTGTCCGGACAGCATCATAAGGGCGACAGCTCCGGGATAGCCCTTCTACTTCCTAACTATGCAGCCTGGGACAAAATATTGAATTAACTGCTCTAGGCCTTGCTTTCCTCATCTGTTGAATGGTAATCATAGTAGGTTGTTACAAAGAGATGCATAAAGAACTTGAAACAGTGCCTGTCACACAGCAAATTATTTGACATTTGTTAAGAACTCTTAGTTATTATTACAAAGCCATTCATGATAGCATTATTTACAATCGAAAGAACTTTTGAAAGAAGCTAAATGACCAGGAATAGGGAAGGAATGCATACACTCTTGTGCAGCCATCCAAAAAAATATAATGCACCCCTGGGGATATGGTGTAGGGGACTTAAAATGCAGGCTCTGGAGCCGGAATGCCAGCCTGCCCCTAACCAGCTGTAGGACCTTGGACAACTTTCTTAACTCTCTGAGCCTCAGTTTCCTCATTTGAAAATAGAGAATAAGAGTACCTATCTTAAGAGTGTTAGCTGGCTCATAAACATAAAGCACTTAGAACAGTCTCTGATATACAGTCAGTGTTTAAGCAGTGTGAGTCTTCTCCATTTTAAGTTGAAGTATTGTAGCCTGATTGCCTGGTGACACATCACAGGCACAAAGCTTTCCAGTCACCAGCTGAGAAAGTACGTGCTCTGGGAGGAGAAGGTGAATGGAACAAAGCCGAAGTAAGTCCCTCTTGGAATTAATAGAAGAAATTACAGATACAAGCCTAGGCCTGGGGCTACGTGCACAATTACCATGTGAAGGAACTGGAAAGAGTTGTTCCACAGGCAGCAGCAGAACGCATTGCTTTGACTAAAAGGAAAAAAAAAAGTTCCCCAAACAAAAACTCCCCCCGCACCAACAAATGAGTCTTGGCAGAGCGGGGCAGTTGGAATGGTTTTCCTAATCTCCAGCCACCCCCCCCCCCCCCCGCCACCCCCACCACTTCTTTTCTTCTCCCAGCCCCCTGCCCCTTTCTCTACTCACTTTGGGCTTTCCGGGGACTGGAGGACAGAGAATGGAGATTTACAACCACTCGGGGGAGAAGGCCTGCATATAACAGATTCCACAGAAAGAACTGGGGGCTGCTCGAACGTGACACCCCCCGCCTCCACTTTTAAAGCTCTCAGTGTGAGTGTGGACACAAGCCAGACATGCTTTTGTTCTAAGGGAGCAGTTTTACGTCCAGCCTTGGAAATTCATGTGGTCTTGAGACATTCCTCTGACCCGGTAACCCCAATTCCTGGATAGGACAAAGGCCAGCGGTCACCAAGCCTTATTCCACCCTGACTTCATGTCCCTTTGCTATCAGCAGCTCCCATCCCCCCACCCAAACCCCTGCCCCTCAAAAGCCACACCGGAAGCTGTGACACCACCAGGTCTGTGCGCAGATGGCAGCTGTGGAGCCCTGGTGGGCACCGCCTGTGAGAAATAGGAAGCTTCACACTGGAGGCCAGTATTCCCTGACTACTCTGCCACAGCAATGGGGCACCAGTGCCCCCTCCCAGCCCTCCAGTGACAGCTCAGACAACGCCACCCCTTGGTCCGTTGCGTGCTTTGAGTGTGGGAAGAGAGCTGCTTGGTTCAGGCCTTGTCACTATCTTTCCTTGCTGCACTTCCAACAAGGCTTCTGGGGCTTGTAGGGTCACTGCTACCTTATAGCGTCTTTCCATTTCCTTTTTGTAATGGACCAGCATTAACTAATATTTATGCCGTGCCCCTAGTGTGCCTAGACCACAGATAGTATTCGGAAGACTCAACAGTTCTCCTTGCTGAGGGGATAATGGGGCCACATTTGTAAAAACAAAACAAAAAAGACCGATCACTGCTGTGTTTTTGGTGTTGTTAAAAAGAAAATAGAATCATCCAGTGAGGAGTGCAGGTCAAGGATCATATATCCTGAGAACCTTAGTTCTTGTTGCTTGGTCCCCAGTGCAAGAACCTGTATGCCAGTGACATGTTAAATAGAT
This sequence comes from Hyaena hyaena, assembly GCF_003009895.1. Lineage (NCBI taxonomy): Eukaryota > Metazoa > Chordata > Mammalia > Carnivora > Hyaenidae > Hyaena > Hyaena hyaena. The sequence continues at coordinate 3,133,989 of NW_024080719.1, read as the reverse complement.
TTGGCATGGATGTTCCTGGAAATGCAATTATTGCCAGTTGCTGGTGAGGCACTTGAGGGTTCATGGGACTTGTGCCTTTTGCTTAAAGCTCCTGTATTTAAAATTAATTCATCCCAGGGAACAGGGCACATGGATGGCTCAGTCAGTTAAGCTTCTGGCTCTTGATTTTGGCTCAGGTCATGATCTCATGGTTCATGAGTTCGAGCCCGAATCAGATTCTGTGCTGACAGTGCAGGGCCTGCTTGAGATCCTCTTTCTCTCCCTCTCTCTCTGCCCCTTCCTCCCCCCCGCCCATGAAATAAAAATTTAAAAAATTAAATTAAATTAAGTCATCCAGGGGTGCCTGGTTAGCTCAGTCAGTAGAGCATGTGACTCTTATCTCGGGGGTGTAAGTCTGAGACTCCTGTTGGGTGTAGAGATTATTTAAAAACAGTATCTCTAAAAATAAGAAGTAAAAATATAAAATTAAGTCATCCAATGTTGCAACTGGGAATACCTTGAGAAACTATGATTTGAAGCTATCTTGGAAAACACACAGTGCTCTTTGTGGTATACAGTTCTGTGGTAGGTTACAGCTTTAAAGTTCAGTTTAAACTCTGCGTTTTACCCCTCTGGAAAGGGCAGAGATGTTGGGGGAAGGAGAGTTCCCAGGCAGTGAGAACTCCATCCTCGGAGGGTCCCCAGTGGGATCTCAGTTAGGATATATTTATTTAGCTCCTTAACATTTCAAAAAATACACATTGGAAACTGCCAGCCTTGAGTTTACACTGAGGCTTTAAGGGTGCTGCAGATTTAAATGTTTTCCTCCTACACACCCCTTAAGGAATACACAGCACTTTCCAAGTTAGATCCAGACACTGGTGTCAAGGAGCATATCTGATATCTGTAAAGTCAAAGGGTGGCCCTTTGGCTCCTTGTGGTTTCTAGAGTCAACTCTTTGAGTGATTTCACTGACATTCTATTTGCACAGCAGCTGCAAAATGTGAAGTGTGCCTTTTCCTCAGTGTCAACTTGTCAGGTATGGGACTAGAAAGTGCAGGCTGAGAGGGGCAAACACACCTGGTAGTTAAAGACCTACAAACCGGGAACCGGTCTCCTTAAAAAGCTGAACAGGCCTGCAGGTGTGATATGGGATAGGGTTCCCAGCAGGTGCCATTTAGATATGTGTGTCTAGGGGCGCCTGGGTGGCTGTCGGTTGAGCGTCCGACTTCGGCTCAGGTCATGATCTCACGGTTTGTGGATTTGAGCCTCGCATCGGGCTCTGTGCTGACAGCCAGCTCAGAGCCTGGAGCCTGTTTCAGATTCTGTATCTCCCTCTCTCTCTCTGACCCTCCCCTCCTCATGCTGTGTGTGTGTGTATGTGTCTCTCTCAGAAATAAATTTTAAAAAACATTTAAAAATTTAAAAAATAGATATTTGTGTCTAAATGGCTCCCAGGGTTCCCCAGAGCATGCAATCCCAGATTCACCCTCCTTTTTTTTTTTTTTTTTTTTTTTACAAATAGTTTATTGTCACACCCTCCATCTTTTTTGATGGGTCCCTTTAATATCCTAGACGACAAAATAGCAAGCCTATTAGGTGTACATGACGGTGTGAGTGTGCCTCATTTGAAAATTTAAGGAGATAGAAAGGAATGTAAGGGATTATGAATGAGATTGGTATTCCATTGCTCCACTCATGGAAGTCACCATGCTCTCTATTCCTTAGCCATCTGCAGGCACTAAACCTTCTAAATTTACACACGTCAGCCTGTGGTGTGGATATATTCTTCACTCCCACCACTGCCCCAGGTTTGCTCCCACCTACAGGCCTTGTCTTTTAGGTTCATGCTTCTGGAACTGACAGAACATTTAAATGCTCTCTGTTTGGCGCTCCATAGAGCATCATCTAGAAACGTCAATCAGAATGAATGAGATGATCCTTCTGTGAGGGAAAAGGGATGACCCCATGATAAATACTATGGAGGGCATTCTCCATGTTCTAGCCTTTCTTCTTCTTCTTCTTCTTCTTCTCCTCCTCCTCCTCCTCCTCCTCCTCCTCCTCCTCCTCCTTCTCCTTCTTCTTAATGTTTATTTACTTATTTATTGAAAGAGAGAGAGGGAGAACTCAAGTGGGGGAGGAGAAGAGAAAGAGGGGGAGGGAGAGACTCCTAAGCAGACTCTGCACTGTCAGCACAGAGCCTGATGTGGGGCTCCATCTCGCAGACTGCGAGATCATGGCCTGAGCCAAAATCAAGAGTCAGGCACTCAATCGACTCAGCTACCCAGCTGCCCCTCTTTTTTTTTTTTTTTTTTAATGCTACTTTATTTTTTAAAAATTTTTTAAATGTTTTATTTATTTCTAGGAGAGAGAGAGACAGCGTGAGCAGGGGAGGGTCAGAGAGAGAGGGAGACACAGACTCTGAAATAGGCTCCAGGCTCTGAGCTGGCAGTCAGCACAGAGCCCGACGCGGGGCTCGAACCCACGAACCGCGAGATCATGACCTAAGCGAAAGTCTGACGCTTAACCGACTAAGCCACCCAGGAGCCCCTGTGCTACTTTATTTTTGAGAGAGAGTGCGAGCAGAGGAGAGGCAGAGAGAGATGGACAGAGGATCCAAAGCAGGCTCTGTGCTCACACTCATGAACCATGAGATCATGACCTGAGCTGAAGACAGTTGCTTAATCGACTGAGCCACCAGGTGGCCCTGTCCTTTCAATCCTCATAAAAGCCCAAAAGGTAGATGTGATTATTTTTCCCATGTTCAGGTGAGGAAAATGAGACCTGGAGAGGTAAAGGAAATTCCCAAAGTTCCCATTAGACCTGTGATTCAAGTTCAGCTCTTTTAAGCTATGTTCCGGTCTTTTTTTTTTTTTTTTTAATTTGTTTATTTGTTTGTTTTGGGAGAGAGAAAGTGGGTGAGCAGGGAAGGGGGAAAGAGAGAGAGAGAGAGAGAGAATCCCAAGCACCCAGGTGCCCCAAGCTATGTTCTGGTCTTGATGCATGTACGGGATATTCTACTTTTCATAAAACTTACCATGAAAATTTTTAACAAATACAAACATAGACATAATAGTACAATGGATCCATGAATATTCAGCCCTCAGATTAAACAACTGTTGAGATCTTGCCACATTTGCTTCATCCTTATAAGACACTTTTTGTTGGCTCCATTTCCTGTCAGTTCCATCTCATTCAGGATCACTCATTCATCCAGATGCTGGGTTTCAACCAGACCAAACAACTGGTTGTTCCCTGAATACCGTCTCCTGCACCTGGACCTTTGCACATGCTGATCCCTTTGACTCAATGGCTTCCAACTCTGGCACAATGATATCCACAACACCCACCACTGATGAGCCGAATCAGTGCTAGTGCCAGCACTAATCACCCTTCCCTCCATCTCCATTTGGCCCACTCGTCCGCAGTCTTCCAGATTCCCTCACTTCTAGTATCATCCTTTCCTCCACGGAGCCTTCACTGATGTCCCAAATCTGGCTAAGGGTGCTGCCTCCCACAGCACCTTGTACATGTATCTGTTGTAACTCTGCCCATTGGAATTCTTCAACAGACTGTGACTTCCTCTGGGGCCAGCACCATGGTTTTGAGCTCTATATCCCCAGAGACTAGCATATAGTAACTAGTGGTCAGTAAATGTTTGAGTGAGGAAGGGAGGAAGAGGAAGAAAGCAGAAGGAGAGAGACGAATGAACATGACGCCATCTGAGCTCTATGAAGAGCCTCTAGCACCTCTTCTGTGAGTGTCTGGCATTACAAGAGCTGCCACCACGGTACAGGTGCAGTGTGGGTCTTACACACTTACACTGCTGGGGGGTGGGCAGAGAATAAGAAAATGTGGGACTAGCACTTGTGACCACACGTGGAGCAGTGGGTCCCAGGCCACTGAAAGCTGGTTTTTCTTTCTTTCTGTTTTTTTTTAAAGAATTTTTAAATGTTTATTTATTTATTTTGAGAGACAGAATGCAAGTAAGGAAGGGGCAGAGAGAGAGAGAGAGAGAGAGAGAGAGAATCCTAAGCAGCCTCTGCAGGGCTTGAATTCACAAACCGTGAGATCATGATCTGAGCCAAAGTCAGACCCTTAACCAACTGAGCCACCAGAGCTATTCTTTTCTAGCTGTCTCCAATTTTTGCCTCTAGAAAACAGGGTCTGTTTAACTCATTTTCCAATTATCTTAAAACATCCAAAGGATCATCTAAGAAATGTGTAGCTGCCTATTGTATAAAGTAACAGACTTGAATGCGTTACCTCATGAGAAAATAAGAAGCATATTTTTCTTTTTTTTTTTTTTTAAATATTTTTATTTATTTCTAGGAGAGAGAGAGAGAGAGACAGCGTGAGCAGGGGAGGGTCAGAGAGAGAGGGAGTCACAGACTGAAACAGACTCCAGGCTCCGAGCTGGCAGTCAGCACAGAGCCGGACGCGAGGCTCGAACCCACGAACCGCGAGATCATGACCCAAGCGAAAGTCGGACGCTTAACCAACTAAGCCACCCAGGCACCCCAAGAAGCATATTTTTCAAACCACGCTCTCAAAGTAGATTCCTGGAGAGTATTTCAGGCCCGTCTATTCATTCTCAGATGACCCTTCAATGTGGACGGGCATGGTCAACAGTGAGCCCAGGGGTGATTTCAGAGCATGATTAGGTCATGCTGACAAGTCCCCGCGAGGGAGATTTCTGTTAGATCTAGAGTCACACATCAGAAGCTGGAATGAACCTGGACGATGTCACCTCACAGACAGATCAGAAAGCCGGGATGAAGAGCAGGTGCCCTTCTCCAGAGCCTCACGACAGCTGGGCAGTGGAGCGGAGACAAGACCACCGGCTTGCTGCACCCCCTCCACACTCCCTTTCTCTAGCTGTCACAGGTGAACCAGAGAGGCATTCCACAAACTTGGTCCATTTCGGGGACTGCCATTGGGTGCTGGTAGCGGTCATAACAAAAGGATTCATATTGACCGAGTATTTGCCATGTGCCAAGCACCATGAGAACTTCTACTCATTATATTTCATTGTTATGGTGGTCCGGGGGACACAGACATTGTCACACCCCCCCCCCACCTAGCTGGCAAAGCTGAGGCTTAGAGGGAAGAGGCACCTTGCCTGATATTATACAATTAGGTGAGGTTTGGACCAGGTTTGTCTGACTCAAAGGCTTTTCTTTCAACCACTGTGTTCTTGAGTGTTTGCTTCTGTGTGCTGTCCTTCTTGGGGCACCACACCATGTAGCACGGGCCCACCCGTGTGCCAGGAACAGGGCCCAAACGCCTCCCCTAAGCTGGCCCTTCCTGGCTGGTAGCTCCGTGGGGCAAGACTGTTATGCTTCGGCACTCTAGCCCATTTAAAGGAAGTTGTTCTTGGCCTTCCTTCCCAATTGCCAATTAGCTTCCGCAGGAGGCCACATTTTGGTGGCTGTGACTAGATGAATTCCTGAAAAGCTATGAATATAAATGCCAGTTATATTCCACAGGAAATCCTCACTTCCTAACACAAGCTTATATACTGTATACCTTCCCAGTGACTCACAATTCAGGTCATTTACTGTCTGTGTGACTTTGTGCAAGTTACTTAACCTCTCTGCCTCAGTTCCCTTCTCTGTAAAATGAGGACCATTGACTGACTGTACTTACTTTAAGGAGTTGGTGAGGACTGAGTGCAATAAATGTCTAGCACGTAGTAAGTGTTCAATAAACGGTAGCCGGTTACCATTAATATTTGCCATTGTCACATATGTTTCCTTTTTTTGATTTCATGAGCCCATGAGAGCAGTCCTCAGTATTTAAAAGCTCTAGGAGAATGTTACTTGTTATTGTAAATCTCCTGTGTTAGCATTAGTTTATGTAAATTCTGCACCTGAAATCCCAGGAACCTGGCCTGCCCACCATTCTGATAGAAACATGAGAAGAGCTGTCTTTGTTCCTGGTGGGGTCTCCTGGAATTCACCCCATCTTCCCTCTCCCCAGGCCTCCTCTCTGTTCTTCCTCATCTTGCCGTCTTGCCGTGTGGGGGTGCTTGTCCAGTGGGAGTGGAGAATGCGCTGCTCCGTAGGAGGCCAGGGTTTATGTGGCCGGAGGCAGCCCTGTCCTCTCCCTCCTGAACCTCCACTCGCCCTGGGCTGAAAATCAGAAGTGCTGTCCCTTCGCCAACCACCCACGGGACAACTCATCCCCCTTTCCTGGGCTCTTGGGCCCCTGAAGGAGACCCTAGCTTTACTTAGAAACCACCTGGTAAGGGCACCTGGGGGTTCGGCCGGTCCAATGACGGTCAGACTTCAGCTCAGGTCATGATCTCACGGTTTGTGAGTTCCAGCCTCTCATCAGGCTCTCTGCTATCAGTGCAGAGCCTACTTCGCATCCTTTGTTTCCCTCTCTCTTGGCCCCTTCCTACTTGTTCTCTCTCTCTCTCTCTCAAAATAAATAGAAAGAGAGAGAGAGAGGGAGAGAGAGAGAGAGAAGAGAGAGGGAGAAAGAAAGAAAGAAACAAACAAACAAACAAACAAACAAAGAAACAAACAAAGAAAGAGAAAGAAAGCAAGAAAGCAAGAAAGTGAAAGAAAGAAAGAAAGAGAAAGAGAAAGAGAAAGAAAGGGAGAAAGAGAGAAAGGAAAGGAAGGAAGGAGAGAGAGAAAGAAAAGAAAGAAAGAGAGAAGGAAAGAGAGAGAGAAAGAAAGAGAGAAAGAGAGAAAGAGAGAAAGAGAGAAAGAGAGAAAGAGAGAAAGAGAGAAAGAGAGAAAGAAAGAAAGAAAGAAAGAAAGAAAGAAAGAAAGAAAGAAAGAAAGAAAGAAAGAAAGAAAGAAACCACCTGGTATTTTCATACTTTGAGCTGCAACATTCAGGTTGCTTTGAGTCAAATTCACTTAAAAGAACCTCTGCATCTGACTTCATTCCTCCAGGAGCCCCAAAACATGTCTATAACGCAGTATATCTAAATAAGAAATACAAATTCGGGGGATGCGGAGAGGTGGGAAGATTTATAAAGCACTAGATGTCTGAAAGTCCTGTGATTCACCTTTATTTTCTCTAAAAGTTAAGCCCCACCTCTCGTCCATATGGAACACTGAAGGTGAATTCACATCCCACAGCACGAGGCTTGCAGAAAGGACGGGACAAAATTCTCTGATCAGAGCTCCCATAGGTGATTTTCCGTTCGGCAGGAGGCAGTTACTCCCAAAGCAATTCCCAAGGCTCTAGCTGTTCCAGCCTCTCCCCGTTGTGGGCGGCAACACAGCACCCCCCCTCTGGCCTCCTGCGGCCCCTGCACCACGAAGGGTTGTCTTGGCACTAAATGGGGCATCTGGGCTGATGCCCTCCCTCATCCAAGCAGTTTTCCGCCCTCATTTGTTTACAAGCCAGAAATCAGAAAGAACCCCCAGATGGGCTGGCTAAGCCCATTCCAGGACCCCCTGGCCCCTCCAGCCCCCCACCCCTTACACGGTGTCCTCTGGCTCCACCGACTTCTCTCTTGGGTAGTCAAGGACAAATGCTCTAATCGCCTGGAGCTAGTCCTTCGTTCCTGAGCCCCGCTGCACACAGCCATAGTACCCTTTGAACACTTTAATGGGCAGTAAAACTTTACAGCCTGCCAGCTCTAAACCGTTCCCACATTTCTGAATAGAGCTATTTATGACATACAAGACTACTATGGTTTGCCCTTTGAAAATACCAGCAGATATTAGACCCCTTCAAACAGGGTCGACAGAGTTACATGGGCTAACAGCTGGCTTACAGAAACCCCCCTGTGGCAGGGCCAGACTTCACTTAGAAAATAAAACAGCCTCTGAGTCTCCCAACATCGCCGAAGCGGCCGTGGGCTTTGCCTCTCCATGTTGCTTTGCTGTCAAACCCACCCGCGTCTCTCCCCCACTTTTTCGCTTCCCTGCTCACTGCTTGCCTTGGCTGACCGGGATCACCATGAGCTTTGTCAGCAAATCTCAGAGAAATGATCTTCGCCTTCCGTTGTTAGCAGGCCAAAAACGAACGCCAAGAAAAAGCTAGCAACTCAGACACAACTCGTTTCTCTCAAACAGCGCCCAGGATTAATAAGCAGCAAGCCCGGAAAAAGCATCACTCAGAATCATCCTTACCCGTGTTCCATAACGGCCACTCCTGCGCATCAGAGACTGGCCCCAGCCTCCTCGGATGTGGGGATTCAGCTCTCTGCAGCCCACAGACAATTGGGCCCATTATAGTCATCAGGCCGCTGAGTTAAAGGGTGGCCCTTACAAAAATATAAACAGCTTGTCAGCACAAGCCAAAGGGGCGGGGCTGCAGTATCAGGGGACAATGGGAGCCAATGGTCAGCCTCTCTGGGCTCTGTTAGCTTAAGATATTAAGTTTCATTCTGAAGTCGGGGAAACTGAGAATCGAAGAGAGAGCCAAACAGAAAAGGCCAAGTCCTCATCTTTATAGCCCAGCAGCATGAAAGGAGTCCAAGTTGAAAAGTTTAATCACTGCCTACAAACCAATTTCCAGGAAGAGTCTGTATGCCTCACACATAATAATATGTATTTTAAAAGTCACAAACATTAGCCATCTTCCTTCTTCTGATGTTAATAAATGTACTATTTGTTGAGGTGGATAGGAGTTTTTCAACCAAAGAACAAAGTCCCAGGAAGGTGCATTTAAGATATACTTATTTTGTTGAATAAAGTGTCTGATAAGAAGCATTCACTACCTCTACAGAGAAAACGTTGCATTTGCGTGGTAGGTCTTCAGAATCCAGAGAAATAGGCTTATTTTAGTCTCCGTGTACAAACAGTTTACAGTCACTTTCTAAGTGCTCACTTAATCATATGAGAACAAAGCAGAAGTTAGTTCGGTTTACTTGGAAGAATGCAGGGTAGCTATGATTTTTTTTTCCTCTCTCTGGATCTTAACTAAATTCTGCTTTTTTTTTTTTAATGTTTTTTTTTTTGAGACATAGCATGAGGAGGGGAGGGGCAGAGAGAGAGGGAGACATAGAATCTGAAGCAGGTTCCAGGCTCCAAGCTATCAGCACAGAGCCCGATAGAGGGCTCGGACCCATGAACTGTGAGATCATGACCTAAGCCAAAGTCAGAAGCTTAACTGACTGAGCCACCCAGGCGCCCCTCTAAAATATGCCCACTTAACCTTTCAATACCCTATGATAATAAACAAGAATAAGAAAATAAACTGTGGCTTTTTTCTTTATATGATTTCTAAATAATATGCTGAGGTAAAAATAAAATTAAGAGCTATTTGCTTGATTTGTGGCATTGCATAAATTATAGCCATACAAACTTTGGGAAAAGTACAGTCATTACCATTTGGAACGATCTCATTATTTACATAGGGAAACACAGTAGCTATCAAAATGAACTAGCAAAGAAACAGAAAAATGTTGAAATAGACTTACTTTCCACAAACTCTGTATCAAGCCCTTCTGATTTCAACCATAAAAAAAAAAATTATCAAAAGGCACTGTCCTTCAAATATCATATGTTTGCACATATAGGAGGATTAGGAGGAACTTGACGGAGGAACAAGGGGGAGAAGAAGGGCGGAAATGGTGGGGGAGAGGGAGAGAGGCAAACCATGAGAGACTCTTGAATGCTGACAAAAACTGAGGACTGATGGATGTGGGGGGGAGGGGGGGTGGGCATGAAGGAGGGCACTTTGGGGATGAGCACTGAGTGTTATGTGGAAACTAATTTGACAATAAACTATTTGTTAAAAAAAAAAGTGAAAAAAAAACACAAAAGGCACTGTCCTTTCTAGTCTATGTTAGTTTAAAAATATTAATGATTCTGTCACTGGTATTGAAGTAATATTAAAGTAAGAGTCCTCTGATGGCTCCCCCGAATAGTGTATGAAGCTGCTTCTGGTTCTTCTCTTCTTCTAATGATTCTAAAGGGGCCGTTGGATCCATGCTCACATGCCTCTTGACTTTAAAGTACAGGTTACCTTCTGGAAAAGGTCTTGTTTTTCTCTAAAGCATGAAGATCTTGTCATTAAAAAAAAAAAGCCTCAGGATACTAATAGCATGAACAAAAGAAAAATAGATAAATTGGACTGCATTGAAATTAAAAACTTTTTAATATCAAGAGGCATTATCAAGAAAGTGAAAAGGTAACCTACAGAATAGGAAGACATATCTGCAAATCATACATCTGAAAAAGTAGTTCTAGTATCCAGAATATATAAAAAACTCTTATGACTCAACAACAAAAAGACAAAAAAAAAAAAATTTAAAAATGGTCAAAGGTCTTGAATACACATTTCTTTTTTTTAAATTTTTTAATGTTTATTATTGTTGAGACAGAGAGAAACACAGCATGAATGGGAGAGGGGCAGAGAGAGGGGGAGACACAGAATCCGAAACAGGCTCCGGGCTCTGAGCTACCAGCACAGAGCCCGATGTGGGGCTCGAACCCACAAACCATGAGATCATGACCTGAGCTGAAGTCGTACGCTCAACCCACTGAGCCACCCAGGCGCCCCTACATTTCTCTAAAAATGATAACAAATATCTATCACATGAAATGATAGATATTCAATGTCATTAGTCATTAGGGAAATGCAAGTCAAAACACAATAAAGCACCACTTTACAACCACTGGGATAGCTATAAAAAGAAAAAAGCAAAAAGAAAAAGTGTTAAAAAGGATGAGGCAAAAGTGGAACTCTCATATATTGCTAGTAGAGTTATAAAATGGTTCCACTGGTATGGAAAGCACCACAGTTGTTTAAAAGCTAAGCTGTAGGATTACCAAGTGACCCAGCAATTCCACTCCCGGGTACATACCCAAAACGACCAAAAACAGGGTTGAAAAAGGGATTGAAAAGGACTAAAAATACTCAAACAATGACATGTACACTCATGTTTATAGCAGCATTATTCACAATAGTTAAAAGTGGAAACAACCTAAATGTTCACCAACAGGTTAACGGATAAACAAGCTGTGAAATACACTTGCAGTGGGAGAGCACTCAGCCACAGAAAGGAGCACAGTACTGATATCTACCACAACACAGACAAACCGCAAGAACTTTATGCTGAGTGAAAAAAAGCCAGACATGTAAGGTCACATATTATATGATTGCATTGATATGAAATATCCAGAAGAGATAAATCCATAGAGCCAAAAGGCAGACTGGTATTGGTGGTGGTGGTTGCTAGGGACTGATGGGCAGGGGGCAGGATGGTGGGAATAGAAACTGCTTAATGGATGCAGGCTTAATTCTGGAACTAAATAGAGGTAGTATTTGTATAACATTGTAAATGTACTGTGTACAACTGAATTGTTCACTTCAAAATGGTTAATTTTATGTTGTGGGTTTGTTTTTTTTTTTAAGCTTCTGGGTTCAATAGGACCCTTCCTTATAAGGGCATCCCATAAGTTACTAAAGGTTTCTTTTTAAAGATTTATTCAATCCATTCATTCATTTAATGTTTATGCATTGATCAGCATCTGTTAAGCCCCAGGTACTGTGGGGCAGCTGGGTGCCAGGAGCTCCACTTGCACCTTCTCTATGAAAAGTGAGAAAGATCAGGACCATCTGATGGAGGACGGTGGCAAGCAGGGTGAGCAAATTCATGTCTGGTAAATGGCCGCTGCATGCCAGCTCATCTCTCGCTTGATCCCATTTCCTATTCAAAACCACCTGCAGGGGTGGTGGTAGGAATTATTGTTCCTATTTGATTGTTACAGAGACTGAGGATCAAGAGAGTTTAAATAACTTTCCAAGGTCCCCCAGCCTGTAAGCAATGAAGCCAGGTTTTTTCTCTTCCACCGTGAGCAGAGGTATGTGAAGAACTGAATCTGTTGGGGAAAAGATGTTTCCCAATGCAAATGAATGAATGAATGACTAAAATTTATTAAGAAGCATTTTATTTTTTTAAAGTTTATTTTTATTTATTTTGAGAGAGAGAAAGCATGAGCAGAGGAGGGGCAGAGAGAGGGAGAGAGAGAATCCCAGGCAGGTTCCCCACTGTCAGCACAGAGTCCAGTGGGGGCTTGAACTCACAAACTGGTAGATCATGACCTGTGCCAAAATCAAGAGTCAAAACGTTTAACTGACTGAGACACCCAGGCACCCCTATGAAGAAGCATTTTTGATGTCATAAAGGAGAGGAATGGCTCTCCTTCTAGTGAGATAAAGACACAAATCAGAGGAAAAAACCAAAACCAGTTGTCAGACTTACTCAGAAAGTTTCATTTTCAGAAAACAACTATGGAACTTTAGAGATTTCCTGAGTAACCTGACCAGACACCCTCATTTTTCAGATGGGAAATCTGATGCCCTGCAAAATTAAACGACATTCCCAGAGTTATGTGGCAAAATAGTAGCAGAACCAGGGCCAGGATTCAGGTGTCGGAGCTCCTAATCCAGGGTTCTTTCTACTACGCCATACACAAAACTTAAGAAACTGATCCCAGATTAATCTTCTACTGAGTAGATCGCAAATTCCCTGCTTCTTCATAGTCACTAGACAAAATTCCTATTCTCTATCAACTCTGAATGTAATGACCTACAGAATATGTTTGACATTCTCAGTGAGTTTGCTATTTTTTTCATCATATAGTTTGTTAAAAACCAGTAAGAAAAAGAGATCTGGGAAGGACTATATTTGAACTCAGTTCATTTAAACACAGCCACATCTCTTGGAAAGTTGGAACAGGAAATGTACTGAGAACAAGGAGGATGTGGAGGCTTTGAAAACATAAAAGACTTTTCTAGGAATTTCATCAAGAAAATGCATCCAGACATAGGACTGAATCTCTGACAAAGCTGTTCCACACATCTCTGACCATGTCCTTTGGCATTAGTCTCTTGCTATTACTAAAAATAATACAAAAATAATTACAGAGGGAGATGCACGTTCTTTTAAAACTTGGGGAGATGACATCACTACTTTCTAAATTTCAAACCATTAGATTATGCAATTCAGAAAATTGCTACATGCCCTTTGAGAAGGCCCATCGTCTCCAATTAAAATGTTGCCCTTGATCTGCCACAGCTACCTCTTAGTCACCCACCTCTTGGCAACCTGAAACTTCAATTACCCATGAGCAGAGCTCACCCAACTCTTCGAAAGAGCTGAAGCCCCAATTAACTGACTTAGTTCAACATCCCACAGTACACTCATTACCAAGCCCCTGATTTGCTAGCATACAAAACACTGCACTGAAGAAAAAATATTTAATTGTCTGCTGATACTTTTTAAGGAGTGATATATACATAATACCAGATTCTCATGCTAAGAGATCACGTAATAATATGGTTCATGGAACTGGGTGAAATCACAACAGAAGCTGCTTGGACAGTATATGGATGAATGGTCAGACCCCTAAAGGCTTCTCAGAGGATTCTAGGAATAACTAACTTCAAGACCTAAATTATATATTTTAGACATCCTTTACTTTCTTTTTTATTTAAAAAATTTTTTTAATTTATTTCTGAGAGAGAGAGAGAGAGAGAGAGAGAGAGAGAGAGAGAGACAGCGTGAGCAGGGGAGGGGCAAAGAGAGAGGGAGATACAGAATCTGAAACAGGCTCCAGGCTCTGAGCTGGCTGTCAGCACAGAGCCCGACATGGGGTTTGAACCCACGAACTGTGAGATCATGACCTGAGCCAAAGTCAGATGTTCAACTGACTGAGCCACACAGCCGCCCCTCTTTTTTTTTTTACAAATAGTTTATTGTCAAATTAGTTTCCACATAACACCCAGTGCTCATCCCCACGGGTGCCCTCCTCCATTCCCATCCCCCCTCCCCCCTACATCCATCAGTTCTCAGTTTTTGTCAGCCTTCAAGAGTCTCTCTCATGGTTTGCCTCTCTCCCTTTCCCCCACCATTTTCCCCCTTCTTCTCCCCCTTGTTCCTCAGTTAAGTTCCTCCTAATCCTCCTATACGTGCAAACATATGATATTTGTCCTTCTCTGCCTGACTTATTTCGCTCAGCATAACACCCTCAAGGTCCATCCATGTTGCTACACATGGCCAGATTTCACTGTTTCTCATTGCCATGTAGTATTCCATTGTATAGATAAACCACATCTTCTTGATCCATTCGTCCGTGGATGGACAATTAGGCTCTTTCCATGTTTTGGCTATTGTTGAGAGTGCTGCTATGAACATTGGAGTACATGTGCTCCTATGCCTCAGCATTTCTGTATGCCTTGGGTAAATTCCTAGCAGTGCTATTGCTGGGTCCTAGGGGAGTTCTATTGTTAATTTTTTGAGGAACCTCCACACTGTTTTCCAGAGGACAGGCGCCCCTCTTTTTTAAGGAAATGAAAGGGATGCCTAGGCAATATGGCTTCATAAAAAAAGGAAACCAAAAATGTAACCATCAACAACACAGAAGGACTCTGTAGATAGAAAGAATGAAAACTACAATTTTTCTTGACTCTGACAAGGTTTTTGATTTTGTTCTGCTTAGCTGCTCCTCAGTGCCTTGTAAATCGTGGATGAAAATAACCTACTCTTAGGTCGGCCCACAATCTGTTAAAGAAATGAAAATTCTAAACACATTCCATTAAACTTTCATTATCTTCAAATGCACTCATTCTTTGTAGATGAGGAAATTTATAAATAATTATATGGATGTTTCATGTTTATTATTCTCTATGATTTCTTTGTACTTCTCTGAGAAAAGCAGTGATAGTAACGCTTCAAGTCAACTGGCATATGAATTTGAGCCGTGAAGTGGATTCTGCTAACCACACATCAGCATAAATGTACTTTCACTTTTCTGACCACACCGATAGATTTTTACAAGCCTCCTATAGTCTTTTGCTCTGCCCCTATAAGACCCATGGCCCACATTTGCAAAATGATGCCCAAAGTTAGGCTGTAGCCATGGAAAAGAGCAATAAACTTACTTATATAGTGAACCAAGCAATGGCCTTGGGATCATTTGCCCATCACCCAGCCCACTGAGCTAAACCACACAAGTTTAGTTGGTGAAGACCATAAAGGGATTTGCTGAAAACCAAGTTCAGAATTGATCCCAGGACTCCTGTTTCCCTTTCCTACATGAGTAAACCTCTCTGGCCCTGGAGATTTCTTGGGGCTTGCGGTAGACTGGATCGTGGCCCCCAGAACATATGTCCACATAGAACCTCAAAATATGACCTTATTTGGAATAAGGGTCTTTGCAGATTTAATTAAGGTAAGGGTCTTAAAATGAGATCATCCTGGATTAGGACCCTTTCTCTTAATTTCCTTGTCTCAAATTTTATATAAGTGGAATCATACAGAATATACTTTTTGTTTGGCTTCTGTCTTAGTCGGTTCATGATGTTATAACAAAATACCACAGA
This sequence comes from Hyaena hyaena, assembly GCF_003009895.1. Classification (NCBI taxonomy): domain Eukaryota; kingdom Metazoa; phylum Chordata; class Mammalia; order Carnivora; family Hyaenidae; genus Hyaena; species Hyaena hyaena. Next base: position 3,118,704 of record NW_024080719.1, on the reverse strand, counting down.
CTGAGTAGCATATAAACAACAGAAATACATTTCTTACAGTTCTGGAGGCTGGACGTCCAAGATCAGTGGGCTAGCATTAGTGAGGGCACTCTTGCATGGTATAGACTTCTCTCTGGGTCCTTACATGGAATTGTCAAAGGAGCTCTCTTGGGCCTCTTTTATAAGGGCACTAATCTCACTCATAAGGGCTCCGTCCTCATGACCTATCACCTATCAAAGGCCCACATACTAATACCATCACCTTGGGCATCAGAATTTGAACATATATATGGGGTTGGAGATACACAAACATTCAGACCACAGCGGCTTCTTTTATTCCAAATTTTTAAAAGATGTATCCATGTTTTGGAGTGTATCACTAGTTCATTCTTTTTAATTGCTGAACAGTGTTCCATTACATGACCATACCACAATTTGTTCATCCATTTACTTCTTAAAGGGGTTTTAATCAAATTGATTTGATATTCCAAGTGTAGGGGAGAGGTGAGAGAACATGAATGACAATTTCTCAGAATCTAGGTTTTCCTCTTTATTTTCTCCTTTATGGTTTTTGCACTTCACCTTCAAAGTCCTCTCCTAGGCTTAGGAGAGGACTTCTTTCCCCAGCCCTCATTTGATGGAACCATTGGTCCAATGTTGGCCCTCTGCTCCTGAATCCCAAGCTGGAACGAAGAATCCCTGTGAGGCACTAGTTGAAGCCCAAGTTAGTTCCTTCAGGCTTCTTGCCAGCCTCTCCCAGTGCCTGCGCTTCTCTCCAGGTGTCCTGGGTCCATATCGCTGATCTCACATCCATGTCCCTCTTTTTCCTTTGCCTCTTCTGAGTCTCTGCCTTCTACTCTCCTACACTTGGAGGTGATCCATTGTGTCTTCTCCACGGTCCATGCTCCATTCACCTTGCCCAGAAAGCACTGTACGGCTGGCCCCAGCCCAAAGCTGTTCAATCCTGGGTCTTGGCCAAATATATTCCAGTTATTTAATTGAGGGAGGCAGCATGGTAGTGTTTGAGAGCACAGACTCTGGAACAGGCTACCACATACCAGCTGCGATTTAGCATGGTGCTTCTGTTTCTTCATCTACAGCTGAGAGCAACAGTCCTGCTTCATGATAGGACTGTCATGAGGATTAAATAAAATATCATAGTAAGCATTATATATGTGTTCCATTAAATAGATGCACATAAATGTTCAAGTACTCTTTTCACCACAAAGAATTCTACTCGCACTCATAGATTTATTCATTCGAAGATTTTTTATTGTGCCAGGAACTCTCCTCAAAATGGGAAACAAAGCAGTGAACATAACATATGCAAATTGTATTTTATTAGGGCAGACAGATAATACAGAAACAAACAAGTACAAGCATAGACCATGTCTGTTAAGTGCCATGGGGAAATACAGAGTAGCCTAAAAGCAGGCCTGGCAATTTCCATGAGTGGCTGAGCTGAGTTCAAGGGCTGCAGTCAGGGTGATCAGGAAAGGCCTTGCTGAAGGCACCCTCTGAGAGCAGCCCTGAAATGGTCTCGGAGAATGTGCTTAGGCCCATCTGGGGAAAGAACAAGTTTCCTCCTTGGCAGTAGAAACAACAAGTGTAAAGGCCCAGAGGCCCCTGCCACCTTCTGCTCAGTGGCTCTTATAGATTGGCTGACTGTGGGTGGACATACTATGTGAACTTTCATTCGTTCCACTCATTCTACTTTCAGTTAGAATCTCTTGACCTTGATGTACATTTTTTTTTTTTACTCAGAATGTTTAGAGATGGATACTCTGGCTGTGAATTTACAGCCTTAACACTTTTTAGCATACAGGTACAATGCCGGTTGTAGTGGAATTCAAATGAAATGAGTTGTTGGCCTCATCCTGCTCTGTTTAGACAGCCTGCATGATGCTGGGATGCTTGGGGAGAAGTGGGCACCAAGAAGCACCTTCGTTGCCCTCAGGACTTTACCAAGAGACTGGCCACTTAGATCCAAGCTTAGCATTCAAAAGGGGGATTTAGAGAATGCTGAGAGGCTTAGCAGAGAGCAACCCAGACAGTAAAAGAATCAGAAAATACATCCAGAGGAGATATTTTAGGAACTGAGCACACAAATAATTAGTTTGAAGAAGAGATGCTTATATGTTCCTTTCCTCTGAGAACAAACTGAAAGAAAATAGGCTTAACTTGTAGCATGATGACTTTCCAGGTGTTTGTAAAAACAAAACCAGGGGCACCTGGGTGGCTCAATTAGTTGAGCATCTGACTCTTGATTTCAGCTCAGGTCATGATCTCACGGTTCATAAATTCGAGCCCAGAATTGGGCTCTGCACTGACAGAGCGGAGCCTCTTGGGATCCTCTTTCTCCCTCTCTTTCTGCCCCTCTCCTGCTCACACTCTCTCAAAAATAAATAAACAAACTTAAAAAAGAAAAGAACTTCCTCATAAGAAGTCTTGTTAAAGAGTGTGGTTGTCTGACTCCTAGACCCTGAAATTATCAAAAGAAAGAGGAAAGAAAAATTCCCCACCTTAATTTTTAGCCTTGCTGTTCCCTTTGACTTGTTTCTAAAACTATGTCATCATCAAGCAAACCAGTTGTTTAAAAAAAAAATTTAATGGGGCACCTGGGTGGCTCAGTCATTTGAGTGTCCCACTCGTAATTTCAGAGCAGGTCATGATTCCAGGGTCATGGGATAGAACCCTGCATTGGGCTCCATGATGAATGTGGGGCCTGCTTAAGTTCCTCTCTCTCTCCCCCCACACACCTCTCTCCCCTTCTCATTCACTTACTCTCTCTCTCTCAAATAAAAAATCCAGGAAATAGGAAGCTTAGCTAACATCTCCCTAGAATTCTGCCTAATGGCCATCCAATTCACAGTGTTTTCTCCTTTTCTGGAATGGCCCAAGCAGGGCTGGACTGTCTCTGCCTTTGGATGGAATCTCAGGCACATCCCCAGTAACTTTTTCAAGTCTTAGGTAATCAAGTCTTCTGAGCACTTTCAATACTAGAAACAATATCATTTCACTAATTTGAATGTCTTATAAAAAATCATAAAAGCATAAACAATAAAAGGAAAAAGTTGATAAAGCTTTATCAAAATTTTAAAAATATGTTCTTCAAAAGATAACACTAAGAAAATGAAAAGGCACATCACAGAGTGGAAGAAAATATTAGCAGCAGGTATCTGACAAAGAACCTGTGTCCAGACTATATGAAGACTCTATGAACTGTAAGTCAATAATTAGAAACCTAGTAGATCAGCTTTTTTAAAATGGGATAAAATATTGAACAGACATTGACAAAAGAAAATACAGAAATGGCCAATAACACATAATAAGATGCTCAACATCATTAGTCATCTGGAAAACGAAAATTAAAACTAAAACAAGATACTATCCCACAACCACTAGAATAGCTAAAATGAAAAAGTCTGACATGACCATAAATGAAAGATGTAGAATCACTGGGATTCCCATACATTGTTTGTGGCCATACTAGAAAATGGAACAACTCAGGAAGAACATTTGGCAATTAGCTATAAAGGTAAATACCCGTGTATCATACAACCCAACAGTTTTCACTTGTAGGTAATTATGCAGAAGAAATGAAAACATGTTTGTGTAGAGACTTGAAAAGAATGTTCATAGCTTGTTAATAATAGCCCACATCTGGGGAAAAAAACCCAAATGTCCATCAGTAGGTGAATGGAAAATAAACTGTAATATACCCATTCAGTAGAGCACTATTCAGGAATAAAAAGGGAGAAACTACTGACACACACAACATAGACCGATCTCAGAAACTTCAAACTGAGTGAACGAAGCCATCTCTCTCATTCTCACTCTAATATTAAAAAAAAAAATACCCCTTCCAATATAATAATAACTCTAACCTCCTACTTTATTTAGAGCTTCTCCTCCCCCAACTTCTTTATGCTTTCACCATGGAAACCTGAAGTAGAACTATGAGGGAAGGTTGGAGTTTGTTCTTTCTTCTGAGCTCTACTTCTTCTTCCTGGAGTTTATGTTTCTGACCTTCCAGATTTGGCCTAAGGAGGGAGAATTAGGGAAAGATGGCCATAATCTTTGGGTATAGACATAATATGACATTCATACACTTGGTATCTGACAGGTGTCTGAAGCTGGTGCTCAGTCCCCTGGAAAGCTTTTATGGGGTCTTGGAGAGCTCTGTTGTGAACTCTGGTTGAAATTCTCAAGACGTGGTTGACACTGAGCTCCAGTGCTTTATCACGCAGGGGTGGACCTCACACAGACTCTCCCTTCGTCAAGGCTCAACCACTCTTCCACACAGCCCTCCTGGCAAGGCCCTCCCGAAAAAACTCCTCAGTGGAAAAGGTGGGCTTGGTGCACTGGAAAACTGCATTCTTGCCCCCACCACTGGGGGCAGCAGTGACCAGCAAGGCAGTCTTCCTCTCTCTGTTCTCAAACCAGTCCTTATGCTCTCACAACGTTTGGGATGAGTGTCAAGCTCATCCTTTATCACTTGGTTTCAGTGGGGAGGAAGCACCCTCTCCCTCTGTCATGGGGTAAGGCAGGACAGGAAGCTCACACACTGACAACCTCTCCAAAAATCCAGAGAAAGCCTTAGCTGGGTGATGGGCCCAGGGTCACAAAACAGTTAATGTCTGCCCCCTTAGTAAGTCCTTTACCGTGGACTTACCACACTTTGGTTCCTGAGTGTAGATGGCATCTACTAATTTTTCTTAACTTTTGGGGTCCCTGTTTACATTGGTACAGAAAGCATTCAGTTTTAGAATTCTAATTACATTTTTTTGATTTGGGAAGGTAAATACCTACCAATAAATTCTGACACTTTGATAAAAAACATTGCTCAAACATTCTGAAATTCAAATTTATCAAATCTATGACATAGTAATAGATCTTCAATTAGAGATCTTCATATAGAATTTTCTCTTTATAAACAGCATGTTTTACAAGGATGATTTGAATTTTTGATATGGGAAAAAATTTAAGTACAAAAATAGGGTTTTACTATTTTGCAGCAAAGGGGTTTCATTAGAATCGATTGCTTTTCCTGGAAAGTACCAATAAATATAATATAGCTAATCTACAGGCAACCCTGACAATTTGTGCTATCTGTAGTCCAGCTTCCCTGAATAGGCAAAGGTTGTTTTCTCATTCTCTCCCTTCTGGTCAATTCTTAAGGTCTGGAAGAACAGGCTCTTTTGATATGAAGAAGACATGTGGTAGACAGGGTGTGGCTTTAATTCAGCCAGAGGACATGGAAGAATGGCCCAGGCCAGGGAAAGCTGTTCCTCCCCTTTCAGGAACTTGGCAGCTGAGACAATACTTGAAAAGCAGCCCTCAGGTGCGCCCGGCTGGCATCTTAGGTTCTGTGTAATTCTAGAAGATTCTGCTCCAGGCTGTCCCTTGAGCCCCCAAAAGAATTCCTTCCTTAGCAACAAAGCATGAGAACAAGGCTCTTCCAGTCTCTTTTACAGGTTTTATGAAGATGAAATGGCTCCAATTTTTGAAGATGCACCTGAGGTTTAATCACTATTTCCTAGAAAGACTCTCAAAACTCTCCATATTTCTTTTGTTTTGTAAAAAAGCACAAAATTCTGAAGATAGTCACATCTCATCTTTAATCTCCAGTTTGTTAGCTTCACTGAATCACAGAATTGTTAGAGCCAAATGTAACCTAAGAGCTTATTACGTCATAGACAAGTAAACCATGACCCAAGGAAGTGAAGTGACCCAGTTCCCATCACCCAGACCAGACTCCAGACTCACCCTCAGGCTCTCAGTGACTTTCTCAGCCTCAGCACTGTTAACATTTTGGGCTGGATAATTCTTCATTGTAAGGGGCTATGCTGTGCATCGTAGAATGCCTATCAGCATCCCTGGCCTCTACCCACTAGAAGCCAGAAGCACCCCTTCTCCCTCCATCATTGTGACTCCCAACAGTGTCTCCAGGCATTGCCAAGTATCCCATGGGGGACAAAGTCACCCCTGCTTGAGAACCACTTGTCTGCCAATTTCCTCAGTCCCTCCCTTCCCACCGTGAGATATGGGGTGGTCCATTTTAATAACAGTAGCTGTCTGTACAAGGGCAGCTTGCTTCCTTCACTTCTCCCACTCAGCTGCTAATTGAACCCAATCTTTCTTACCAAGTGCCTCCTCAGTGAGAGATAAGCCCTGGTCATGGTTAACAGGTCCACAGGAACCATGAAATCCTCTTCTGATTCCGCAGTTCTCCTTATGTAATTTCCCGTGTCTATGCCCTGTCTCCCAACTCCTTTCTGAGCTCCCTAAGAGTGGAGGTGTATTCCCCCTAATTGGCATAATTCATCCCAGGATCCTTCCTACTGCACATGGCGCTGGGGACAAAGCAGAAGAACAGTAAATGCAATTAGCTAACCAGCTCTTTGGTGAGGCAGGCTCTTTTCAAACACAAAAGCACAGCTGCTTAAATGTTTACATGTGTGGACATCTGAGCAAACATGAAAGGGAGAGACCCCAGAAAATAACTGCCCTGCAGTCCCCTCAATGGCTCAAGATCTATGGAGTTATGTTGAGAGGTGGAGTGCTATCAACCAGGGAAGGTTAAAGCCTCTATGACTGATGTCTTTTACTTGGCGTAAAAAAGCCTCTAAGACTGATGTCTTTTACTTGGAGTAAAAGCCAATGCGATGAAAACAAAAATATTCCTGAGATTTCCAAATTTATATACTAAGTGAATAGCTGTTTTGATGAGGAGCCTATCCTGGAAGGAACTAGCCATACTAGGTACTCTTTTGGCCAGAAAGTTTTTGTGGAAAGAAAGAATAGCCTCTGCTCTCAGGTAATTATAGTCAAAATGAAAGAGACTGGGGTGCCTGGGTGGCTCAGTCGGTTGAGCCTCTGACTTTGGTTGGCTCAGCTCATGATCTCATGGTTCATAGGATCAAGCCCCGCATCAGGCTCTGTGCTGACAGCTCAGAGCCTGGAGCCTGCTTTGGATTCCGTGTCTGCCTCCTCTCTGTCCTTCCCCCACTCTCACTCTGTCTCTCTTTAAAAAATAAATAAGCACTAAAAAAATATTAAAAAAACAAATGAAAGAGACTGAGGTGGTAAGTCAAATTACTGTGGTGATCAGATCACAGTGTATACAAATACCAGATCGTTATGCTGCACACCTGAAAATAATACGATGTTATATGCCAATTGCACTTCAATAAAAAAGACCCATTCATTCACCCATTTGTTTTATAATTCATTCAATAAATACATAGGAAAAAATGTATGTATCAAAAATGGACACAAAGGGCAAATCACTGTGGAACATGCTGCTGAGGGAACATCAAGAATGCCTGGCTAAAAATTATTTAATTAATTAAATTAAATTTAATTAAAGAGAATGCCTGGCTAGGGTACAGCCACTATGGAAAAGTACGAAGGATACTCAAAAATAGAACTGTCACACGATTAAGCTACTCTACTTTGGGACTATATCCAAGAGTAAGGAAAACACGAAGTGTAAAAGATACCAGCACCTCCATGTTCACAGCAGCATTATTTACAATAGCTAAGGCCTGGAAACAGCCTAAGTGTCCATCACTGGATATGTAGCTGAAGAAGTCATGGTACATATAGACAGTGAAATATTATTCACCCATAAAGAACAAGGAAGGCCTGACATTTGTGCTAACATGGATGGACCTTGAGGACATGATGCTAAGTGAAATAAGGCAAAAAGAGAAAGGCAAATCCTATGTGATCTCACTTGATCCTACATGATCTCACTTAATCTAAAAAACAACCAAACTCATAGAAAAAGGAACTGTATTTGTGGTTACCCTTGGGGGGGCGGGAGGAGGAATTGTAGGAAAGGGGTCAAAGACACAAAGTTGCAGTTATAAGATAAATAACCAGGGGTGCCTGGGTGGCTCAGCTGGTTAAGCATCTGACTTCGGCTCAGGTCATGATCTCACAGTTTATGGTTTCAAGCCCTGTGTTGGGCTCTGTGCTGACAACTAGCTTGGAGCCTGGAGCCTATTTCAGATTGTGTCTCCCTTTCTCTCTGCCCCTCCCCTGCTCACGCTCTCTCTCTCTCTCTCTCTCCTAGAAATAAATAAAACATTAAAAAAAAAAAAAAGGTAAATAACCACTAGGGACGTAATGTGCAACATGATGAGTTAGCTAACACTGCTGTATGATACAGAGGAAAGTGAGGAGAGTGGATCCCAAGAGTTCTCATCCCAAGGGAAAACATGTTTACCCTTTAGTTTTTTCTTTTTATTGTATCTATCTGAGAAGATGGAGGTCAGCTGAACCTATTGTGGTATCATTCCGCAGTGTATGTAAATCAAACGATCGTGCTATATACCTTCAACTTATATTTGATGATGTATGTCAATCATTTCCCAAAAAAACTGGGAAAAAATTAATTGAAACAATTAAAAGAATGCCTGGTTAGGGAATGGTATTTGGATGGACTAGGACACTACTGCACTCCAAAAAGAAGGAATGGCATTCACCACCACAGAGAAAATGACGTGCAGATGGATGCTCTGGATGGAAATGTATCACCAGGCACGCAGGACGGTGGCTGAGTCTGTGCTTCTGATGAGGCCTCTCCTGTCTGAGAGCCCCGACTCCACCTCCTGAGGACAGAATAAAAGCAGCAGGTCCTGATTTCTGAAGAGCCGATCTTCGCTGTGCACACAGCAGAATATCACCACTAGGCCATCAGAGGTGAGCAAGGCTGCATTCATCCATCCTTTCATCTGCGGTCAGAAGCCCACTCTGGCCAGAGATGGGGAGAACAGGCTCTCCCCAAAGTGTGCAGAGGACGTCTTGTCACTTGAGTGATTCCTTGTCCTATCCTATGGACTGAATATTTGTGCCTCCCCCCATTCATGCATTGAAATCCTAAGTCCAGTGTGACTATACTGGGAGATGGGGCCTCTATGAAAGTAATTAAGGCTAAATGAGGTCATAAAGGTGGGGCCCTGATCCAACAGGACCATGCCTGCACCCTGATCTCAGACTTCCAGGCTCTAGAGTTGTCGGAAAATAAATTTCTGTTGTTTAAGTCACCTAGACTGTGGTATTTTGTTATGGCAACCTAAGCAGATTAAGTCACGAACTCTCTCCCCAATGAGCTAGAATCCCTGGCCAAGGTAAAAGGCCCTTGGTTCCTCCATTCTGTTCGAGAAGCTCATTACCATTCAGCTTGGCTTGCCCTTGTCACAGACATTACATTGTTTGGTAGTACTTCATGCTTTTTACCCTGACTCTCCCATTTAATCTTTCAAAGTTTGGCAACTGTTATCCCCATTTTACACATGAGAATCATGAAGCTCAGAACACAAGAAACTTGCCCAGAAGACCGATCTAAGTGGTAGAGATGGAAATACAGCGCAGATCTGGAAAGCTCCTTAAGATCATCTGATAAGCACCTGCCAGAGAGCCTAATGTTTGCTTATCACTAATCTCTGACCTTCTTTGATATCTTCATCGGGTGCCCTTGGGCTTTCTTATCCAAAGGCAAAGTCCCTGCACTCCAGAGCTTCTCTCCTGACTGGGTTTGCTAACACTGTCATAAACTCAGATCTGGCTCTGATCACAGCCTCCTTCTGCCTTCCTCCATAGTCCTCTGGACAGTCCTGTCCCATCGCTTCCTTGGGTAGAGCTCAGTTTCACAAAACCTACGTGCAGGGCCTCAGACACTGTGCCAACCTCTGCTACAGCCCTTCGGCTCCCCTCACACACACCCTCAGCAGATGTATATTTCTTCCACTTCACCCAACACATGCCCTCAACGAACATTTATCATCCGGCTGGGGCAACGGGGTCTTGTCACAGAATGTGAAGTAATGCAATCGTCCAGCCATAAAGGCAGGCCTGAGGGGTGAGAAGCTGCCTATGCAGCATCAGCCAGTGATGGTACAGACCACAAAGGTCGTGTTTTCAGGGGAGAGCAAGGTGGCTCTGCACCAGCAAGAGCAGAAAAGGCCCTGGAGCAAGTGTAATCTGTGATAGCACCGTGCGTTGAGGCTCAGGCTTTGGGGCCAGACATCAAGAGTCAACCATATCCTCTACCTGGTCACTTGTTCGTTCATTCATTCAATCATCCATTCATCAAATCTTTATTATGTATGTTCCAGGTGCTATGCTGAGTGTTGGAGGTACAGTGGTGAACAAACTCCCTGTGTAAGCCAGACAATAAATCAGGTCATGGGCTGGGACAACAGCCCCGAAGGAATAACCAGGGTGATGTCACAGAAGGTGCAGGGGACACAAAAGGCATCTGGGGAGGTGGAAGGGAAGCACCCTACGCAGAGGGCAGGACCAGCCCTGAGGTAGGCAAGCACTTTCTGAGAATGAGGAACAAAATGGGTCAATGGGGTTGGAGGACAATGACAACTTTTATAATTCAACTCATGAATTGAATTATGGTGAAACACCTAATGGATTTGGGGAGAAATCCACAAAATCATAAAATGAACCATTCTGTACTGTACATACCTCAAACACTGAAAATGAACCCTCCTTCGTAAGACTAACCTGAGTGGGCGCGTATTGCATGGCAGGCACTGGGATCATTGCTTTTATTTTCATGTTTCAGCTCCCTTAATCCTCATAACAGTCCTCTGGGGTACATACAATGTGTAGGTAAGAACACTGAGTCCCAGACACTCGCTACCCAAGGTCACACAGCCCAGAAGTGCCAGACTGGGGCCTGAACCTGAGTACTAAGGGACTCCAATCTCTTCACTTGCTCTTTCTCAGCTTTACGATCTCAAAAAACCCCTAGTGTCCGCAGATCCAATGGTATGACATCAGGAGAGTACCTTCTTAGTGCTCCATCCCTCTGGCTTCACTTTGGATTCTGAACCAAAGAACTGTTTCCTCTCCATCTGTGAATTATGGCTCTCTGAGGGCCTCAGTCTCCCCACCTGTAAAATGGGCTGCTCTGAGCCCCCAGTGGTCTGAGATGGGTAAAGGGAGCCTCACTCAGCCCTTTCCTTGTTTTCCCTTCAAGGATGCAGAAAACAGCAGCAGTGAGGATGAAGCAAAACTAGGATTCAGTCTGCTAATTAGGATTCAGTCACACCATTTTCTAGAGTATACCCATTTCTAAAAGAAAACCTCTCTACATAAAAAAAAAATGGGAGAGGTTCTGGGGGGCACAGTTGGTTGAGGGTCTGAATTCAGCTCAGGTCATGATCTCGTCGTTCACAGTTCGAGTCCCGCATTGGACTCTGCACTGATAGCTCGGAGCCTGGAGCCTGCTTCAGATTCTGTGTCTCCCTCTCTCTCTGGCCCTCCCCTGCTCATGCTCTGTCTCTCTGTCTCTTTCTCAAAAATAAATAAAAACATTAAAAAAANGAGCCTGGAGCCTGCTTCAGATTCTGTGTCTCCCTCTCTCTCTGGCCCTCCCCTGCTCATGCTCTGTCTCTCTGTCTCTTTCTCAAAAATAAAAAAAAAAAAAAAAAAAAAAAAAAAAGCTCTCCATTGCCAGGACCTCAGAGTAGGAAATAGATGCCAGACAAATTTCTAGAGAGCAGAAACCCACATCTCCTGACTTCTGTGCAGCACCCTCCCTGTCACAGGGAGCCCAGCATCACCTGGGGGGAGGAAGGAAGATGGGAGCCAGGCTAAGAGAGAGGCAGGGAGCCATCAGGGGCATCTGACAGCCTCAGGTAAGCAGGATACCCCGTCTGCCACCTCCAGCCCTGGTATACGGGGATGCCAGGATTGAGTCCAAATGAGGACTCATTACTATCGTTCCCTACCTTCTACATCCTGGCCTTATACTCCATACATCTTTATCCTTAGTGGATGAGAGAAGGTTGAAGGCCAGAGCTGTGTTCAGAATGGCAGGCAGCAGGCTATCAGGCCACGAGCCTCTTACAGTCTGCAAGTCTGCCTAATGTGTCCACTGGGGGTAAGGAGGTCAGCGAGCCCTCATTCCGTTCAAATGGCTGTCCCAGCCTGACTCAGAATCTGGCCATCACACAGTCAGTACCTTATGTGCTAGAGCCACTCCCCGAGCCCAACACTTGTGATCTGAGCCCACAGTCCAGAACCATCTCTTTTCCTTCTCCTGCCTTTTAGAGGTTTTTTAGAGAGTCATTAGGCTTAACTCTTAGTGTTATGGCCGGGATCCCACCTATTCTGTTTGACCTGGGTAAGTCATTGAACTGCTATGGGCCTCAATTTCTTCATCTGTAAAATGGATTAATAATGGTAGCCACCTCAAAGAGTTATTATGAGAATACATAAATTAGTACATTTTCAAAAGCTTATTCATTTTCTTTTTTCAGTAATCTCTACACCCAACATGGGGCTTGAACTCACAACCTGAGATCAAGAGTCACATGCATTTCCCATTGAGTCAGCCAAGTACCCTGTTAGTTAGTACTTAGAACAGCGCAAGGCTCGTTATGTAAGAGTTAGCTCTTATCGTTATTATTACAGTTGCACATGCTCATCGTCCTGAGGTCATCTTCCTCTTAGTAGCCCTTACCAGAGGTCTCTAGCTGACACTTGGGACAAGTGAGTGCATAGGCCTACCTCTTTGAGGGCAAGTGCATTTCCAGTACTCAAGACGATGCCTCATACAAGTGGGCACTTGATATATATTTGCAGATGAATGAATATTTGCAGAATGAATGAAAGCTTAAAGGAGCTAGCAGGAGTGGTTAGTATTTTCCCCAAAGGATTATTTTCTTTTCCCTAGGATGATCACAACACTGAAAACTTGCCTTCCAAAGGCCATGTGCTCTGACAGCGAAGACTTGAGACCCTAGGAGCTCTTGCCTCTGTTTCTGGCCATGTTCCAATTAGCTGCATGACCTGAGGCTGTCTAGAGCCTCTGTTTTCCTGGTAAGAACAATAATATCCACCTCGTAGGGGTATGGCAAACATTAATTAGATGGCATGTGAAATGTGCCATGAGCTTCACAAAAGAACACCTTATGTTACGATACAGCAAAATTATTTTTAAAAGAACCAAAAATGCATTGAGTTAATGGGGCTGTTAATTTTATTGAGGACAAAGTATTCTTCCTATTTAGCTAGCTTCACAGAAGTGAAATTATGTTTATCAGTCAGATCTGAAGAGAAAGCAAATCCATTTTATTCACTGCAGGTTTCAAATGGAAAGTGAAAATATCTGACCTCATCTCACCAGCTTAAATAAAACTCATTTGAGTATTCAGAGAATTTGACGTGATTTGGGGGAGAATTCTAGGGCTGTGATGTTTGTACAGTTAACGATATAGATCTGGCAACAAAAGTATTACAGTTAAAGGCTGTCCTCCTCCTAACTGGCATCCTAAACACAGAGCAGCTGGCTGCCCGTACTCAGGTCCCTGCTTGGAATGCTGTGGGGCGCGGATGCACCGAAACACACATGTACAGTGACCGGGTCCAGACTTGCTATGATACCACACAAAGTGTTGATTTTCTAAAGATCCCTTAAAACCCTCTTAGGTATCAATCCACCTATCCCCAGGGAACTGTGGCTTCCATTTGCTTCCAAATTCCAAATTCCAAATATCTGAAAAAAACCTTGTCATTATACTTAAATGGTGCTTAAAGTCCCCCTTCTGTGAAATATAAATGAGCAGAGTCCAGAATCACTATTTCAGAATGAAACTAGAGGCAGATTAGTATGACCTTCATGACTCAAAAGCACACCTTTACACAGCATTTCCCAAGGTAGTCTGCTCAGGAGAGAAGCAAATAAATGATACCAGTTAAGACTAGAAGATTCTGGGGCACCTGCGTGGCTTAGGTTAAGTGTCTGACTCTTGCTTGATTTCAGCTCTCAGGTCATGATCTCTCAGGGTTGTTAGATCAGGTCCTATGCCTGCCTCTTTGCTGGGCATGGAGCCTGCTTAAGAGTCTCTCTCTCTCTCTCTCTCTCTCTCTCTCTCTCCCCCTCTGCCCGTCTCCCACTTGCACTCCCTCTCTCTCTCAAAACAAACTGGACAATTCCGAATGAAACAGACCTCCTTACTGCAGAATTTCTCAGAGCCTTTAATGCATTAACATGCATTGTGAATATCTAAGAGAAGATAACAATATGCATGATTCTCAAGTTTGTTTGACCAGGAATCATTTTGTAGCACCCTTTTCCTCAAAGTCAACATCTCACAGAACTAGAAAAACTGCTTGTTAGCATAACAAACTCCCTCACAAAATAGGCCTCTTCAAACTCTATCAACTGCAAAATAAATATTACTCCTATTTTCTTGCAAGAATGGGAAGCAGCCAGAAGGCACTAGAGCCTTTATTCTGACTCACAATATCCTCTTCAGTTTTTTGTTTTTTTTTAAGTTTGTTCTCTTAGACCAAAGCCATTTGAGTGATTAATCTTCAACAAGCCCAGTCATTGGCGGTTACCAAATGGGTCTTTCACAAATCCACAGAGTTTGGCTGCTCAAAATGGTAACGTACTATAAAAACACCCTACAAATATCACCTGCTGCATTAACTGAACTGCATTCACACGATAGTATCAGCCCAAAGTCCAGCAGAGCTGGGTCACATGTTTATGGAGGCTGGCGGGGCAGAGGCTGCCTTCTTTAAGGTGACTTCATTTGGTAGAGACTGTTCATTGTTTGCCTACCATCCTCCTCCCTTTCTCCCATATGCTGGATCCCCCGATTTGTACGTGGGCCCAGGAACACAAGAATAAAGGCTTTGTTACTTAGATTCTCTCACAGTTAGCTGTGGCTATTAAGACTACATTTTGACCAATGAGATGCACATGGAAAGACTGAGCAATGACTTCCGGAAACCTTGTGTTATCACAGTTGACCTTGCCATTTGGTTCCCCTTCACCCTTTTCTTCAAACCTCTCCCCTTCCTGCTGGGCTAGAATGTGGGAAATGACTGGTACTTAAGCAGCCTTCTTAGACCATGAGGTAGAAGCCAGTTACGAGTATACATAAATAACAAAAGCAATGGAGCCCTAGACCCTGACAACTTTATGAACTGGGCTGCTCACTCTGGATTCCTTCTACCTAAAAGAGTAATAAATTTCCCTCTTGATAAGCTACTGTACGTTTTCTGTCACAGATGAATTAAGTCTTAACCAATACAACCAAGAGCACACAACGATTTTCTTATTGGGAAATAATTTCAAACTTACAGAACAGTTACACAACTAGTACAGAGAACTCTGGTATACCCTTTTTCCAGGTTTAACAATTGCTAGTATTTGGTCCCATTTGATTTATTGCTTTTAATTTCATTACACAATTTTTAACAATTTCCGAGAGAACCGCATACATCATGCCCCTTAACTCTTAAGAACTTTAAAGTGAACAAGGACAAGGACAAAAGCTGCCACACAGCCATAGCTACCAAATTCAGAAATTTTATCTCTGATACAATACTACTCCCTCATCTATAGTTCATATTCCAAATTCACCAACTGTCACAGTAATGTCTTCTCCAGCCCAGGATCTAATCAGAATCATACATTCATTTATCATGACTCAGATATCAATTTTAAGGGAGAATTTCTCTAAAAAAAAAAAGAAAAAGAAAAGAGGGGCACCTGGGTGGCTTAGTCAGTTAAGTGTCCGACTTTCACTTAGGTCATGATCTCAAGGTTCGTGGGTTCGAGCCCCACGTCGGGCTCTGTGCTGACTGCCAGCTCAGAGCCTGGAGCCTATTTCAGTCTATGACTCCCTCTGTCTCTGACCCTCCCCTGCTCACGCTGTCTCTCTCTCTCTCTCCTAGAAATAAATTTTAAAAAAAAATTAAAAAAAAAAGAAAAGGAAAAATCCAAATTAAAGAGAAATCACAGTGCTGGCATTTCTAGCTTATTGCCACTTCTACCTCCTTTCTCTTTAAAATTCATGAATCCGCCATTGTCCCCCTGTCAAGTTCGATGCCAGTTCTGGAATGCAGCAGCTTCCCCCAATGTGTTCTCCTAGATCTACCAGACACCATCCTTCTCTCCTGTTACTCCTTAACCCTGCTTCCATGACTTCTGCCCTTTCTAGTCACAGCGAGACCATCATTACTGCCGCGTTAGGAATCCTCGCCTATGCAGCAGTCAAGGGCAGAGAAGAGCCCATTATGCACATCATTTCCAGTAACTGGCATGACAGAATCAATGTGCTAGGAAAAATTGCCCAAGCCCTTGACAAAGAGGTGGAAACAAGGATCATTCAGGCCCCCCTGGATGTTAACAGCCATTAAGACAGTTGAGTTTTGTTCAGATATGGTAGCAATCAGTATCTTGCAATGCATCTGATAAAGGTGATTTCGAATATATAATTTGTTTGTCCTTGAGAATTTATTTGCATCTTATCTGCCTTCATCTTATCTGCATCTAAATGCAGGTGAGAATGTGTCACCTGCATTTCTAAGGGCTTTGAACCTGCAAATGGAGACACCAGCGCTCTGCTTTTCATGGCAAGAACCATGTTTGCTGATAGTCTATTTATGATGTACAGCAGAGTTCTCTACAACTTCATTGAGTTTATTCAATATGCATTAGTCCATTACAAACATTTTATAGTGAAAAGAAATAATTTATTTTATTAATGAAATTAAGATGACTGGGTGACCATAAAAGTAAAATAATCGTCCCATTCTCGGGGAATAGTTCCTAAGGAATCACAGTGCTGGGAGTCTGGCCATCACCCCACTGGAGGGGAGTGTGCCTGATCCACGGACTAACAAGGACCAGCTCCTTTAGACACACTCGGAGGACCTGGTCGCCTAAGTATAACCCCATCTGTCCCGGGAGATAATCTATATCCTCCATTCTCCATTCAACTAGGGTCTCAGGACTGGTCCCAGAGTCTCCCGGCCATATGGAACAACTAAGGGACAGGGAGGGAAGGTAGGTTTTCTGTCAAGTTAAATGTGTTGATTGCACTGTCAGGGAAAGCCACTGTCTTCATGTAAATTGCTACCACATTTCCAGACTACAGTCCCATTGATTTAGAACCAGAAGTACAAGGAGAAAGAGAAAGAAAATCAAAGGCAGTGCGAGTATCTCCATGGAGAATGGATCCATCATTAAGACATAATACTTGAATGTCACACGCTCTGCAGCCTGGCACCTTAGGTATCCAGACACTGCAATTATTAATGGCAGACTGGTTCCAAGTGGAAAGAGATTTCCAGGCAAGCTTATTCGGGCCAGAGAGTAGAGAGATGTGAAGTGCAAGCAGGAGGTGGGAGACCAGCCCAAACAGGATTGGCAGCTGGTAGGACTCCTGGTTCTGTCCCTCCTCTGGTTCTGGCCACCGTGAGAATGTGTCACCTGCATTTCTAAGGGCTTTGAACCTGCAAATGGAGACACCAGCGCTCTGCTTTTCATGACCTTCCAGATCTTCCTCCTCAACCCCTAAATCTGGCTACCGTGAGGAAACAGGTCCACATGAGGGAGATTACAGACCCTAGCCCCAGATCTGAAGACCGTCACTCCATTCTAGCCACATCCCCATGCCTTCATCTGGTCAGGGAATTTTTTAAACTTGCTTTCATCAGGGGCCACCACATGTCAAGAGTCATTCCTGTGGGTTAAAATCCATCCTCCTCTCCAGGCCCCTGGGGGAGTTGCCCTAAGGAGCCCTCCTCCCTCCCTCACTAGCTCACTGTGCTTGTTTGCCCTGCTCTGACCTTCCAAGCTCCTTCCTCCTCCATGATTTCCGTGGTCCTGTCTTCCTGGAACATTCCACTGCAGACCTTTGCCCCTGAGGCCTTGAAACGTCACCTCCGTGTTGCTTCTCAAACTATCCCAACGCAGGGGCACTGTCTCCATCTACTGAGCCCGGTGGTTCTGTGTTCTCACCCTGTTTCGTGGCCACTCATCACTGCAGCGGAGTGGGCACTGCCACCATACGTCCCAGGTGGGACACAGCGTGGGCACAGCACATTTGTGCACTGAAGGAACAGTTAGGATCTAGCCGAGAATCTTATCAGCACGGACCACCGTTCCAGAGCATATCAGGAATGAAAGTCTGAAAATTGGGCATCATCAACCCTCTCTTGGATGTGCTCCCAGAGTCAGTTAAAAATCACTGTAATTGGGGCACCTGGGTGGCTCAGTCGTAAGCGCCCGACTTCGGCTCAGGTCATGATCTCTTGGTTTGTGGGTTTGAGCCCTGTGTCCAGCTCTGTGCTGACAGCTCGGAGTCTGGAGCCTGCTTCTAAATCTGTGTCTCCCTCTCTCTCTGACCCTCCCGTGCTTGCGCTCTGTCTCTCTTTGTCTCAAAAATAAACATTTTTTAAAAATTTTAAATTAATCACTGTAATGGACAAATGGTTTCTGGGAAAAAAAAGGAGGAGGAGGAGGGAAAGAGGGAGAGAAAGAGGAGGAGGGGAGGGAGGAGGAGGAGAAGTCCATATTCACTCAAAAAACAGGGGCTGGTGGGACTATAGAGAAAAAAATACAAAGCGCATCAAAACCAAATGCAATGTGCACATAATTTCCATTCTGACTCCACAAACTATCAAAAGATGCCTTTGAGACAGTCAATTTGAATATGGATGAGATATTAGATATTTAAAAATTACTGTTAATATTATTAGGTATGATGATTGTATGATGGTTATGCTTTTGATTTTTTAAAAAGTCCTTGTCTGTTCGTTATCCGTCCCGAAGTATTTATAGGTGAGATGACATATTTGGGATTTGCTTTAAAATATATCAGCAAAAAACAAAACAGTAATAATTTGTGGGGAGGAGGGACAAGGCTGGCAAAAGGTGGATAACTGTTGACACTCGGTTTGCATTCATGGAGACTCATTATACTCTTCTTTCCACTTTTGTGCAGTTTTGAAATTGTCCAAAAGAAAAAATATTTTAAAAGCCACTGAATCCACACAGTCTAAACCTTGAACTAGGAATTACCATCTTTTTTCTGTTAGTTAATTAAATGCATATTTATTGAAATTCTGCTATGTTAAAGGCATAGCGGCCGCAGGTACCTGGGTGGCTCAGTCAGTTGAGCATCCGACTTCAGCTCAGGTCATGATCTCACGGTTCATGGGTTCGAGCCCCGCATCAGGCTCTGTGCTGACAGCTCAGAGCCTGGAGCCTGTTTCAGATTCTGTGTCTCCCTCTCTCTCTGACCCTCCCCTGATCACACTGTCTCTGTCTCTCTCAAAAATAAATAAAACACTAAAAACAAATTTTAAAGAAAAGCATAGCGGCTGAATTGTGAGAGGTACAGAATACAAAAGACATGATCAAAAACCAAATGTGTACAGGGTAAATATTTATGGTGGCTTATATTTGGCCACTTGGGCATGGGGGAAAGTCTCGTCTCTTCTCAGATAGTGGATATGCTGATCTGTAATCTGACAGCCTCTGTTCTAAAGATGTCCACCCCTCATACTTACCAGAAGATTGTGCGCAAGCCTCCTTTTCCTCATTTACTATATTCCTCCTCCTCCCCTTCCTTCTCCTGCCCCTCCCCTTCCTCTCTTCTTTTCTCCTTTAATTAAAAGGCTAACACTGTTAGCCCCAACAATGAGGCCATTCACTTCAGCATGTACTTTGCTATGCAGTGGATTGAATGTACCATCCACACATCCCAGCTGCAGGTGCCATTAATGCTTCCACGGGCAGTGACACAAGAACACATCTGTGTTGCAGATGAAGCTAGGATATGCCTGACGCTATCAGGCATCACATCATCCTAGGACACATCATCCTAGCAGATGAAGCTAGGATATGCCTGGCTATATGCATGCCATTACAGAGTGACACATCCCTCATTCATGCTAAGTACTGTGCTGTAGAGGGAAATGCATATGCTTACATGCACCATATTTAGGCATGGATAGATGCCAGGCATAGATATTCAGAAATCAAAAATTCAAATACATTCCAATTACAGGCTATCTGGAAGGCTGGAAAGACATTTCACAAAGTTGGTGCTTTTGTCAATGTTATGGTGAAGGATGACAGGGAACTGTCATCAATATAAAAATCTTTACAAATGCTGTGGTTTAGGGGTATCTTTTTTAGTAAAATATCCTATAAATACATACACACTCCTAAATATTCTATACATAAGCATATATATGAATATACACATTCATAAAACCTGAATCACACCAGAAAAATGACAGGTAAAAAAAATGCTACTTCAAACAGTCAAGTAAAATTAAATCAAAATTCATTTATCAAGGTAGAGTGCAAAAAGCAGGGCATATTACACAGGTTTTTAAAAAATATATAATCCAATAACTGAGACTGTTGCCTCCCAGATAACAAGTGTAGGGATAATTAAGTAAAGCAAACAAGATATGTTCAGTCTATACATTGAAACATGGTGTGTGAGTCTGCATTTTCTGAAGCACACCAATCACAACAATATATTTCTTTCAAGAACTTGCCTGAAATTTTGGTCCCAATTGCATCCTGAATAGCAACTTCTCTGCTCTTCAATATAGGTTGATTTCTTGAAGAGAACAAGTTACTTTCACTACCATGGAATTTATATCAAATGAAAATCTTTTAAAGAATTCTAGGGCACCTGGCTGGCTCAGTCGGTTAAGCATGTGACTCTTGATTTCGGCTCAGGTCACGATCTCATGGTTGGTGAGTTCAGGCCGGCCTCGAGCTCTGCACTGAAAGCGTGGAGCCTGCTTGGGATTCTCTCTCTCCCACATCTCTCTCCCCCTACCTTGCTCAGGCACTCTCTCAAAATAAAAAAATAACTTAAAAAATAAAAATTATTAAGAAAAGAATTTTAAGTAAGTGCTCTATTATAGCTGGAAGGTCAACACTTTGGGAATGTATTTTAAAGACCTTTTAACAGTGTAATTAAATCAACTACTGTATAGGTACCACTATGTTTTCTAATTTAAGACATTATATTTTTAAGCCTATTGAACTGGTTTCATTTGAGAAAATGAAAAATTAACATTTTGAGATATGCCAAAGAAAGTCTCTATAGTTTTAAACTCAATCATGATTTTCCACCGTGTGTATTTTTTTAATGCTTTTTATTTATTTTTGAGAGAGAGACCAAGTACAGGCAGGTGAGAAAGAGACAGAGAGAATGTGCAGGAGAGGGGCAGAGAGAGAGGGAGACACAGAATCTGAAGACAGGCTCCAGGCTCTGAGCTGTCAGCACACAGCCCAACGCAGGGCTAGAACTCACGAACCACGAGATCATGACCTGAGTGGAAGTCGGACACCCAAGCCACTAAGTCACCCAGGGGCCCCTCCACCATGTGTATTAAGATCATTTTTTCCCTTTGTGCTTCTCACTGCCTGCTTTTGGTCACTTTATAGCTATGTACATTTTTTTCTAGTTTGAAAAGCAATCAGAGGCGCCTGGGTGGCTCAGTCAGTTAAGCCTCCAACTTCGGCTCAGGTCATGATCTCACGGTTTATGGGTTCGAGCCCCGCTTCGGGCTCTGTTCTGACAGCTAGCTCAGAGCCTGGAGCCTGTCTTTGGATTCTGTGTCTCCCTCTCTCTCTGACCCTCCCGTGCTCATGCTGTCTCTACCTCTCTCTCAAAAATAAAAATTAAAAAAAAACATTAAAAAAAATAAAAGAAAAGCAATCGATGTTCTTTACATTAACCCAATTACATTTATTATCCTACCATATAGATGATTCCTTAACAGTTTAGCATAATACCAAATGATTTTCTAAACAAACATATTATTAAAACAGTGCTTATTAAAACAAAATAATTGATAGTAATTTATATATATATTTTTACCTTTCTACCAGTAACATATCATGGATAACTCTCCTGATGGAAATGTTTACTTCTATAATCCCATTTCTTGGTGTGTAGTTGCAAAATATGCTATTTTATGAATATAGCACAATTTATTTAACCAGTCCCCCTAAATTAATATTACAAATCCAAAGAAATAATCCTTGTACACACACCTGTGCACACTTTTCCGGTTTAAAATGTTTTCTTTACGTATAAGTGGCTGGCTATATTTTCCCCTTTTTTCCCCTAATCAGCATAGATAATTCAGGAATTAAGTAAATGATAAGGAAATTGCCAAATGAGCCTTGGAAAGCACATATTTTTATATTTCATGTGATTCAAACACTTATGTATTTTGTCATTTTCTATACTTCTGAGCCAGAAAATCTGCAGAAGAGAAATTCTGGGTGGAGGAATTTAGGACCACTTTCAACAACCCCTGCAAGTCTAGGCTCACTGGGGGACAGAACTCTAGACCCGTGTCTTTCTCCCTATATAGTGTCATTGCAAAGGTCTGACCCAAGTTTGTCTCCGTCTCTTGTCTCCTGCACTTTTCTCCCAGTAGCTGCTTCTCTTCTTCCACCCTTGCAACGGGAGGTGTAGTGTTCTCGGCATTCCATAGTCTTAGGCTTATCCCAGAGGCAAAGGGAATTCAAGAGCTGAGAAATTGGCCGTGCTGAATCTAAGTATGGTAGTGAACGAAAAACCAATAACTTGTTAAAAACTCCAAGGGTAAAGTCAAACATGAAAAATGAGTAAGGCTTCAAAATAAACATTGTTTCTTTGCCATTTTGTTGGGCAGCTTTTGATCCTTTTGTAACACAACATTTTCATTCAGGATTTCTTTCCATGTTGCCATTTGCCATTGCATCATCCTCATGTCACGGTTATGTTTTTCAATGGGCTATTTGTTTAGAGACTTTTTCCTTTCCTTATTGCCAAATTCTGTGAACAATGAATTACTTCAGTGGAAAACCCCATGCCATCTTTAGAGAAAGATCATGTGTGCCATTGTATTCCTTTGTGCTTTCATTGGTTTGTGTGTGATAAAAGAAAGCATTTTAAAAATACAAAATAGCCCAGGGATGACTTGCTGGCTGAGCCAGTAGAACATGCGACTCTTGATCTCGGGGCTATATGTTTGAGCCCCGTGTTGGTTGTAGATTACTTAAAAATAAAATCTTTAGGGGTGCCTGGGTGGCTCAGTCGGCTTAGCATCTGACTCTTGATTTTGGCTCAGATCGTGATCTCACGGTTCATGAGAAGGTCAGGTTCTGCAATGATGTTGTGGAGCCTGGTTGGGATTCTCTCTCTCTCTCTCTCTCTCTCTCTCTCTCTCCCTCTCTCTCCCTCTCCCAAAATTAAATAAATAAACACTTAAACTCTTAACCACACACAGTGCTCTGTGGTTAGGTAAAAATATTTAAAATATTAACAGCTTCTACTCAAGAGGAGAATTTTAATCTAAGGTCACCAGACAGACTCCTGGGAAGCAGAGGCACACCACATTGAAAGCTGGAGATTAAGAAGTCTAGATACTGAACGGTAGGCATTGCAGATTCCACTCCCTTTCATGCTCTCAGAATGGTGGAAATCAATTTTATCTACCCAAAGCAAAAGCACTGTTAGGAGACTTCTTAGTTTTAAAAGAAACTAAAATTCTCACGAAAGAAAAATTCTCTCAACATTGCCTTTTAGGGTCTCCCAAAGAAAGCCTGGCTTATTGCTAGATGGTTCTTCCAAGGAGGTCCATCAACTGCCATATCCACTAAGCACACAAAGACTGAAATTCAACATTTTAAAGCCTCGCTCTTAAGTATGTGTGCAAAGACCATCTGACATTTGAGAAAAGACACAGTCTGAAACAAACAAACAAACAGAAAAAAGGAACTCAGAAGCCACAGAAACTATACAGGGAGCAGAAGAAATGTTTTTAAAATCCACTATATTTAATATCTTCAGAGCCCTGCCCCAAAAGATATTATATCCATTAAACCGTAAGATA
This sequence comes from Hyaena hyaena, assembly GCF_003009895.1. NCBI lineage: Eukaryota > Metazoa > Chordata > Mammalia > Carnivora > Hyaenidae > Hyaena > Hyaena hyaena. Next base: position 3,095,028 of record NW_024080719.1, on the reverse strand, counting down.
TTTAAGAAAAATAAAAGAACAGGGGCACCTGGGTGGCTCAGTCGGTTAAGTGTCTGACTTCGGCTCAGGTCATGATCTCACGGATCATGAGTTCAAGCCCCACGTAGGGCTCTGTGCTGACAGCTCAGAGCCTGGAGCCTGCTGCAGATTCTGTGTTTCCCTCTCTCTCTGCCCCTCTCCTGCACATTCTCTGTCTCTCGAAATACCTTTAAAAAAATTTTTTAAAGGGAAAATAAAACTTGAATATATATACCTATCTTTATAANAAAAAAAAAAAAAAAAAAAAAAAAAAAAAAAAAAAAAAAGAACACACACACATTAAAAAAAAGAAAACATAAATGATGCCTTAGAAATTATAAATTTGAAAAACAGAAAATCTCAATAGCATAAAAGGTAAGAAAATTAGAAGATCAATTTAAGTGGCATAATGTTTAGCTAACTAGAATTTTAGAAAAGAGAAGGAAATAAAGGGAAAGAAATTAGCAAAATGAAGAGTGTACTTTCCCAGGAATGAAAGGCATGAATTTCCATATTAAAAAGGGCTAAGTCACCAAAATAATTAATGGAAAAATGCTCAATTCATAGCAAATCACTGTATCAGACTACACAGGGATAAAACATATTGAAGGAAACAGATACAGGGAATGGCAAGGTCTTCCCAGCAGCAATCATAGGGACTAGAAGACGGTGGAGGAGGCTTCAAAATTCTGAGGGTGGGGAGCCTGGGGGGCTTAGTCAGTTAAGTGTCTTGACTTTGGCTCAAGTCATGATCTTGCAGTTAGTGGGTTTGAGCCCCGCATCAGGCTGTCTATGGTCAGGACAGAGCCCGCTTCAGATCCTCTGTCCTCCTCTCTCTCTGCCCCTTCCCCGCTCACACACACACTTTCTCTTTCTCTCCCTCTCTCCCATAAACATTTTAAAAAATTCTGAGGGATAACGCTTTTCATCTGGGCATTCTATACTCAGCCAGATTATGAAGTGTGTGGATAAAGACATTTTTAGATATTCAAGGACTCAAAATTACTTTGCATGTGTTCTTTTTAAAAAGAAACTACTAGAGAATATATTTCAGAAAAAAAACAGAATTAAATCAAGAAACAAAAAGACATCGGGGTCAAAGAAAAAAGAATCCAACACAGGAGAATGACAAAAATGAGTCCCAAAACAAAGCACCCTGGTGGTGGAGGAAAAAAACAAAAAACAAAAAAAAGAAAAATCAAAAAACAAAAACAGTCCAAATTGGAATAGAACAGGGGCAAATGACAGCAAAATCTCAGGAGTGTCCAGGAAGTGGAACCAATAAAATGTTTGGATTTTTTTTTTAATATTTTTATTCTTTTATTTCTAGGATAGAGAGAGACAGTGTGAACAGGGGAGGGTCAGAGAGAGAGGGAGTCACAGACTCTGAAACAGGCTCCAGGCTCTGAGCTGGCAGTCAGCACAGAGCCTGACGCGGGGCTCTAACCCACGAACCGCGAGATCATGACCTAAGCGAAAGTCGGACGCTTAACCGACTAAGCCACCCAGGCGCCCCTGTTTGGATTTTTTTTAATGAAAGAAATGATTGATAACTATGTGACCTATCTCCTAGAGCATTTGAAAAAATAATGACAATAGATCCATAGAAGAGCTAACAAAAAAATGAAGTGGTTATTAGCTCTGGGTAAAAGAAAATGCAGTACATAAAGGGAAACATAATTATAGTAAGCCACTTGGCTAAGCAGTGACAATGTTTGTATAGTCATAATAATGCAAGTGGTGATTTAATCAAGACTTGTGCTATAAGCTGTGGGGAAGGAAAGAGAAAATAGAGTGTAGGAGAGGAGAAATTTTCATCTGCTGTGATTGAGAGCCAAAAGCTAATACCTGAAACTGAACAGTAAATAGTAATAGTTACGTATGTATATGCAAGGAAATCTCAGGAAAGATAAACGAGAGGCTGGTGACATTGGTCACTTCCAGACTGGAAGGAGGAAGACTGGGGACCAGGGTGAGAAGGAGACTTTTTGCTGCTGCTGCTGTTGTTGTTGCTGATACTGTTTTAAGTTTATTTATCCTTTGAGAGAGAGAGCGCACAGGGGAGGAGCAGAGAGAGAGGGAAAGAGAGAGAGAGTCCCAAGCGGGCTCCACACTGTCGGTGCAGAGCCCAGTGTAGGGCTTGAGCTCGCAAACTAGGAGATCACGACCTGAGCCAAATCAAAAGTGGGATGTTTAACGCACTGAGCCACCCAGACGCCCCAGCTTTTCATTGTTTTCATCCTTTTTTCCTTTTGAATTTTGAACTATGTAAATATATTACCTTTTTGGATAAAAAATAATTAAAAGGAAATAGCAGAAAGAGGACAATTTTTAGAAACATGAAACAGCAAACAGAAGAATGGCTAAGAATGTTAACGTCTTTGGGGAGGAAGACACAGCTGTGTTAGGTGTAAGTTTCTCAAATTTCTATTTTATTTTAAAACTTAAGTCCATGTATTTATTTATATAAACGAAAGATGAAAGTAACATTGGAATATGACAACACCTTTCAGGAAGAAGCTAGTTTAATTGGAGAGGTAGATTAAGTCAGGTGAAAGAAAACCTGGCTCCCAAAGGACTTTGTGCCAATCTCAACCCTGAGTAAGCTAAGTGTTAATGTCCTTAATAACACTCCCCTGTCCCCGCCACTTTTTATCTAGAAATGTACCGTATTAAGTAAATAACAAAGAGAAATATAATCACATCACATAGCAGGGGCATGTTTCCTAGACTTCATTATTTTGCAGCATAAGTTCTAAGCTGTCCATCTAGAAAACTGATCTCAGACTATGTAACATGAGTTATAACTTTAGAGAGTCAATAATCTACAAGTTTCAGAAATTTACAGTAATCAACTAATTGCAAATTAAACAAGACTAAACAAATTAGTCTTAAATATGGCTGGGGCACCTGGGTGGCTCAGTCAGTTAAGTGTCTGACTTCGGCTCAAGTTATGGGTTCGAGCCCCGTGTCAGGCTCTGTGCTGACAGCCAGCTCAGAGCCTGGAGTCTGTTTCAGATTCTGTATCTCTCTCTCTCTCTGGCCCTTCCCTGCTCACGCTGTCTCTCTTTCTCTCTCAGAAATAAATGAAACATTAAAAAAATTTTAATATGGCTACATACATTTGGGTAGTATAAAGTTTGTTTTGACCATAAATTCTTGGAAAAATTGGGTTCTTACATGTTTTTAGGATTCTACGACCAAAAAATCTTACCCCTTAGAAAGATACCTTATTATCCCTCCATTCTGGAGAGCATGGTACATGTTTTGACCCCTTTCTTTAATTTACTTGATCCAGGGGTGCCTGGGTGGCTCAGTCTGTTAAGCGTCCAACTTCAGCTCAGGTCATGATCTCCCAATCTGTGGGCTTGAGCCCCAAATCTGTCTGGTCAGAGCCAGGAGCCTGCTTCAGATTCTGTGTTTTCCCCCCCACCCCCTGCTCTTTCCCTGATTGCTTTCTTTCACTCACACACACACACACACACACACACACACACACACACACACACAAATAAATAAACATTTAAAAATTAATTTACTTGATCCAATGGTAACTGATCACTTGGGCACAAGAGACCAGAGGAAGATCCACCTGGAACAGCATCATGGTTTTAATCTTTGAATGTAATCCATTGGAGCTGCCTCCCTAGGAAAGAAGATGCCTTCTTATTAGGAAGATGTCATTTTAACTGAAGCCTACAATGATAGAGTCCAATGCCTGCCATTCCACTTGCTCCACCACAGCTCGGAAACTACTATTTCTCATTTACTCATCCACTTATTGTGATGCTTAATTTTATGTGCCACCTTGATGGGGCTACAGTGTGCCCAGATAGCTGGTCAAATATTATTCTGGGTATTTCTGCAAAATTGGTTATGCTTGAGATTAATGATTTAATTGGTAGAATAAAGCAGATTGCCCTTCATAATGTGAGTGAACTTCATCCAATCAGCTGAAGGACTGAATAGAAGGAAAAGATGGCCCCTCTCCTAAGTAAGAGAGAATTCACCAGCAGACTGCCTTTGGACTTCATCTACAACACTGGCTCTTCCTGCCTAATGGCTTCTGAACTGGAACATTGGCTCTCCCCTGGTCTCCACCTGATATCCCACCCTACAGATTGGATGTGCCAACCTCCATAATCACGTGAGCCAATTCCTTATAATATACACATTCATACATACATACACATACATATATCCATATCCAATAAGTTCTGTTTCTCTGAAGAACCCTAACTGATACATACATTCAAACAAATATCTATTTAACATATACTATATACCAAGCAGGAAGCTAAGTGCCAGGGTCAAAAGTTAAAACTACAGTTCTTACCCTTGAAGACTTAGGAATTTGGCAATAATGCGGACAACAGATAATTTCTCCCAAGAGTAAGTTGGCAAAGTTGGCCTCGTACAGACAGAATGTGCACGTGGATTTCATTTATGGGCTTATTCATGATTAGAGCCTAAGTTTGCATAAGCATTTGGCTTTTCCCAGGCTTGCATTATCTGGGGATTTTTTGTTTGTTTGTTTTTTGTTTCTGTTTTTGTTTTTTCTTGTTTTGTTTTGGTTTTTTTTGCTAGTGGATGAAAAGTTTTGGGGAATATCCTAAATGTCCACTCCTTGATACGGGAACAGTGCATTTATTAGCTAGTGGTTCATGGAGTAATCCTTACTTACACTTTTGTGTGAGTCTTAGACATAGTTCGCACCTTGGAATACTGCACAGTCTTCAGTCATCTGGGAAATTTGTTGGCTCTCCCTTTGTAAGTGGTTGGCTTTGTGAGAACTTGATGATACCAAGAAGACTAACGAGTGTACTGGTTTTGTCTGTGAGAGTCCTTTGAGCACGAAACACTCAGTAGGTGGGGAACTCAAAACCCAAAATGGGGCGGAGGAGGCGCCTGGGTGCCTTAGTTGGTTAAGTGTCCATCTTTTGATTTCGGCTCAGGTCATGATCTCACAGTTTCATGAGTTTAAGTGCCACATTAGGTTCTGCACTGACCTTGCACTGCACTGACACCTCTCTCTCTCTCTCTCTCTGCCTCTCCCCTGCTTGTCCTCTGTCTCAAAATAAATAAACTTTTAAAAATGGGGAATAGAATATTCCAAGGGATTCTGCTGTGCATATATGATACGTAGAGTATACTGGAAACAGCAAGGGCTTTAAAGTCAGACAGGTCTGAGTCAAACTCCTACACATGCTTCTTAGTAGCCAGTGACCTTGGACAATTTATCCAACCTCTCTGAGCTTCGGTTTTCTTGCCTCTAAAATGAGGACAACGATACATGGTCACAGGATTCTGAATGGGATCGTGCATGCACAATGACAAGCACAGTACCTGTCACCTAGTACACATGTTCAATCAGCAGAGGCTCTTTTTTAACACGGAGCGTTACTGTGTCTTTGATCCATCTCTGTGCTTGTAAGAACAGTAGGGGTTAGTTGTAAACATTTGCCTGCAAAGTGCTTTTGTATAAAACAGGGATCACAGTCCCCATTTCAAAAATTTGTATCACACTTGTAGAACAAAGGACCTATTTTAGTTCCAAGTACAACGACATCTTTGTTACTCAGAATTCTAGAGAAAGGATGGTAAATGGAAGTAAAGAATGTGGCCAATAAAGAGTTAATTCACATTGGCAAAAGGGTCATACCTAGTCTCCCTCTCCTTCCTGGGGAAAGAAACATCAGTGTAAATGAAAGAACAGAAAACTGAAGGCACTGTTTTAAGGCAGAAAGCTACCCCCAACTCCTGCAACCCCTTCTTTAAAATGAAGCCTGAAAAAAATCATCTTCTAAAATGTGTAATACTAACTCACAAGACTACTTTGTTTTCCTCTGGGGAAACTAATGAGATCAGCGGTTTTGCTAGACTATCTCAGAAATCCTCCTTATTCCTAGAACCTCGATGAGGGGGCGAGTGTCAGATACCACAGCTCATTCTGCTCAATGATTATGCTTAACAAAGGCAAACTCAAAGGAATTAAGGAAAGGAGGGAGGGGAAGAAGGGGGGAGAACAATTTCAGAGAATATTTCAATTAGCAGGGTCATAAAAAGATGTTTCAAAAACCACGGTGTGAAGACTGCAACTGACTCATATTCTAAAAATTGCACTGAACAATTCTGGAAGGTTGTAAAATAGAGATAGAACAGTGGGAACATATTACTCATTGTCAACGCAAAAGCATAGTGAAGTTGTAACTTTTACTTAGAATAGCTCAAAATAATGAGTTGTGGGGAAATGCCTGGGAAGAATAATATACTAGCGTAAGTTAGGTAATGCGATACAATAAACATTTGTGAGCACTGAAATTCTGCAAGGTCCATCTGCAGTAGTAGTAACTGGCTGTCACAACTTACTACATCATTAAACTCTGAGCTTCTAATAGTTCTCCAGAAAAGCTGGAAACCAATGCACTGCTGACCATGGGTCACACGGTTTTCTGACAAACCATCTTGAAAGATGGCTTTTTCAGATTTTAGGGAGTATACTTATATCCTGATTAATTTGAACCAATTATAGTTTTGAAGTCTGAATTACAGATGCAAAGACAGAAGACAAAACCCAAGCAGTGGTACATAGGGTCATGGAGGAATGTGTAAAGATGCAGAGTTTTTGTAGAAGTGGTACAAGAAAGCCTCCAGTCCCTAAAGATTCTACAGTGGCTCCGCGCTATCTGGGGAGCAAGTTTAAAGTCCTCATTCTGACACTGAAGTCAAGTAAAGTCCCATCTTAAGTCTTTGTCTTGATAACAACACTCACCATGAGCTGTGCTGGACCCTCTGCATCCATTCTTCTTTTTCTTTATTTTATTTAAAATTTTTAAAATTTATTTTGAGAGAGAGAAACAGAGAGCAAGCAGGGAAGGGGCAGAGAGAGAGGGAGAGAGAGAGAATCCCAAGCAGGCTCCATGCCGTCAGCTGGGAGCCTGACTCAGGGTCTCTAACTCTTGAACTGTGAGATCATGGACTGAGTGGAAGTCAAGAGTCCGACCTTCTACTGAAGGAGCCACCAGGCACCCCCATTCTTTTTTTTCTTTAAAATAATGCAATGGCTGTCCCCATTTACGCATGAGGAAACTGAGATTCTGCATGTTATAGTAAATTGCTGAAGGTCACACACTTTGGGAATACAAATCCCAATCATCTGACTCCAGAAAGAAGGCCTCTCTTCTTTCTCCCCATTAACTATGCAAAGTGAGAGCCAAATCTATGCTTATGCAGCCCTTCAAGCCACTGTACTGTCTGTTTGCCTTTAGGTGACAAAAGCCTCCATCTCCACTCACCTTTTCAGTTCCAGACCCTCTCTCAAAGCTCAGCGGCCATCAAAGAATAGCCTGACTACACCTGCAAACGTCAGTGTCTGCCTTTTGGGCCTTGGCATAGATCAGGCCATCTGTGTCACTAGCTCTATCATCTGATGAGTCAGGCTACCACCTTACCTGATGTGCTGTTATATTCTTTACCTGGGTTTTTTTGGGTGCATAAATCTTTTCTTCAAAACATGATGGCAAGAGCTAATTTTAGAAACTGCCACATGCTTCATTTTTATATTCAGTGGGGGGGGGAATGTAATTATTTAATAGATTTAGTATTTTCCTTATAATTTGGGGAATTTTGTTGCCCATGATATATAGCTATACATTAAAAGGATAATTTATGGGGCACCTAGATGGCTCAGTCGGTTGGGTGTCCGACTTTGGCTCAGGTCAGGATCTCATAGTTCATGAGTTCGAGCCCCGCGTCGGGCTCTGTGCTGACAGCTCAGAGCCTGGGGCCTGCTTTAGATTCTCTCGTCTCCCTCTCTCTCTCTATCCCTCCACTGATCATGCTCTATCTCTCTCTCAGAAATAAACATTAAAAAAAATTTTTTAAAGGATAATTTACTTTTCAGTTTGCTATTATATGATCATAACAATCTACTTTAAATAAAATAAAATTTCTGGGGCATCTGGGTGGCTCAGTCGATTAAGCATCCAGCTTTGGCTCAGGTCATGATCTCGTGGTTCGTGGGTTCGAGCCTGGCATCGGGTTCTGTGCTGACAGCTCAGAGTCTGGAGCCTGTTTCAGATTATGTGTCTCCCTTTCTCTCTGCCCCTCCCTTGCTCACACTCTGTCTCTCTCTGTCTCAAAAATAAACATTAAAAATTTTTTATAAATAATTAATTAAATAAAACTTTCAATGGAATTGCTGACTTTTTAACCAATTATAGTTCACAGTATTACACAATTGAGCTTTGGTAATATTCTTACTAATCTCTGCAGGAGTGCTGAGAACACTGACGCCATCTTTGACCCTCCGTCATGTTTATGCCCACACCATGACTTCCTTGGGGCTACATGTCCCAGGCCCTGTGGAGGAGGTTAATGTACGACCTGACCGGAATGCAGGAAGGCTTGTTCTGATCTTCTCTAAAGTGGTCACGCAAGGCATCACTTTAGGTAACTAGTAGAGAGCCTCTGGCACACAGATGGCGTCACTAACCTGTGACCTCACCACCATGCCCCTTGCTCTATAAAAGCTGGGGACTGAGGACTGGACTTGGTGGGGACTAGAGGTGGAAGACAGCTGCCTCCCGCCTGAATCATCTGTCCACCTGCCCAATCCCGCCAGTACGTTACCCTGAATAAAACTTTGCATAAACGGTGTGAAGTGACTCACTTTGTTTTTTTGGACCTGAAGTGCTTCTCAGTCTGTAGACACTCGTCTACCTTCTAACAATCTCCTATAATAAGGATCTTTGATCAGGCAAGACAGAGATGAATAATCACGAATATACAGCTGCATTTTAGCCAACAGTATCAAATTTCCCCTTCACTAATTTTTTGTACAACCAACAGGAAGTTCAAAAACCTGGATTGGTGTTTTAACTTTTCTTTTTGCTCCTGGACAGACGTGAGTAGATCTTCTGTTAAGAGTGAACTTGCTGGGGCACCTGGGAGGCTCAGTTGGTTAAGTGTCTGACTTGGGCTCAGGTCATGACCCTCCGGTTCATGGGTTTGAGCCCTGTATCAGGCTCTGTGCTGACAGCTCAGAGCCTAGAGCCTGCTTCAGATTCTGTGTCTCCCTCTCTCCTCCCCCAACCCTGCTCGCACTCTGTCTCTCTCTCAAAAATAAACAAACATAAAAAAAAAAAAAAGTGAACTTGGCAAAAAAGAAGAGACAACAGGAAAAGTTCTAGAATGCAGAGGCAAAAAGATAAACTACCTCAAGGGAAAATACCAGCTGCTTGTGTAAAGCCTGGTAGACCAATCCATTGCCTAGGAATTTCCATAGGCAACCTATCATTATCAAGCCAGAAAAGGGCAGAACTTGTTCCAGATTCTGGGACAAGGCAATAGATGTATTTAAAAGCAGCTTGGGCCACAGCAGGCAGACAGACAGACATCAGGTAAGGCTGATCCTAAAGTATACCCCACAGATGGGTCCCTTGATGAAAAGGAGCATGGAATCGGAGGAATTTATGTATAGCCCTTTCCTGGGCCATCATCCTGAGGCTGCATAGTCCTGTGGCTTGAAGGGAAGCCCTGTCAGACACCCCATCATACATCCTGGTCCTCAGAAGCCAGCCCAGATGGAGGCAGGGGCTGATGAGGTGAAATGCATTCGTCTAGGAATACAGTACAAGAATCAACCCCTTTTTTCAGACCCTCACTAGAAGAGAGGCAGATTATACCAGAGTGGAGCATCTGGGTCCCAGCTAAAGCCTTGGTAGCTCAATGTCAGGACTGATGTGGCTTCTACCCCTCAAAGAAACACATGTCTGTGTTTGGGCACCCAGAAACACCTATTTCCTTTCCTTTTCTCTGGGAAACAGGCAGCTGCTAAAGAATACTGATTGCATTTAGGTACAGTGCCACCTTGCTTAACAAAGCTATTTCGAACAAAGCTGGTTTCTGCTCATCAGCTCTGGGGTAAATGCTCATCTCCCCCATGCTGAGTCCCTGCCACCTTGCACCCACAGGTCTCTGGTCAGCCTGGAAGGCTCTCGATGCCTCATCACTGGGGAGGGAGGGAGGTACCACCCTGGTCTCAGCACTACAGGGAGGGACCAGCCAGAGACTGAGGTATCCTGCCTTCTTGTTACTTCACCTCCCGCCTCCAATCCATACAAAATAACAGCAGCCCTAACCCAGTGGGAAGAGGTAGGAAGAATCCAGTAGAGTCACATTTTTAGGTCTGAATTTTTTCTACCTCTGGTAAAGAAGTTCTTATCTATGGAAAGGGGTGCTGAATGCCTCAGCTCATGGACACATGCTGTTTTCCACTGCTTGTGCAGCGCAGGGAAAAGTAAAGGAAAATTTAAGAGATGTGTGAATGGGGAACCTTTGAAGCCCATTCATATGGCTAATGCTTCACAACTGTGCTGCTTATATGCAGGTTTGTTTTTCCCCAACCAAACAGACCCCAAAAGGCAGCCTCCAGGCAGGTCCCAAGTCCTCCCATGCAATGATGGATCAAGCTCCCAATCTCCATTCACTCCATCTCCATGACCAGCAGAGGGAGGCAGAGAGCTCTAAATGGTAAAAGGGGGGTGGTTATCTCCTACCTTAGGGCCCACAATCACTACCTGAATCTCCAGAGGCCAGACTCTTGACTTGAAGTTAGGGGAAGGTTAGGGAACTAGAATTTTTTCTTCTTCTTCTTCTTTCAAAAAATCCAGAGAGATCTATCGAGGAGTAGACACTTAGCCAAGAAGACACATGCCTTCGGAGAGAATGAGGCCAAGAAATGTTTTTTTAAGTTAAAAAGAAAGCATAAACAAAACCAGAACTGAAGGTAGAATAGGTCCAGGGAAAGCAGCTAGTCAGCCCCGGCAGCTCCCTTGGGAAGAAGGAGAGGCCTATGGCTGGGGTTGCCTAATCTGTGGGCCAGCTTCCACAGGTGTGTTTTGTTTGGCAAGCGCAATATACTTTTAAGTGCTTTACTCTTAATTAGTTACTAACCTTTAAAGATCTGAAGAATTCATATTAATAAATAAGCTAGATTTCCAATTCCCTTGATAAAACAGAAGATCCGGCAAGGCTGGCTGACATCCACCCCTGGATCACAGCTGCCTTCCTAGTTAACCGCCCTGACCCCTGGCCCTCCTCAGGCATTTATGATCCCCGTGTGGCCCCCCGCAGCGACGGACTTTGCCATCCTAGGCAGGACCAGTGTTTCTCCATCTAGGGTTTTACCTAGGGAGCTCCGACAAAATATCCACACTTGCACTCAGACCAGTTAAGTGAGGATCTGGGCCTGCAGCGGGACCCAGGCCAAAGAGGGGTTTTAAAGTCCCCAGGTGATTTTTATGTGCAGCCAGGTTTAAGAATGGCTCAGGCTAGATCCTGAAGGGCAGGTAATAAACTATTCTCTTCTTGAAACTCCTCAGTGGCTTATTTCACTCCTTTACGAGTTTTTTAAAAGTTTTTCATGATATCCTACCAACATCTGGTTTTCTCTTATTCTTCTAGCACCTCACACGGCCTTAGGTTTTTATTTTGTTTCGTTAGTTTCTCTCTTTTTGCTTCATTATTTTGTCTGTTCCATTCCCAGTCCGTCCTGCAGCTTCTCCACATTTTGTTATGTTTTGTTTGTTTTTTTTAGATTTTATTTTTAAGTAACATCTACATCCAACCTGGGGCTTGAACTCACAACTCCGAGATCAAGAGTCATATGCTCTTTGGGGCGCCTGGGTGGCTCAGTCAGTTAAGCGACTGACTTCAGCGCAGGTCATGATCTCACGGTTCGTGGGTTGGAGCCCCGCGTCTGGCTCTGTGCTGACAGTTCAGAGCCTGGAGCCTGTTTCAGATTCTGTGTCTCCCTCTGACCCTCTCCTGCTCACGCTGTCTCTCTCTCTCTCTCTCTCAAAAATAAAAAAAGTAATAAAATAAAGAGTCACATGCTCCTCCAACTGGGCCACCCTCTCCACATTCTTTTTAAAGTACAGTGGACAAAATTAGAAACAATATCCTACCCGTTATTTTACTGGAGTACCATTCAGTAGTGGTATTTATTTCTGGTTGAATGTCACACTTACTATCTCAGAATCAAATTAATTTCTTTTCACAACACTTTTTTCTTCACTTAATCATCATCGGATGTTTGTTAACAAGGAACTCAATTGCAAAAACCTGAGAAATCACACTCCATGATGGAAAAATCAAGATTTGGAACAAGTTAAAGCACCAAATAGCAAGTCCCATTTTTGGGTGAGAGAGACATCAGCCTTCCCTCAGGGCCATAACCTGATATGTAAAATGAAAGGGGACATAAGCATGTCCATAGTAGATTTAGTTCTTTGCTTGTAAACTAATTTACAATCAATAGCCGAGTCTGTTTTTAGCAAATTCTAAGTTGACTTCTTTTTTTTAAGATTTTATTTTTTAAGAAACCTCTTACGCAACGTGGGGCTTCAACTCACAACCTGAAGATCAAGAGTTGCATGCTGTACCAAATGAGCCAGCCAGGTGCCCCTCTAAGCTAATTTCTTAGCTAATCCTTCACTGTCAAATTATAACAGAAATGCTGCTTGGTGTAAGATGGAACTGGAAGGCCAACACAAACGTTAGCCTATCTCAATGAGACAGTATTTTGTTGTACCCATTTTACAGATTAGGAAACTGAGGCCTGGAAAGCTGAAGCAGATTGCCCACAGTTGACTGCCCACACACTCAACATACGATGAATCCTGGTTTTGGCTGGCTCCTTTGGGGAGGTAAAGTAAACCCTTCCATGGCCATCAAACCCTGATTCTAAGTACCAGACACCACATCAGAAAATGCAGTCTCAGAGACACTAGCACTTAGGCTTTACATCCAGCAAGAGCAGAGACTAGGTCTCCATGATACCACACACACACAACATTGAAATCCACACGAAACATTAAACGTGACATTCTGGAGCCAACGGACTCTGGTAAACACTCCTTGGAAGCCCTCGGGAAAAGCCAACGTTCTCTAAGAAATCTATAAACCACAGAGCGCCCCTTGCAAGATGCCATGGTTGGAAATCTTTTCCAGAGGGAAAAAAAAAAAAAACAGGAAAACAAGTTTAACTACAAGATTACCCTCCAGCAACCGATAGTAAGGAAACTACCACCGCACCCCCTGCACACTCACAGTTTGGAGAAAGAAGGGAATTAACGTTTTATGTCTGGTCTCCATAAAATGTCTGCCCAGTTAGAACCCAACGTGTGAGCAGGGGAAAGGAAGGATTGAGCCGGAGGTCCACGACGCTCTGAAATCCCAAAGGCGCTAGGATCCCCAAGGTACCCAGACGCGCCGCCCCCGCCCCCTGCGCTGCGGCCACGCCCAGGCCCCTGCAGGACTCCCCGCGGCGGTCACCGCGCAGCGCACAAAGGTCTCCCCCGGCGGGACAACGCTGGCCTCATGCCGTTGTTTCCACCCAACAGTAAAATGCATCTTCTCCTTCTCCAAAAGGACCTGAGCCTCCAGGGATACGCGGGCCGCCTGGGCCCGAGGTTCCCTTCTTTGTGCGCCCGTTCCCAAGCCGCGCGCTAGGAGCCTCGCGCTCCAGCCCCGCCTGCAGTCGCCCCGGCTGTCGCCTGCCTCCTCGCGGCGCCAGCGCGCACCACCTCCAGACGCGCCGCGGCGACGCGCGCGGCGAAGCCCTCCGGGGCCCCGGCGCCCCCGCCTCTCCCGCGTCGCGGCCGCCCTCCGGGGCCGGGCCGCCCGCGAGCCGCGCCGAGCCCCGGATACTCACGTTTCCAATGGTTTTGGGGACGTGCGCGCGCTCGCCGTGCCGCCGCGAAGAAGAGAAAGCGCCGAGAGCCGCCGTTCAGGCAGCCAGGAGCGACTCGCAGGCGGCCAGCTGCGAGCCCCTCATTTTCTGCGAGCGAGCTCGAGACGCTCGGCGGTGCCGCCAACGCGGCTGCCGGCTTAATAACCATGTCAGACGGCCCCTCCCCCCATAAAGACACGAAGATGACAGGCTGGGGACTGAGGTCCGCCTGTCCAACCGCAGTCACCCTGCCTCACTCAGCCCCAGCGATGCCGCAGCCGGAATGACTGTGCAGCGACCCACCAGGAGTGCCAGCCTGGACCCAAGAATTCTCCAGAAACCTCAGCTCTTTCCTAACCGCTCGGAGCGCGCATCTGATACTCTTCCCCACAGTATCTGTGAAACAAAACGAGAGGCGGCTGCCTTTCTAGTTAACCGAACCCGCGTCTCGAGTGTAACGGGGACTTACGTCAAGGAACGCGGCCAACCTCGGCCTTATTTAAACCTGGTTTCTGGGGCGCCTGGGTGGCTTAGTCGGTTAAGCGTCCGCCTTTCGCTTAGGTCATGATCTCGCGGTTCGTGGGTTCGAGCCCCGCGTCGGGCTCTGTGCTGACTGCCAGCTCGGAGCCTGGAGCCTGTTTCTGTTTGTGACTCCCTCTCTCTCTGACCCTCCCCTGCTCACGCTGTCTCTCTCTCTCTCTCTCTCTCTCCTAGAAATAAAATTAAAAAAAAAAAAAAAAAACCGGGTTTCTGGGCACTGATAGGGTATCCCGGCACCCCGCAAAGCCCACGCAGGAAGCTCATCGACACTGTTTCCTCGCGTTTTAGTGGCTCACGCTAAGTTCCCGCCTCTCCGGAGAGTTCTGGCCAACGCAACCTTACAGTCTCGGGGGCTCCTTTGCAGATCCTCCTTGACCTGGACCATCTCCAGCGCGCTGACGGCTCCTCGGGAGAGGCTGGATTTTATCAAGCTGGAAGGAATTAGCTGTTCTGTTTTGCAAGTGAAATATCTCGCCGAACGGAGTGCTTTTTTAAATCTATCCGAGCGGTACCCGGCGCACTGCCGCGCCAGCCACGCCCCGCCGCCTCCCCCCGGCGCCGCCCGGCCCCGAGGGCGCTTCTCCCAGCTGCCCAGCCCGCCGCACCTGCAGCGGAGGCAGCGGTTTCCGTGGAAACTTCGGTGGAAGCCGGTTCTCCCTTCAGACTCGCTGTTACCCTGACGACTGCGACCTAGCACGCGGCGATCCAGGGAGGACGTCAAAGGACGCCTGTTTTAAATCACAGATTCAGATTCACAAGGGTCATAGGGCAAAAATAGGACAGTGATATTTGGGGACGGAGACCGGGCTGCGCAAGCCTGAACGTGGATGGAGTTAATGGACAATGCAAACCCAGGGCCACCGCCTCGTTCACCCCTCTCACCCCCCAGCAAACAAATTTATACTTGGCTTTAGAATGAATTTCATCATTCCCTTCATCATATTTACTTGTCTCGATTCTACTTAAGATACTATGTAAAAGTTATTTTGCACATGGGGCGCCTGGGTGGCTCAGTCCGCTGAGCGTCGTACTTCGACTCAGGTCATGATCTCGCGGTTCGTTGGTTCGAGCCCCGCGTAGGGCTCTGTGCTGACAGCTCAGATCCTGGAGCCTGCTTCCGATTCTGCGTCTCCCTCTCTCTGACCCTCCCCTGCTCACGCTGTCTCTCTCTCTCCCTCTCTCTCTCTCTCTCTCAGAAATAAATTTTTAAAAACATTAAAAAAATTAAAAAATTATTTTGCACCGAGTACTAGCTAGCTCCTGGTAGAAGGGAGGAGAGGCCCATAAAAATGTGTGGAACAGGAGAGACTTCGTGGGAATCATATTTGAGTGGGGATGATCTCCTCCACAGAAACCCAAGAATTGTTCTGATTACAACCTTGCACCATCAGACTATGATGAACACAGGGTTGCCATATTAAACTCATTATTTCAAGTGAAGCTTTAGGTGAGGAAAACGGGGAAGGGTGGATGAGACTATCTGTATTCAAAGTTGTTAAAAATGTAAATGTTCATATACCATCTTGTTGCTTTTGGATACGGACATTTTATACTCATCAAATGGTACTAAATGGTACTAAAAAAATAAAATGAAACGAGATAATGAGGTTTGTACAAACCATAACAGGATTGCATACGAACACATACCTCATGTTGGTTTTGCCCTACCATAAGTTTTATATTTCATATCTGAGTTATTAAAAGCTTGAAATTAGTGGCATCTATGAATTAACGAAATTTTAGTATATACATTATAATAATATGATATTAATTGTTTCCAGCTTGAGACTAAAATACATCTGTATGTATCTATATACACATGTATACAAATGCATCTCTTTTATAAACACAGATGCATTTATGTGAAGTTCCATATGCATCCAATTTCCATAAAGGAAGTGATATTTCCATATTTTAAGGAAACAGTTTATGTAAAAGAACAGATACAGGAAATTTTGTCATTAAGCAAAGACTTTTGTCAAGAAGAACCATCTAATTTGTATGTTTTGAAAAATCCACATTTTTTATCCTGAATCTGCTTTGAAGAACATAATTTTGTAATCGTGTGATACAAATGTTTGTTTGCAGATGAAGATTTCTAAAACAAAAATGTGTATACCCAGCTATAGAATAGCCACCTCCCTCACCTAATACATTTCAAATTTGAGAGAATAAAAATGCCAGAGACCGAAACTGCACAGGTCATCCCTGATGTCAAGGCCCAGGGAAGAGACTGCACTGCAGTCAGAAGAACCCCTGGAAGAATTCTTCTCTACTTTGTCTGTACCTTTTATTCTCACTTCTGCTGTTAGTCTATTCTAGGGTTAATATGAAACCAGAATCACCCAAAATTCCCCCCTTCCTCCAAAATGGAATGTACCTAAATATCATGTCCGCCCCCTCAATCAGATGTTGTCTAACGAATATTGTAGCAATTTGCAAAATTGGAGACAGTCCCCTATGCATGGGGTCTATAAGAGACCTAGAATTCATTTTCCTTGTATGAGTCTAATTGCCAGTAAGAATACATATTATGCCATAACCAGAGACAAAAACAAGACTTACTAGTTTTGGAGGACTTTCTTGAAAAAGCGTTAGAGAAATGTTTGCCTGCTGACCTCAAGCCTGTAAGGCAACTTATGGATTGTTCTGGTCAAAGAATGAGATTGGTAAATGTAGAGACCAAATTCTAGTTGATCCACGTAAAACATTTCCATACGTCATCTATGATAAATGTTGACATTGTTCTTAGTAAGGGGTTGTGAGAGTCTGTTACCTACAACTGTACAAGTATATCCTGTTTATGCATGCCCACTGAATTTAAACAATTAAAGGGCACTGTGATCTCATGTATTCTGGCAATATTCTTCACTTATCCTTAGATACCCTGTCATACATAGTAAAGAATATGCAAAACTTGTTATGATTACCTGGTTAAATTTTATTGGTTGAAGTGGAAATTATGTACCATGAAATCACTGTTGCCAAGAAAACTTAGAAATGTTAAGTCCTATGACTGTACTCAAAAAATGTAAATTGTTTAAGCATGATTGTTTGAATTTTCTATATAAAAACCCTAAGCTGAAAAATAAATTTGAGCAGTCCACCTGAAGAGGCTGGCTCCGTGTCTTCCTTCGCCGACGCCAACCATCACTCTCCGGGCCAACCCTGGCTTGCAGAGGCTGGTCCCCTGCATAAAAAGTATTTGGGTTCCTGGGTGGCTGGGTCGGTTAAGCATCTGACTCTTGATTTCGGCTCAGGTCAAGATTTCATGGTTTCATGTATGTAAGCCTAGTGTCTGGCTCTGTGCACTGACAGTGTGGAATCTGCTTAGGATTCTCCCTCTCTTCCTCTCTCTTTCTCAAAATAAATAAATAAATAATTTTTTTAAAGTATTAAGCAAATTATCTTCACTTCTAACAAAAATTAAGAGAGAGAATTGTAGGAGCGCCCAGGTGGCCCAGTTGGTTAAGTGTCTGACTTCAACTTGGCATAATCTCTCAGTTTGTGGGTTCAAGCCCTGTATTGGGCTCTGCACTGACAACCCAGAGCCTGGAGACTGCTTTGGATTCTGTGTCTCCTTCTGTCTCTGCCCCTCTCCTGCTTGTGCTCTTTCTCTCCCCCAAATAAATAAACATTAAAACATTTTTTTTAAAAGTGAGCATTGTAGAAGACAGAAGAATAGGAGTAAAGAGGTTAAAAACACTAAGCAAAGCAATCCTTTAAAGTATCTTTCCAAGGAATAATTAAGATCAAGATGATTATATTTAGAATATTGTATTAACTGGTAATATGAACTGGTATTCAAAACAATAAATAGGTATGATCGCAATCTTTTTCAAAACTACATGGTGTGTGTACTTATACATAAGGCAATCAGGAGTCAGGGGAATTCTTAGCTTGCCTATATCAGTTGCCTGTATTTCTTTATTCTTGCCTATATTTTCCACAACAGCTATTCCCAGTGAAAGCAATGCGGTAGAGTGCTCAAGAGAGTAGGCTCAACATCGGATAGATCTGGCACAAGACTCTGGTGATACATCAAGGCTATGTATGTTTTTTCATTTTTTAAAAAATAGGCTATTAATAACACCTTCCTCGTAAGGTAGTTGGGAGGATTCAGTGGCATAAATCCTGAAGAATAGAAGAATGTGTTCATTCTATCAAATACATTAATCCCAATTTGGGGGCTATTTTTTCCAGGCTTTTGATTCTACCTTGGATATTTTTGACCCTTCAATTAGACATTATCATTATATATGTGCAGTATTATTTATATCTGTCCATGGTTTTTACTGAAATTCCTTATCATTCCTTTTTATATCTCAAAACTTCTTCAGGAATCGTTCCCCTTTTCCTTAAAGTATATCTCTAAGAAGATTCAGAGTGATGGTTTTTGTCACTGAAATCTCCTGGTTTTGTTTTGATAATATCTTTATTTTGGTTTTGTTCTTGAAATGTAGTTTCATGCCATACAATTTTAGGTCCATGGTTATCTTCATTTGGCACTTTGAAGATATCATTCATCTGTCTTCTGGCTTTGCTGTTGCTGTTGAGTAATCAGATGTCTTGTAATGTTTCTTTTTTTCTATGTAATCTGTCATCTTTGAATGTTTTTCTCCTTATGCTTTTATTCCATTATCTCACCTCTTTAAAAATACTCAACATACTTCATATTTTATATCCAATCATTCTAGTATGGATAGTCTCTGCAGGTTCACCCCAGAAGTTCACTGTTTCAGATGATCTTCACCAACACCTTGTTTATTTAGTGATTTTTACTTATGGTGAATTCATGTCCTTGGAACTCTCTCGATGGGACCTCTTTTGAGTCCTGGATTATAGTGCAATGACTGGGTAGGTGAATTGGGGAAGAGGGGGGCACTTCTAACATAGAACTACTTTAAAATAAATTTTAGGTTTAAAGTCTTCAAGTCCCTCTACATTACATTCTCTAGGAGGTATAAATTGCAGGCTCCAACACTTGTGAGTGGAAGCCCAAAGCTGGGACTACTTCAGGGAGACTTTTCTGTACTTCGCTCCACACTAAGGCTGAGACAGGTAACATTTCCTCATGCGGGCAAGTTGTTTTCTTATATTGTCTTCCAGGGATTCTGGCCTTCCATCCTGCTCAAGCCACAGGCTTTTTATATCCTGCCCTGAGTGTGACTCATTTAAACTTAGCCTCCAGTTGGGAGGCATCTCCTTTCTTCATTCCCTCTCAGCAAAGGCCTGCTCCATCCTTGCTTCCTCTACAAACAAACTTTCTCATAGTTTTGCCTTCTATTCACTTTACTTAGCCACCAGCCTTGCAGTGTTTTGAAAGTATATGACAAACAATACCATTTAAAAATGGGCAAAAGAGGACCACCTGGGTGATTCAGTCAGTTAAGCATCCGACTTTGGCTCAGGTTATGATCTCATGGTCTGTGGGTTCAAGCCCTGTGTCAGGCTCTGTGCTAACAGCTATTTCAGAGCCTGGAGCCTGCTTCGGATTCTGTGTCTCCTTCTTCCTCTGCCCTCCCCAGCTCTCTATCTCTCCCTCCCTCTATCTCTCTCTCTCTCTCTCTCAAAAATAAACATTAAAAAACTTTTTTAGTTAAAATGGGCAAAATATTTGGACAGACATTATATTAAAGAAGATATATGGATAGCAAATAAAAATATGAAAAGATGGTTTATATTTCAGTCACTAGAGAAATGCAAATTAAAACCACAAGGAAATATCACTCACGAGAATGGCTCAAAGGTGAAAAAGACTGGCAATATCAAGTATTGGCAATACTGTGGAACAACTGGAATTCTCAGACTTTGCAGGTGGAAGTATAAAAATGGCATAGCCACTTTTGGAAACAATTGAGCGGTTTATCATGAAGTTAAACATATATCTACCATTTACATTTGTTTTCTATTGCTGTAACAAATTATTACAAATTTAGTGGCTTAAAACTACATTCCTTTCTTAGCTCATACTTCTGAAGGTCAGAAATCTTAAACAATGTGGCTGGGTTGTCTGCTCTGGTATCATAAGACTGAGGTCAAGGTGTTAGTCGGGCCGAGTCCTCTTCTGGAGGCTGAAAGACGATGAAATCTGCTTCCAGGCTCCTTCAGGCAGGTGGCAGAATTCAGTTCCTTGTGGTTGCACAGCTGGGTTCTCCATTTCCTTGCTAGCTGTCAGCTGGAGATGCCTCTTAGCATCTGAAGGGTGTCTACCTTCCTTCCTAGGAGGCCTCTCCATAATCAAGCCAGTAAGGACACACTGAACCTGTGCTTCACATCTTTCTGACTTCCTTTTTCGGTCTACCACTTTTGAAGGGTACCTGTGATTAGATTAGGTCCACCCAGATAATCTCCCTTTGCCATGTAAGGTAACATAATCATGAGAGTGGTATCTCATTATACTTACCTGTTCCACACACACTCAAAGGGTGCAGGGTCCTTGAAGGTCATTTCTAGAATCCTGTTTACCATACCATATGATACAGCCATTTCTTTCCTAGATATTTACTCAAAAGAAATGAAAATGTATGTCTACACAAAGACTTATAGGTGGGGGCGCCTGGGTGACTTAGTTGGTTAGGCGACCGACTTCGACCCAAGTCATGATCTAGTGGTTTGTGAGTTCAAGCCCTGCGTCAGGCTCTGTGCTGACAGCTCAGAGCCTGGAGCCTGCTTCGGATTCTGTGTCTCCCTCTCTCTCTGCTCCTCCCCCACTCATGCTCTATCTCTGTCGGTCTCTCAAAAAGAAATAAACGTTAAAGAAAAAATTGTAAATAAATAAATAAAAACTTTAAAAAATGTTTTAAAGACTTATAGGTAAATATTTATAGCTACTTTATTCACAATAGGTCAAAACCAAAAATAACTCAAATGTCCATCAACTGGCAAGTTAATAAAACAAATTGTGGAATGCCACTCATCAGTAGAGAGAGACAGACTCCTGACAAGGATGGCAACATCGAGACAACTCAAAAGCATGATGCGAAGTGAAAGAATTTAAAACACACAAACTATACGCTGTGTACTTTCACTTACATGAAATTCTAGAAAAGGCAAAAATATAGTAACAGGAGTTGGATCAATGGTTGCCAGGGATGGGGGGGTCTCTCTGTAGTCTTGCCATAAGTGTCTTTGCTGCAAGCATTTTTACCATCAACATTTTCACTGCGTAATTAATTGACTGTAAGGCAAGTTTGCCATGAAAGATAAGAAAATAACTGGTTGACAGCTGGGTTTCATTTCTCCATTGATGCAGTGCTCCCTTTTTTATATTACATAAATCCTAACCTTTATAATCGTTCATACAGTGGTGCAAAGTTTTGAACCACATTTTCAGTAGGACTTATGAATGTCTATCAATGGCCATGTGACAATGCGCCAAGAACAAACGAAGTAAAAAGCTTTCATGAAGCGATACAGAGCTCAGTTACAAATACACATCCTAGTATTTGGAAACTGATACTTCTTTTACTAAAGGAAGAAATTTAGGGTGAAAAAATAAAAAGTGTCATGCTGAACAAGGAGAGAAATCAACAAGCAATGAGTGCAAAGAGACGATCCACAAAATAAAACCAGTTATTTGCATAGTTTTGCCATGAATCTATGCATATTTTCATGCATTTAAATATTTTGTATTTTGCAAAAAAGTCTTTATAATTTTGCTACTCACTTTCATGTTTCATTATATCCTTTTTAATGAGTGTCCCTTTTTATTTTTTGAGATTTTTTTTCTTTCGTGGAAGAATTGCTTTCTTGCCAATTAGTTAGGCAGTGAAAATGCTTGTGGTGAGAAAGATGTGTGGAAAATACAGGGTATGGACCCAGCACAGGGTGGGGAGTGGGAGGCACTGACTGCCAAGGGGCACAAGGGCACTTTGTGGGGTGATGGAGATGAGCCGTGCCACGACTGTGCTGTGGTTACATGACTGTATGCATTCGCCAGCATTCATTAAATTGTATAGTTAAAATCAGTGCATTTCAGGGGCGCCCGTGTGGCTCAGTCAGTTAAGCGTCTGACCTTGGCTCAGGCCATGATCTCACGGGTTTGTGAGTTCAAGCCCCACATAAGGCTCTGTGCTGACAGCTCAGAGCCTGGAGCCTGCTTCAGATTCTGTGTCTTCTCTCTGCCCCTCCCCCACTCAACTCTGTCTCTCTCTCAAAATAAATATTTAAAAAATTTTGTTTTGAAAATCAGCACATTTCATTATATCTAAATTGTACCTTAACTGACATAAAAAGAAGATTGTGGGGTTTTTTTTAAAGGTTTATTTATTTTGAGAGAGAGAAGTGAGAGGAGGCACAGAAAGAGGGAGAGAGAGAATCCCAAGCAGGCTCCACACCATCAGCGCAGAGCTTGAGGCTGGGCTCCAGCCCACAAACCATGAGATCATGGTTTTTATGTTTAGTTTCTCTACACATTTAATCCACAATGTTTATCTAAGACTTTCTTTTTTTTTTTAATTTTTTTAACATTTATTCAGTTTTGAGAGACAGAGAATGAGTGGGGAAGTGGCAGAGAGAGAGGGAGACACAGAATCTGAAACAGGCTCTGAGTCGTCAGCACAGAGCCTGATGTAGGGCTCGAACCCACCAACCGTGAGATCATGACCTGAGCTGAAGTCAGACGCTTAACCGACTGAGCCACCCAGGAGCCCCAAGACTTTCTTAATAGTATCTAAATATGCCTCTGTGTTTTAATTCATAGTCCATACACAGTGGGATTGCACAGTCGTTTGGTCATTGTCTGTCTCCTCTGTGCTTGCCTGTAAACTCCAGGTGGACAGGGTCGTGTTTATGTTCACCACTGTACCCCAGTACTTGCCCTAGTGAGTCTTTGACAAATATTTGTTGAATAAATGAATAGCACCCCCCCCCCCCGAGCAATTCCAGGCATGGAAAATCTGATTATATATCTTTCCTCTGCTTCAGTTCTATTACTAAAGCCTTTTCTAAACTGTAATTGAAAGTTGGGGTTAGAGACCTTTCATTTAGCCCCATTATGTTATAGAAACCATGTATCCTGACGGCCTGTCTGGGCTGCATTCGGTGTCACCATCTGGGCTGATGGAGGAGGAACACAGCCACTGAGGGCTGGTCTGGCTGGCACTGCTGGCTTCCCACTGTTTCCAGTCTCCTTTCGTCACTGCAAACTGATCACCCTATTTCACTCCAAGGACTAAATTCATGGTTTTCCTTTGAAGGCACACTTGATTCATCTAAACATTAAAAACGTATATTAGTATTGTCCTTTGGGATTAAGTGAGACATTAACAGAAGCCAAATACTGCAGAGCCCTTGGACTGGAGCCAGCAGCACCCCCAGAAGGGAGGGAGGCCCGGAAGGCACCAGACGTTTCTCTGTTTAGAGAACTGATTAGGCCGTCCATTCATTTGACCTTGGCCTTCAGTTACTTATCTGTAAATGTCACACCCTCCCTCCTTCCAGGTCAATACTAAGGTGCAAAACTGCCAAGTGCTAAAAATCTTCCTGATTGTTGGGACCTATCAACAGGAAAAAATAAAAAATCATGTGAGAGATAGGCATTTGTTTTGCCTTTGTTCTTAGTATACAAATCTGTAAGCACGAATTGTGTGAATTTGTTGGTCCCTCTTAAAAATATGAGATAGCACACATTTACTACTGGCTACCAAGCATCTATTTCCTCTATTGGCAACAGGACCTCAAATTTCCAGGAGAAATTTGGTTTGGGTGGGATTGAACTCATCACAAGTTCCAGGAGTGGGCCCTGGTAGGCTTACACCAGCTGGCATGCCCACCTGTGCCCACAAGTCACCTGGACTGGCTGGGAGATTGGCACTAACACAATCATAGCGAACAAAATATTTGCTGGGGCTCTTGAGAAAAATAAGCTTTCTTTCCCTTTTAACAGTCCGGGAGAAGAAGCCATTCCGTTTACTCTGGATGATGTGGTATAAGGATGTGAATTTTGGACCTGCCACGGCCATTTTTCCAGAAAGGGAGACCCCAGAGCTGCCTTTGGGGCCACCTGTGAACCTGAGGATAAAGGCAACACCATATAAGACAATGTGGAGAAGAGAGAACCCTGGCCCAGGAGTCATCTTTTGAGCAGCTGGATCCAACCTCACCTCTAGATTGTCAGTTAACACTGACTCGATAAAATCCCTTAGTCTTAGAAGGCAGCCTTGTTTCAGCTTCTTTTTATTTGCAATAAAACATAAATGTGATGTTTAGCTTAAAGATCTTCAGATCGAAACTAGGATCCATTTAGACATTACCTAAAAGTTCCATTTTGTCTACCTTTTCATAGACCTCCACATAAGTTTCACAACCAGTTTTCAAGATTTTAGACTTCTGACCTGCAGATACCAAGTTGATCACTGCCCCACGTCCCAACACTCAGTAATTCCCACTGACCTTCTCTTCATAAAGCTTTTTCTCCTGCTATTCAGCATAGGATATATGTCCGAATTCTTGAATCAATGACCTAGAAAAGGCCAAGGGTAGGGGGAAACTGGAGAAACAAAGAAAAGAGGTCATTGTTGCTAATTACCTGACCCTCTTGAGAAGGCAGAATCCTCAAAATGGACACAGCAATTCTGGAGAACGTCAGTAGCATAAAAGTAAATACATCACACCTGCGACCAAAGACAGATCCTCAGAATCTGATTTGCCACCTTTGCCTTAAAACTTCCATTAGCTGGAAAATTAAAATCATTTACTGAACAAACATAAGTTTATTTTTTCCATTTTATGCTTCTCCAATGATAACAGTTAATATTTATTGAGAGCTTCCTATATGTCAGGCACTGTGATGTGCATTAGCTTATTTACTCCTTGAATAAACCTCCTGACGCTGCAATTGCACTTTATAGATGAGGACGCTAAGGGCCAGAGAGGTTAAAGAAGAGATCACACAGCACGTGTGAGGCAGAGCTGGGGCCCAAATCTGGGTCTGAATCCAAAGTCTGTGTTCTTAACCAGTCTCCATATTCTTTTCAAGTCAAGCCTGCCTCCCCCCCACCTCCCGCCCCGTTGAAATCATATCAGAATTTCATCTAGGCCACAGCCATTCATTACCACCTTTCCCCGATACAACCTGCAAACACAACACTTGTTTATAAAGCAGGTTCCATGCTCGAACTCAAAACACTGAGATCAAGAGTCAGATACTTAACCAACTGAGCCACCGAGGCGCCCCACAAAACTCTTGTCTGTGATTGAACCATCCTCTGCCTGTTGTCCTTGGGGGTGGGGCACAAAGGAGGCAGGAGAAATCTTGCAGAAGTGGGGACGTTGTCCGCCTGGGAGATTCTCCTTTTGCTCTCGCACCCCATCAGTCCAAGTCCTGCGCACCCTCTGCTTGAAACCTCCCGTCTCGGACCGAAGGGAATAGCTCCTTCTGGAGAAGCTCAGAGCCCGGCCGCCTCCTGGTCTGCGCCGTCTCTGACCACCGCGACTGTGCACCTACTGTGTGCACGGCACTCAGCTGTCTTTCTTTGTGTCCTTGCCACATTCTTTCCATTGCAGTGTAGCCTTTTCTCATGACTATAGCCCCAAAAGTGCATAACATGCGCCCGGTATATGGAGTGTCAGTTACATTTATTTTATTTTATTTTTTGAAATAGAAAAAAGAAAGGAAAAGAAAAAAATCAGAACCTGCGGTGTGCTCGGCTCCGGTGAGGGGAACTGGCTTGTCCCGAGCCCCTCCTCCGGGCACTCTGCACAAGGCTTTTCTTTTAGCCTCGCACGCTCCGGGAGGCAGGGATCTAATTCCCATTTTACAGCTGCGGAATCAGATGGGACTTGGCTAAGGGCGCACAGCAGTGAAGGGCGAGGCTTTGAACTGGCCCGTCGGGCTCTAACGTTCAGGATCCTGCACTGTGCCCCACCTGAGGGAAGAGCAAGCACTGTGGGCTGGAGGCGGCCTACAGATTCGAGAATGAGAAGAACTGCAGGCACCAAAGGCTCCTGATGCACACCGAAGCAGGGATCAAGGACCCGCCCGACACTTAAGAAAAGGCTAAGGGAAACGAGCCAGGAACAAGAGGGAAGGAGGTAGGGGACGAGAGGAGTGGCAGAGGTCCAGAAGCAAAATCTAACTCATTTTTCCTCCCTTCTGCCCCCAAACGACCACCGTCCTCGCTGGGAACTAAGGCAGCAGGAATCTGGTGAGGGCTGTGGGGTGCAGAGGCCTCCAATCCCAGTCTCACCGCTTACAGAATGGGCCGCCTGCCTCCCACCGGGAGCCCTTCCCCTGAATCCCTGTTAAACCTCGGTTTCTCCTGACTGTCTGGACACACACTACGTGAGTTTATGACGTTTTGTGGAACAAAAATTCATCCTTGATCCTCCGTCTCCAACAACTACAACAAAAAGTGTGCCTCCCTAGAGACACATGTACAGTGTGAATGTACTTAGTGCCACGGGACTGCACACTTAAAAATGGCTACAATGACAAATTTTATGTTATGTATATTTTAAACATGATCTTAAATGTGCTTATCAAAAGTCTTCACCGACTTGGGGCGCCTGGGTGGCTCAGTTGGTTGAGGGCCCAACTGCGGCTCAGGTCATGATCTCAGCGTTTGTGGGTTTGAGCCCCACGTCAGGCTCTGTGCTGACAGCTAGCTCAGAGCCTGGAGCCTGTCTTCGGATTCTCTGTCTCCTTCTCTTTCTTACCCTCCCCTGCTCACGCTGTCTCTCTCTCTCTCTCTCTCTCTCTCTCTCTCTCAGAAATCAATAAAACATTAAAAAGAATTTTTAAAAAAATCTTCACTGACTTGGGGTGCCTGGCTAGCTCAGTGAGAAGAGCATGTGATTCTTGATCTCGGGGTCATGAGTTCAAGCCCCACATGGGGTGTGGAAATTACTTAAATAAAATGAAAAACAAAAACAAAAATAACGCTGACTTATACTGAGGTCCTGAGACTTTATGGCCTGCAGTGTGCTCGGCTGCACACTAACATTGAGAGCCTAGGCTTTTAATTGTGTCCTATCTCTAATGTTCCCTGCCCACCCACCCCTCCCTGAGCCCCTTTTGTACTCTCTACTCCTACGAGCTGGGGAGCCAGCCCTGTGGCTGCTGCTCCCTGTGTGCCTAGGGAAGCCCGATGCCCATGTCTGCAATTTTAGACATAATGTAAATCAAGGCTTAGCATTCACTGGCCTGCAAATGCACAGTGGGCATGCTGAGCTGCTAGGGGCATGGGCCTTTCTAGGGCAGATACTGGGCATAAAATCACTCCCCCTGCAGATGCTGAAAGCAATGACTCCTCTGCATTCTCTTGGCACCTGGTAAGAGACAACCCAGGAGTAGAGGCAGAGGCCTCCTTTCATACTATATGTTTTATGGCATCTGGTTTTTTCTTGAATTCATTGGGTGTAAGAGTGATCCCTCCCTGGAGCACCTGGGTGGCTCAGTTGGTTAAGCACCTGACTTTTGGCTTCAGCTCAGGTCATGATCTCACAGTCAGTCATGAGATCAAGCCCCTAGTCCCGTCAGGCTCAGCGCTGATAGGGAGGAGTCTCTCTCTGCTGCTTCCCCTGCTCTCTCTCTCTCACCTCCGGTCTGCCTCTCCCCTGCTTGCTCTTTCTTAAAATAAATAAACAAACTTTACAAAAAATGACCCCTCCCTTTTCATTTTGCCTATTTTGCATTTACTGGTTTGTAAAATTTAGAAATTGACTTGAAATAAGAGTACTAAATGGTATGGATATTATTCTGTGTAATAGATAAATTCCCAAAGGGTAGGGGAGAAAATCAATTGTTGAACACGATAATAACAGCTAACATTTACTGGGTGTTTCTCTGTACCAGGCACTGGGCTAACTTTTTTTTTTCCAGGCTTTATCTCGGGGAGTCATCACGGCAGCTCAATGCAGTAGGCTCATGGCACAAATGAGGAAGTTTGGCACAAAGCGATTATTTGGCTCACCCCAGATCCCAGTGGATACAAATGGCAAAGCCAGACTTGAGCTCAGGTGGCCAAATATCTGAGCCTCTACGTGCTCTTTCTTATCATAAGAGAACAATGGACCCTGTTCTGTAAAAGGTTTTTGATAAATCCTTTCCAGGAGAAGAGAAAGACTCAGTACTGGAGATAACTGTACCATTCTGTGTGTTCAGATAGTTACTTATCAGATTCTAAGTGTAGCACACTTTTATAGAGTCCACCCAAGACATTTTCTGGCACATATAATATTTCATTGTCATTGTCACAGCAAACGATCACAGTATGGTAATTTTTAGAAATTGGAAGAGGTGTGTATATTTTATGCTTTGTAGAAAATAAGAGACAGGAGTGTTTCGGCTACCAAAGGCTTTTGTTTAAAAGAAGAAAAGAGGCTCTTAGTTCTCTGAGTCGTAGAAGCTTCTGTCATTACAGATAAGCCTCCAGCCACCAACCAGATCCCACAGGCCAGGGCGGGGGGCCTCTCTGCTCAGATAAGGGCAGCACCTGACCACAGCAAGGGAGTTCAGAGGTTGACGGACGATAGGGATTGATGCTAACCAGATTGTGTGGTGCCTTCTCCCTTTCAACCCATGCCAGCCTTTGTTGTTTCCCAGGAGCACTTGATCCCACGTTTGTGGTCAGTGATTCTTGGCTAGAAGTTGTTGGAGGACAGATGCTGTGGAATCTGGGGCCAGACTCCCTTAACCTGGGGAGCATTTTCTGCCCTGGGGAGTTTCTCGGCTGCTTTGGCTGGAGAAGCAGCTGCTAATGCTGCCTGCTCAGGGCTTGTTCTAACCCCTACCCTCCTACACCGGTTCTCATTCCTGAAATGCTCACTCACACCTAATACAGCAGACTGAAGAATCCCTGACATTTAATGCCTGCCTGCCATGCGCCAGTCTACACTTCGCCCCTGAATCTATGGGAAAAAACAAAAACAAACAAACAAAACAACCAATAATAAACATCTTAAAAAGTTCAGTAATGGAAGGAAACCTTCCCTTCCTTCTTTCTCCTACTGAAACAGTTTTTAAAATAGTATAGATCTCCCCTGAGACATATTAAATAGAATTTGATTTAGAAAAATAAACTAAAAAAAATCAGTTTTTCAGACACACAGCAATTCTTCATCAGTAATTTGTTAAGTGTGATGCCAGGCTGACACCACGCTCTGTCTAGCAGTCTCGCCTGAACCTCCTGGGAGTTATTTGCAATTCCATGGCCTCAGTGTTGGGGCGGGGGCTGGAGGGGATGGGGGACATGAGCCAGGAGAGGCCAGGAGAAGCCGTGTTTTGAGGGTGCCAGCCTCAGCAGGCATCCAGACTTTTTATTCATGGTTCTGAAATACAGTCCATATGGGTAGGGAAGGCAGGTACCAGCTTCATTACTTTGCAGTTCCTGACTCCGCTCAGATGGCAGCGTCTATGTCCTGACAGCTGAAAATGGAAGCAGGTGCTGGAAGGTAGGCGCCAGGCTCTAGGGAACTTCTGGTGGTGCTACTGACTAGAATATAGGTCCCAGAGCCCCGGCTGACAAGCTTCCTAGATTAAGTCCAAGATTAATGGAATGTCGCTCCTTTTCTAACATAGCTCAGACTCTCTTATTCTGTCTGCATCAAGAATGCAAGTGGGTCATTTTCTCTAAAACCATGTTAAAACCCCCCTGCTCTTCCCAATCTGGTGGAGCCAGGGGGCCTTGGTGGACTTCTGGGGGAGCTCCATTTGTCGTCCCCACTCTGTGAGGAGCTTGCGAAGGCCCTGCTTCTGCTCCACACGTGACCAACCCCAGGTGTCTCTTGAATCTCTCAGTCACAAAGATGCTGTCTGCCATGCTTGACTCATTATGACTCTGAAAACACCTGCTTGGCGTTCCCCGTCTCTAGTATCTGCTTCAAACTCTTCTGTTTGGATTTATGCCACAGTCCTGTTCCGTAAGCAGCTTTCTCTTTTTTTTGAAAAGAGAAAATTCTGTTCTTGAAATTATTATTATACTATATGTTAACTAACTTGGGTTTAAATTTAAAAAATTGAACTGCAAAAAAAAAAAAAAATCCCACAGTATTTTCCAGTTATTACACGGGAAGAGGGAAAGAGTATGACAGCCCTCGTAGGTGTCTACTGTCTGAGCGAAGAAGTTTGCTTATCAACACATGAAACTGAATCAAGAAAATAGGTCACACTCATGCATGTATATGTATGTGTATGTATGTATGTGTGTGCACACATATTTATGACAATATCACTACTGAAAAATAAAAACAATGAAAAAAATTTAACAACATAAAACACCCATTATTTTTCCCCTAACACAAAATCTATTTTCATAGTTGTCTATTCCATTCCCACCTTTGCCAAATACATACAGTTTTTTTTTTTTTATTTTAGGAATAGAATTTAATGACTCATCACTTACACACAGCACCCAGTGCTCTTCCCAACAAGTGCCCTCCTTATTGCCCTTCACTCCTTTAGCTCTTTCCCCCACCCAACACCCCACCAGCAACCCTCAGTTTGTTCTCTATATTTAAGACTCTCTTATGGTTTATCTCCCTCTCTGTTTTTATCTTATTTTTGCCTCCCTTCCCTTATGTTCATCTGTTTTGTATCTTAAATTCCACATATGAGTGAAATCATATGATATTTGATTTTCTCTGACTGCCTTTTTCGCTTAGCATGATACACTCTAGTTCCATCCATGTTGTTGCAAATGGCAAGATTTAATTCTTTTTGACCACCAAGTAATATTCCATTGTATATATACACCGTATAGCCTTTATCCATTCACCAGTCAGTGGACATTTGGGCTATTTCCATACTTTGGCTATTGTCGATAGTCCTGCTAATAAACATTGGGATGCATGTGCCCCTTTGAAACAGCACTCCTGTATACTTTGGACAAATATCTAGCAGTGCAATTGCAGGCAATAGGGTAGTTCTATTTTTAATTTTTTAGAGGAACCTCCATACTGTTTTCCAGGGTGGCTGCACCAGTTTGCATTCCCACCAGCAGTGCAAGAGGGTTCCTCTTTCTCTGCATCCTCACCAACATCTGTTGTGCCTGAGTTGTTAATTTTAGCCATTCTGACAGGTGTGAGGTGGTATTTCATTGTGGTTTTGCTTTGTATTTCCCTGATGATGAGTGATGTTGAGCATTTTTTCATGCGTCTGTTAGCCATCTGGATGTCTTCTTTGGAAAAGTGTCTATTGATATCTTCTCCCCATTTCTTCACTGGATTATTTGTATTTCGGGTGTGGAGTTTGGTGAGTTCCTTACAGATTTTGGATACTAGCCCTTTATCTGATGTCATCTGCAACTACCTTTTCCCATTCCATCAGTTGCCTATTAGTTTTGATGATTGTGTCCATTGCTATGCAGAAGCTTTTTATCTTGATGAGGTCCCAATAGTTCACTTTTGCTTTTGTTTCCCTTCCCTCTGGAGACATGTCAGGTAAGAGGTTGCTGCAGCCAAGGTCAAAGAGGTTGTTGCCTGTGTTCTCCTCTAGGATTTTGGTGGTTTCTTGTCTTACATTCAGATCTTTCATGCATTTTGAGTTATTTTGTGTATGGTGTAAAAAAGTCGTCCAGGTTAATTCTGCATATCGCTGTCCAGTTTTCCCAACACTATTTGCTGAAGAGACTGTCTTTTTTCCATTGTATAGTCTTCCCTGCTTTGTCAAAGATTCATTAGCCCTACATTTGTGGGTCCATTTGTGGATACTCTATTCTGTTCCATTGATCCATGTGTCTGTTCTTGGTGCCAGTACCATACTGTCTTGATGATTGCATCTTTGTAATACAGCTTGAAGTCTGGAATTGTGATGCCTCCAGCTTTGGTTTTCTTTTTCAGGTTGGCTTTGGCTATTCGGGTTTTTTTTTTTTTTTTCTGGTTCCGTACAAATTTTAAGATTGTTTGTTCTAGCTCTGTGAAGAATACTGGTGGTATTTTGATAGAGATTGTATCGAAAAAGTAGATTGCTTTGGGTAGTATAGACATTTTAACAATATTTGTTCTTCCAATCCATGAGCATGGAATGTTTTTTCATTTTTTTGTGTCTTCTTCAATTCTTCATAAACTTTCTATAGTTTTCAGTGTATGGATATTTCATCCCTTTGGTTAGGTTTATTCCTAGGTATTTTACAGGTTTTGGTACAATTGTAAATGGGATTGATTCCTTGATTTCTCTTTCTGCTGTTTCATCATTGGTGTATAGAAATGCAACCAATTTCTGTGCATTGATTTTATATCCTGTGACTTTGCTCATTTCATGGATCAATTCTAGCGGTTTTTTGGTGGAGTCTTTTGGATTTTCCACATAAAGTATCATGTCATCTGTGAAGAGTGAAAATCTGACTTCCTCCTTGCCAATTTGGATACCTTTTATTTCTTTGCGTTGTCCTATTGCTGAGGCTAGGACTTCCAACACTGTGTTGAATAACAGTGGTGATAGTGGACATCCTTGTCATGTTCTTGACCTTAGGGGTAAAGCTCTCAGATTTTTCCCATTGAGGATGATATTAGCAGTGGGTATTTCATATATAGTCTTTATGATCTTGAGGTATGATGCTTCTTTCCCTATTTTCTTGAAGGATTTTATAAAGAAAGAATGCTGTATTTTGTCAAAAGCTTTTTCTGCATCTGTTGAGGGGATCTTTTATTAATGTGATGTATCACATTGATTGATTTGCAGATATTGAACCAAACCTGCATCCCAGGAATAAATCCCACTTGATCGTGGTGAATAATTCTTTTAATGTATTGTTGGATCCAGTTTGTTCGTATCTTGTTGAGAATTTTTGCATCCATTTTCATTGGGGAAATTGGTCTGTAGTTCTCCTTTTAAGTAGGGTCTTTCTTCTGGTTTTGGAATCGTAATGCTGGCCTCATAATAGGTGATGGGGCATCTGAGTGGCTTAGTCGGTTAAGCATCTGACTTCAGCTCAGGTCATGATCTCACGGTTCTTGGGTTGGAGCCCCGTGTCAGGCTCTGTGCTGACAGCTAGCTCAGAGCCTGGAGCCTGTTTCAGATTCTGTGTTTCCCTTTCTCTCTGACCCTCCCCTGTTCATGCTGTCTCTCTCTCTCTCTTTCAGAAATAAATAAAACATAAAAAATTTTTAAAAATTAAAAAAATTTTAAAAACTCCAAAATAATAGGTGTTAACTTTTCTTTAAATGTTTGGTAGAATTTTCCTGGAAAGCCATCCAGCCCTAGACTTTTGTTTGTTGGGAGATTTTTGATTACTGATTCAATTTCTTTAGTAGATATAGGTCTGTTCAAATTTTCTATTTCTTTCTGTTTCAGTTTTGGTAGTTTATGTTTTTAGGAATTTGTCCATTTCTTCCAGATTGTCCAATTTACTGGTATATAATTGCTCATAAAATTGTCTTATGATTGTTTGCATTTCTGCGGTGGTGGTTGTGATTCTCCTTTTTGATTTATGATTTTATTTACTTGGGTTCCTTCCTTTTTCTTTTTGACCAATCTAGCTAGGGCTTTATCAATTTTGTTCTTTCTTTCTTTCCTTCCTTCCTTCCTTCTTTCTTTCTTTCTTTCTTTCTTTCTTTCTTTCTTTCTTTCTTTCTTTCTTTCTTTCTTTCTTAAATAGTTTATTGTCAGGTTGGTTTCCATATAACACCCAGTACTCATCCCCACAAGTGCTCTCCTCCATGACCATCACCCGCCTTTCCTTTCCCCCCACCCCATCTGCCCTCAGTTTGTTCTCAGCATTCAAGAGTCTCTCATGGTTTGCCTCCCTCCCTCTCCCCAACTATTTTTCCCCTTCTTCTCACCCTTGGTCCTCTGCTAAGTTCTTCCTAATCCTCCTATAAGTGCAAACATATGGTAGCTGTCCTTCTCTGCCTGACTTATTTCGTTCAGCATAACACCCTCAAGTTCCATCCAAGTCACTACACATGGTCAGATTTCATTCTTTCTCATTGCCATGTAGTATTCCATTGTATAGATAAACCACATCTTCTTAATCTATTCGTCAGTTGATGGACACTTAGGCTCTTTCCATGTTTTGGCTATTGTTGAGAGGGCTGCTATGAACACTGGGGTACATGTGCCCCTATGCATCAGCACTCCTATTGGTTGCCTATTAGTTTTACGGATTGTTCCCTTTGCTGTGCAGAAGCTTTTAATCTTGATGAGATCCCAATAGTTCATTTTTGCTCTTGATTCCTTTGCCTTTGGGGATGTGTCAAGTAAGAAATTGCTGCAGTGGAGGTCAAGTGGGTTGTTTCCTGCTTTCTACTCTAGGGTTTTGATGGTTTCCTGTCTCACATTCAGGTCCTTTATCCATATTGAGTTTATTTTTGTATATAGTGTGAGAAAATGATCTAGTTTCATTCTTCTGCATGTTGCTGTCCAGTTCTCCCAGCACCATCTGTTAAAGTGGCTGTCTTTTTTCCGTTGGATACTCTTTCCTGCTTTGTCAAAGATTAGTTGGCTGTACATTTTTGGGTCCAAATCTAAGTTGTCTATTCTATTCCATTGGTCTAGGTGTCTGTTTTTGTGCCAATACCATACTATCTTGATGATGAGAGCTTTGTACTACAGGCTAAAGTCTGGGATGGTGATGTCTCCCGTTTTGATTTTCTTCTTCAATATTACTTTGGCTATTTGGGATCTTTTGTGGTTCTATACAAATTTGAGGATAGTTTGTTCTAGTTTTGAGAAGAATGCTGGTGCAATTTTGATTGGGATTGCATTGAATGTGTAGATTGTTTTGGGTAGTAATGACGTTTTAACTATATTTATTCTTCGAATCCATGAGCATGGAATGTTTTTCCATTTCTTTGTGTCTTCTTCAATTTCTTTCATAAGTTTTCTATAGTTTTCATCACACAGATCTCATATCTTTGGTTAGGTTTATTCTTAGGTATTTTATGGTTTATTGGGCAATAAATGTGAATGGGATCAGTTTCTTGATTTCTCTTTCTGTTGCTTCATTGTTGGTGTATAAAAATGCATCTGATTTCTGTACATTGATTTTGTATCCTGCAACTTTGCTGAATTCATGGATCAGCTCTAGTAGGCTTTTGGTGGAGTCTGTCAGGTTTCCTATGTAGAGTCTCATGTCATCTGCAAAAAGTGAGAGTTTGACTTCTCCTTTGCCAATTCTGATGCCTTTTATTTCCTTTTGTTGTCTGATGGCTGATGCTAGGACTTCCAGCACTATGTTAAGCAACAGTGGTGAGAGTGGACATCCCTGTCATGTTCCTGATCTCAGGAGGAAAGTTCTCAGTTTTTCCCCGTTGAGGATGATGTTAGCTGAAGGCTTCTCATAGATGGTTTTTATGATGTTTTGGTAAATTCCTTCTATCCCGACTTTCTCGAGGGTCTTTATTAAGAAGCGATGCTCTATTTTGTCAAATGCTTTTTTTTGCATCTCTCAACAGGATCATATGGTTTTTGTCTTTTCTTTGCTTGATGTGTTGTATCACATTGATTGATTTGCGAATATTGAACCAGCCCTGTAACCCAGGAATGAATCCTACTTGATCTTGGTGGATAATTCTTTTTATGTGTTGTTGAATTCGATTTGCAAGTATCTTGTTGAGGATTTTTGCTTCTGTATTCATCAGGGATATTGGCCTCTAGTTCTCTTTTTTTGCTGGATCTCTGTCTGGCTTGGGAATCAGAGTGATGGTGGCTTCATAAAATGAGTCTGGAAGTTTTCCTTTGATTTCTATTTTTTGGAATAGCTTGAGAAGAATGGGTATTAATTCTGTTTTAAATGTCTGGGAGAATTCCCCAGGGAAGCCATCAGGTCCAGGGCTCTTATTTGTTGGGAGATTTTTGATAACTGATTCAATTTCTTCACTAGTTATGGGTCTGTTCTGATTTTCTATCTATTCCCATATGAATTTTGGTAGTGAGTGTGTTTTTAGGAATTTGTCCATTTCTTCTAAGTTGTCCAATTGTTGGTATATAATTTTTCATAGTATTCCCTGATAATTGCTTGTATTTCTGAGAGTTTGGTCATAACGAGTCCAGTTTCTTTCCTGATTTTGTCTATTTGAGGGCTCCCTCTTTTCCTTTCAGAAGCCTGGCTAGAGGTTTGTCAATTTTGTTTATTTTTTCAAAAAACCAACTCTAGGTTTCATTGATCTGTTCAACTGTTTCTTTGGTTTCTATATCGTTTATTTCTGCTCTGATTTTTATTACTTCACTTCTCCTACGGGGTTTGGGGTGCTGTTGTTGCTCTCCCTCTAGTTCGTTTATGTGTGCTGTTAGATTTTGCACTTGCACTTTTTCTAATTTCTTGAAATAGGCCTGGAGTGCAATGTACTTTCCTCTTAGGACTGCCTTTGCCGCATCGCATAGAGTTTGGATTGCTGTATTTTTATTTTGATTTGTTTCCATATATTTTTAAATTTCTTCTCTAATTGCCTGATTGGCCCATTCGTTCTTCATAGGGTGTTCCGTAACCTCCATGTTTTTGGAGGTTTTCCAGACTTCTTCCTGTGAATGACTTCAAGTTTCATAGCATTGTGATCTGAAAGTGTGCATGGTATGATCTCAGTTCTTTTGTATTTATTGAGGGCTGCCTTATGTCCCAGTATGTGATCTATCTTGGAGAATGTGCCATGTGCACTTGAGAAGAAAGTGAATTCCATGGCCTCAGGATGTAGAGTTCTAAATATATCTGTCAGATACATCTGGTCCATTGTGTCATACAAGTCCATTGTTTCTTTAGTGATTTTCTGTCTAGTTGATCTATCCATTGCTTTAAGTGGAGTATTAAATTCCCCTGCTATTAGCACATTCTTATCCATAAGACTGTTTCTGTTTCTGATTGTTTTAAATATTTAGGTGCTCCCATATTTGGTGCATAGACATTTATAATTCTTAGTTCTTCCTGATGGATTGACCCTGTAATTATTATATAATGCCCTTCTTCATCCCTTGTTACTGTCTTTAATTTAAAGTCCAATTTGTCTGATATAAGTATAGCTACTCCAGTTTTCTATTGACTTCCAGTAGCATGATATGTATTTTTGTATCCTTTTACTTTCAATCTGAAGGTGTCCTCCAGTCTAAAATGCGTTTCTTGTAGACAGCAAATAAATGGATTTTGTTTTTTTATCCATTCTGCTACCCTATGTGTTTTGATTGGAGCATTCAGCCCATTTACATTCAGTGTTATTATTGAAATATATGGGCTTAGAGTCATTGTGTCGTTTGTGGGATTCATGCTTGTCATGATGTCTCTAGTATCTTGCATTCCTTGCAACATTTCCCTAAGAGAGTCTCCCTCAGGATTTCCTATAGGGCTGGCTTAGTGGTGACAAATGCTTTCAATTTTTGTTTATTTGGGACTTTTATCTCTCCTTCTTTCTGAATGACAGGCTTGCTGGATAGAGGATTCTTGGCTGTATATTTTTACTGTTCATCACATTGAAGATCTCCTGCCATTCCTTTCTGGCCTGCCACGTTTCAGTAGATAGGTCTGTCACCACTCTGATAGGTTTCCCTTTGTATGTTAGGGCCCTTTTCTCCCTATCTGCTTTGAGAATTCCCTCTTTGTCCTTGTATTTTGCCAGTTTCACTATATGTCATGCAGAAGATTAATTCAAATTATGTCTGAGGGTAGTTCTCTCTGCCTCTTGAATTTCAGCATCTACTTCCTTCCCCAGGTTGGGGAAGTTCTCTGCTATAATTTGTTCAAGGACTCCTTCAGCACCTTCCCTTCTTTCTTCCTCTTCTGGGATTCCTATGATATGGATATAGTTCCCTTTGATTGTATCGCTGAGCTCTCAAACTCTTCTTTCATGTTCCTGGATCAGTTTATCTCTCTTTTTCTCAGTTTCCTCTTTTTCTATAATTGTGTCTTCTAAATCACTTATTCCCCTTTCTGCCTCTTCAATCCGTGCATTGGATGTCTCCATTTTATTATGCATCTCTTTATCACATTTTTTAATTCATCATAACTATTTTTGAGCTCCATAGTGTTTGTAGCAATAGTTTCTCTGATGTCCTCCATGCTTTTTTCAAGCCCAGCGATTAATTTTATGATTATTGTTCTAAATTCTTGTTCATTTATGTTGCTTATATCTGTTTTAAGCAGCTCTTTAGCTGTCTTTTCTTACTGGAATTTCTTTGGAGGAGAGTTCTTCCGTTTCATCATTTTGGTTAGCTTTCTATCTCTTGTTAATTTTAAAAGCTTGTTGTACACTCTGCCCCTGCAAGTTCTGCTGTATTATTGAGGGCTCTTTGACTGTTCAGAGCCTGTCCATTCAGAAAGTGTTCTTTGAATGGTGTCTCTCGGTTTCTCTTGTTGAGCCTTTGGTTATTTTGTTTCTCTACTCGTAGCAGTATTTGGGACTCTCCACCATGTGTACTTTGGCTTGATTCTTGAGGCAGCCCTGGAAAAAGAAAACAGACAACCACAGAGGGAACAAAGGTACACAAGTGCACAGACAAAACCAACAAACACGCAAACTCAGGCTCAGGTAAAAACAACAACAACAACACAGCTCTCTGGCGGGGATGGGCATGGTTTGGTGGAGGCAGGTCTCACCTCCACTGTGTCCTGCTGGCCGCTCCCTGGGTCCCCGTCTTGGTGTTTGTGGGGAGAAGAATGGCGTCACCCCAGTCCCTTCTCAACCAAGCGTTGCAAATCACTGTTTTGGGTCAGATCTCCCTGTGCTGAGGATGTAACCAAGGAGGGCTGAGTTCTATGCCCCACGCCCCACCTCGTTTCCAGGTCCCAGTCCACGGGCTTTGTTTAACCGCCGGAAACAGTCCTGCAGGTCGCTGCTTCCCTGCTGCCGGGGGTTGAATGGTGGGTGGG
Source organism: Hyaena hyaena (assembly GCF_003009895.1). Lineage (NCBI taxonomy): Eukaryota > Metazoa > Chordata > Mammalia > Carnivora > Hyaenidae > Hyaena > Hyaena hyaena. The sequence goes on along the minus strand of NW_024080719.1, from coordinate 3,056,001 downwards.
GGAAGGTCGCACACAGCCTCAGATCCGCCAAGGTCAAGCAGCGATCCAACCTGGGATCCGAGGCCTCTGCACACCCCACATGCGTGCGGGGAATGTAGCAGCTTCAGGTCCTCAGAGTCCGCATGGCCACTGCTGCTGTACCGCCACCGTGACCTCGATTTTGTTAATTCTTTCAAAGAACCAGCTTCTGATTTCATTGATTTGTTTTATTGTTGTTTTAAACATTTTGATATAATTGATTTCTGCTCTAGTCTTTGTTATTTCCCTTTTTCTGCTGGGTTTGGGCTTTATTTGCTGTTCTTTTTCCAGCTCTTTCAGGTGTAAGGTTAGATTGTGTACTAGAGAACTTTGTTCCTTCTTTAGTAAGGCCTGGATTGCTATATACTTCCCTCTTATAACTCGCTTTGCTGTATCCCAGACGTTTTGGGTGTGGTGTTATCAATTTCACTGGCTCCCAAGTACTTTTTAATGGCCTCTTTAACTTCTTGGTTAGCCCATTCATTCTTTAGTAGGATGTTCTTTAGTCTCGAAGTATTTGTTGTCTTTCCAAATTTTTTCTTGTGGTTGATTTTGAGTTTCATAGCATTGTGGTCTGGAAATATGCACAGTATGATCTCAATCTTCTTGTATTTGTTAAGGGCTGATTTGTGTCCCAGTATGTGATCTATTCTGGAGAACGTTCCATATACACTCGAGAAGAATGTGTATTCTGTTGCTTTAGGATAAAATATTCTGAATATATCTGTTAAATTCAGCAGGTCCAGTGTGTCATTCAAAGCCATTGCTTCCTTGTTGATTTTCTGCTTAGATGATCTGTCCATTGCTGTAAGTGGGGTGTTGAAGTCCCCTACTATTATGGTATTATTATCAATGAGTTTATGTTTGTGATTAATTGATTTATATATTTGGGTGTTTCACATTGGGAGCATAAATATTTAGAATTGTTAGACCTTCTTGGTGGATAGACCCCTTAATTGCAATATAATGTCCTTCTTCATCTCTTGTTACAGTCTCTATTTTAAAACCTAGTTTACCTGGTATAAGCATGGCTACTCTGGCTTTCTTTTGATGACCATTAGCATGATACATCGTTCTTTATCCCCTTACTTTCAAATTGCTTACTTTCATTTTAGACCTTACAAAAGGTCTAAAATGAGCCTCTTGTAAGCAGCATATAGATGGATCTTATTTTCTTGTCCATTCTGATCCCCTATGTCTTTTAATTGAAGCGTTTTATCCATTGACATTTAGAGTGAGTACTCAAAGATATGAATTTAGTGCCACTGTGTTGCCTGTTGAATTGGTGTTTCTGGTGATGTTCTCTGGTCCTTTCTAATCTTTGTTCCTTTTGGTCTTTTTTTATTTTGTTTTATCTTTTTTCCACTCAAAGGGTCCCCTTTACAATTTCTTGCAGGGCTGGTTTAGTGGTCACAAACTCCTTTAGTCTTTGTCTGGGAAACTCTGCATCTCTCTTTCTATTTTGAATGACAGCCTTGTTGGATAAAGAATTCTTGGCTGCAATACTTCTCCAATTCAGTATGTTGAATATATCCTGCCACTCCTTTCCAGCCTGCCAAGTTTCTGTGGATAGGTCTGTCTTCTCTTATAGGTTAAGGACTTTTTTTTTCCTTTGCTGCTTTCATAATTCTTTTCTTCTTTGTGTATTTTGTGAATTTGACTATAATATGCCTTGGTGATGGTCAGTTTTTGTTGAATCTAAAGGGAGCTCTCTGTGTTTCTTAGATTTTGATGTCTGCATCTTTCCCCGTATTAGGAAAGTATTCTGCTATAATTTCCTCATATAAACCTTCTGCCCCCTTTTCGCTCTCTTCATTTTCTGGGACTCCTATGATTTGGATGTTATTCCTTTTTAATAAGTCACTGAGTTCTCTAAGTCTTGTGATCTTTTGCCTTTATTTCCCTCTTTTTTTCTGCTTTATTATTCTCCATAATTTTATCTTCAAAATCCTTGATTTGCTGCTCTGCTTTATCCATCCTTGCTGTCGTGGCACTATTCCAGATTGCATCTCAGTTATAGCATTTTTAATTTTGTCCTGACTAGATTTTGTTTCTTTTATCTTCACAGAAAGGGATTCTAGGCTTTTTCAACCCCAGCTAGTATTCTTATTGCCATGGTTTTAAATTTGAATGCAGACAGCTTGCTTATATCTGTGTTGATTAAGCCCCTGGCTGCATTTCTTCCTGTTCTTTCTTTTGGAGCAGATTTCTTTGTATTGCCATTTTGGAGGAAGAATAAATTAATAAAATAAAAAATTAAAATAAAAAAAATTAGACAAAAAAATCAAATAAAGGAAGCTAGATCCTAGGTGCATTTTGTTCTGCTTGTTGAAAGAAGCTTGGTAGAATAGAGGGAAAAAAGGGAAAGAATAGAAAAAAAATTGAGAAAAATCTTAAAAATTAAAAATATATATAATAAAATAGAATAAAATGAAATAAAGGAAATGAATAGAATAAAAAATTTTAATTTAAATATAAAGTAAAAGAAATAAAATAAATTTTTCTCTTTTTGTATCCAAGAATAGGAAAAAAAAAAAAAGAAAGAAAAGGGGGAAAAGAAAAAAGTAAACAATTTAAGCACAAGCAGAAGCAAAGAAAATGAGTAGATAAATGAACCAGTAAACATAATGAAGTCCGATTGAAGTTACATCACGTTTCCCCTAGAACTGAAAGTATGAAGCTTTCTCTAGTCCATTCACTAAGCAGGCAAGGTGACTTGTGCTGGTTTTCTAGGGGATGTGCTTGGAGGGTGCTGTTGGGAGGGACTTGGTGTAACGGCTCCGTTCTGCACTAGGTGGCACTGCTTAGCTTACTAGGGTGAATCAGCGTAGCACCCGTGCTTATGCACAGGAGAGATGGAAATGACTTCACCCAGCTCCCTAGTTTCTGGCACAGAACTTCACACTTTCACTGACCCATAGTCAAGCACCCCTCCTTTGTCTGAGGCCTCCGCCCACTCTTCACCTCTACCCTGTCCATGTTCAAGTAGATCACCTGCCAGGTAGCACCTCCCTCCAGAGTGTTATCTCAGATGGGGTTGTGTTTGAAAACCCCACACTTCAGAGACCCCCTGCAGCTTGGACCTGTGCCCACTCTCTGGGGGAGGGTCTCGCTGAGCAATAGCCAGATGCCGACTTGCCTCAGAAAACATTCCTGTGGTCACTCAGTGGCAGAGGTTCAGAGATTATGACAAACCACAACACACAACCAGTGCCAAGTCTCACCACACTCTGGCGTCTTTGTCCCAATACCAGCACACGTGGCTGCTCTTTGGGGTCTGCTGGGACCTTTGCCTGTGGGGAGGCTGTCTGGCCTCTACCAAATGCACTCCAAGCAGGGAAACCACTTCTCTCCTTGTGGCCCACGGACCACGCAGACCCCACTGCCGGCTCCTGGGGATTCACCCTCCTTCCTCATCAGAGCCCCGCCAGGCACTGAGTCTGGAACTTCAGACTCTCTGCCCCACTGTTTATAGAATCCTGGTGGTATTGAAACCCTCTCCTTTTTTCCTATCAGTGGTTTTGGGGAACAGATTTCTTGTTCAGTCCCCTGTGAATGTTTTCACTCTTTGTCTCTCTTTCTCTCCAGCTACTTTTGGGGGAGTGCTTTTCTTGTATGATCTCAAGGTGCTGCACTCTCCCCCTTTCTCTTTCTGTCCTCTCTCTGCAAAAACAGGTCCCTACCCTCTGCGGCTTTTCTCTCCCCCAGTTCACGTCTCCACACCGTGTATCTGCCGAGTTCTGTGGCTCAACTTATGCAGATTGTTTTTGTTAACCCTCAGATAAATTTTCTAGGTGTTCAAAATGGTTTGATGCTGATCTAGTTGATTTCAGGGACAAGACAAGCTCAGGGGTCTCCATGCTGCTCTGCCATCTTAACTGCCATTCAGCAATACATACACTTTCAGGTTAGGACATAGAATACATGCAGTTTTTTTTGTTGCCATAGGAATTCCTGTTAACAGTTGCTTCTTTCTTTGCACCTCCTCTATAGCATATCACATAATCTATATTTTAACTCTAACAATTATTTCCATACATCACCATTAATATTTGTGTATCATTTTCCTCTATCCTTGGAAGGGCAAGAGCACTTTGTATTTATTTTCAAGTTTTTAGCATCCAGCCCTGTGTGTCTGGTATACAGCTGGCGCTTGATAAATGCCTGTTGAGCAAGTAATTACAAGCATAATGCAGCCAGAGCAGATTAGTCTAGATTGAGGTTATCCCTGTTCTGGGAGCTCTAAGTTTGTATTGAGTACAGAGTCCTTTGGATCCCAGACAGCACATGGAAATAGAGGGGAAATCCTGAAATTTTCAAAAAAGCATGTCCCTAGTAAGTTCTCAGTAAGGTATAATGTACCAGCAAGATGCATAATGGACATGCAAAAGAACCAGAGAAAATGAGCCACAGCCTGATCTGGTGTGCCTCAGCTCTTGGTCAGAGACCTTAGTTCATGGGTTTGAGCCCCTCATCGGGCTCTGTGCTGACACCTCAGAGCCTGGAGCCTGTTTCAGATTCTGTGTCCCTTCCTCTGTCCCTTCCTCACTCGCACTCTGTGTCTGTCTCTGTCCCTCCCTCAGTCCCTTCCTCACTCGCACTTTGTGTCTGTCTGTCTCTCTCAAAAATAAATAAACATTAAAAAAAATTTTTTTTTAAAGAAAGAAAATGATACAACTGACTAGCTATTCTTTCAAAGGTGGTCATGTAGAAATGGACAGGCACGTGCGTGATAAGATGCTTCACATCATTAGCCACTGAGGGAATGCAAATCAAAGCTATGCCTCCTGGGAGGGCTACAGTCACAACATGTAATAAACAGTGGTGGCAAGGACTGGAGCCATTGGAAAATTTTGAACCACCATTTACAATTGGTGGGAATGTAAACGGTGCAGCCACTTTGGAAAACAGCTTGGCAGTTCCTCAAAAAGTAAAACATACAGTTACTATATGACTTAGCATTTCTACTTCTAGGTATTAACTCAAGAAAACTGAAAACAGATCTACACAAAAACTTGTACATGAGATTTCATAAAAGTTTTATTGGTAAAAGCCAAAAAGTGGAAACAATGTAAATGTCCATCAACTGATGAAAGGATAAACAAATTATGGTATATCCTACTATGGATTTTTATTTGGCCATAAAGAGGAATGAAACTTTGATACGTGGTATAACATGGATGAACCTTGAAAACACTGTGCTGAGTGAAAAAGCCATACACAAAAGACAACATATGGTATGATCTCATTTATATGAAATGTCCAAAATAGGGAGATCTATGAAGACAGAGAGCATTCTGTGGTTGCCTTAGGAGTTGAGGGGAAATGAAAAGTAATTGCTACTGCATATAGTGTTTCTCTTTGGGGTGGCAAAATGTTCGAACATTGTGATGACAGTTGCACAATTATGTGAATCTACTAAAAAATCATTGAATTGTATAATTTAAATAAATAAATGATATGAGAATTTTGCCTCAAAAAGCTCTTGTAGGGACACTTTGGTGGTGTAGTTGGTTAAGCATCAGACTTCGGCTCAGGTCATGATCTCACGGTTCCTGAGTTTATGCCCTGTGTCGGGCTTTGTGCTGACAGCTCAGAGCCTAGAGCCTGATTCAGATTCGGTGTCGCCCTCTCTCTCTGCTCCTCCCCTGATCACACTCTGTCTCTGTCTCTGTCTCTGTCTCTGTCTCTGTCTCTGTCTCTGACTAGGTCTCTGTCTCTCTCAAAAATAAATAAACGTTAAAAAAAAAAAAGCTCTTGTTCGAGAGAAGAAAATTACAAAAGACATAAAGGAACAATGTAAAACTGAATTAAACTCAGAAATGAGGTGACAGAATTCAGGAATAATTATTATTTAAATTTTTTTTATAGTTTATTTAGTTTTGAGACAGAGAGAGACATAGCATGAGCAAGGGAGGGGCAGAGAGAGAGGGAGACACAGAAACTGAAGCAGGCTCCAGGCTCTGACCTGGCTGTCAGCACAGAGCCCGATGTGGGTCTCGAACCCATGAACTGTGAGATCATGACCTGAGCCGAAGCTGGACACTCAACTTGAGCCACCCAGGTGCCCCAGAATTCAGAAATAATTAAAAATAAAAAAATCATTTCAGAAATGAGGACTTGACTAGAAGATTGAAGTACAGATTGAACAGACAAAATAGTTTTCAAAGAGATGGTGAAAAGATATTTTTAAAAATCAAAAAGAAATGAAAGATATTTTAAAAATTCAAGAGAAAGTGATAATTATTAGAAACAATGAAGATCCAGCATAAGGAGCATAGGAGTTTCTAAAGAAAAGATTCAAAGCAAGAGAAAGGAGCAAACACAGAAAACTGTAATTCAAAAAGCTTTCCTGCTGTAAAAATGATTAAGACTACATATTGAAAGAGCATAATACATGTCTTGAATATTGACTCCAAACGACCAACATCAAGATCTATTCTAGTGAAATGAGTGGACTTTAAAAGAAATGAAAACAAAATAATTCTTTTGTTGTCCATGAAAAACCAGTAAGAGGCTTAGAAAGAAGATCAGATTTTCATCACACGAAATTAGAATAAAATATTTAAGACACTCAAGGAAGGAAAATGTGAGCAAAGATTTTATATCTAACAAATTGACTTTCAGGTAAAAAGTACAAACAAACTGTTATCAACATGCCAGGACTCAGGGAATATTGTTTCCATGAGCCTTTCCTAAGGAATCAATTAGAGAATAAGGCTCAGAAAACCAAAATGATCAGAGATACATAGATTACTTGTAGAACTAAAAGAGGGTTAAAGGGAGACTATGTAGTATGTCGTGGCTGTAAATGCCGACATCGTAGATATAGAGCAAATGTAAAAAGTAAATGAAGGAGAATGGAAAGAACACATGCAAATATTTTCAGGTTATTCTCAATCATCTTATTGGTGATAGTAGTAATGTTATCCTGAGACTGTTATATGTGTACTATGGGCTAAAATAAATAACTAATTATAGGCTATACTAATTCTATCATCCCTTCAGTACCAAGATTGTCCATGTATATAAGAAGTTAAATAAAAAGTGGAAGTCCTGAATTGAATTGGAAACATCAGTATGGATTCATGAGGTATTTTATCTATCTATCTATCTATCTATCTATTATGTATCTATGTATCTACTTATCTGTCTATCTACCTATCTATTTATCAAAACAGGAACAATCACCCAATCCAGTTACAATGAACATTTCCTAGATTGTGGCTTGGGATGCCATTGTCTCTGAAAGAAACCAAGGCTTCTTGGAGTGGATGAGCTGGACCATCTTATCATGCCAGATAAGAGTAAACCATCAATGTCTACTGGAATCTTGTCAGAAAGAGTAAGAAACCAGGGGCGCCTGGGTTGCTTAGTCGGTTAAGGGTCCGACTTTCGCTTAGGTCATGATCTCGCGGTTTGCGGGTTCGAGCCCCGCGTCGGGCTCTGTGCTGACTGCCAGCTCAGAGCCTGGAGCCTGTTTCAGGGTCTGTGACTCCCTCTCTCTCTGACCCTCCCCTGCTAACGCTGTCTCTCTCTCTCTCTCTCCTAGAAATAAATAAAAATATTTTTTTAAAAAAGTAAGAAACCAGCCCTGAAGCGGCACCTTTGACTAAATAAGGGAAAATGTGGGTATCAAAAAGTGTAATTGCCACTGACTGAAATCAGAAAATATTTTTAAACCCATGAGTTCATAATGATATTTAAAAATCTCATTGGTCACCTTCAGAGGGTGGTGAGGAACTGTTCTGATGAACTGTTGTGTATAACAGACTCCCTGTCCCATCCAGACTAAGTAGTGGAAAATAACAATTTTATTATGTTAGTGGATTCTATGTTTCAGGACTTCAGCAGGACCTAGTCTGAATGGCTCTGTGATGTTTGGGACCTCATCTGGGAGGAGGAATTATCTGGAGTTATCTGAATATTTCACTTGCATATCTTAAGCCCTGGTGGTTGAAATGACTCCAACCCTGTGCTCAGCCAGCAGGGGCTGTCAAGCAGAGTGCTGATATGTGGCCTTTCTCCTCTTTCTGACATGGTGGTCTCAGGGTGGAAGAATTTCCTATAAGGCAGCACAGGATTCCAAGTGCACGTATTCTAGAAAACAAGGCAGAAGCTACATCACCTTTTATGACACAGGCATGGAAATCACATTATCACTTTTGTGCACTGTGTTGTTTGAAACGGTCCTATGCCTTCCCAGATTCAGCAGGAGGAAATATAGATCCCACCCCTTAAATGCAGAAGTGCCAAGGAATTTGGAACCTTCTTTTAAAACCACCACAGGGGGGCGCCTGGGTGGCTCAGTCAGTTAAGTGACCGACTTCGGCTCAGGTCATGATTTCATGGTTCGCAGATTCGAGCCCCGTGTCAGCACGAGCCCGTGCTGAAGCCAGCTCAGAGCCTGGAACCTGTTTCAGATTCTGTGTGTGTGTGTCTCTCTCTCTGACCCTCCCCCCTGCTCACTCCCTCTCTCTCTGTCTCTGTCTCTATCTCTCAGAAATAAATAAAACATTTAAAAAAATTTTAAACCACCACAGGAACTAATTCATTTTCTTGAAAAGTGGTCATTGAAGCAAAGAAAATTAAGGTTTTCCAACTGAACTGTGCCACTGAGACATCAAACACGAGGGGAGTGTAACCCTCTATAAAAGTATTCTAAGTAATAAATGAAAATAAATGGTAAACTTAGAATATCAGCATTTTGCAGACCTCAGTGAATTAGTGGATCTTAACATTGAGCATCAACAGCTGGTAACATCACGAAAAGACAACCAGTGATAATCTGCTCCTGATGAAAGAATACACCACCACCTCCAGTCTTGCCGAAGGGATTTAACACGAGTCTAATCCAGCCCTGGCTTCAGCTACCTATTTGCAGGAAGTACAGCAGACAGGGAAACATATTGGATTGCACCACAGATATGCAGTTGGCAAAATACAGGCAAAATATAAGTCAGATACCCCCAGGTTCTTCAACAGATAAACTGAAAAGGAAAGAAAGGTATGGAGGGGAGCCCATGGATTAAAATAAACCTAGGGGTTCCTAGGTGGTTCAATCAGTTAAGTGTACAATTTCACCTCAGGTCATTATCTGGAGGTCCATGAGTTTGAGCCTCCCATCAGGCTCTGTGCTGACAGCTGGGAGCCTGGAGCCTGCTTCAGATTCTGTGTCTCACTCTCAGTCTGCTCCTTCCCTGCTTGCACTCTGTGTGTGTCTCTCTCTCAAAGTAATAAATACACATTAAAATTTTAAAAAATAAACCTAAAAGATATAAAATGTAAACATAAGAGGAGGGAGGTACAGACTAAACTATCGTGTTGAAGTTTGCAAATTTAGGTGATAAAACCATTAACAAGGAAGTTACTATTGATAAAAGTCAGCAACATGGTTACTTCTTGCAGAAGGGAGGGAAATGAGGCCGGAACAGGGGAACGGGGTTGGGGGTCTTCCAGGGGCACTGGGGCGACCATCACTTCTGGTTATGTGGGTGTTCACCTTGTAATAACTCATTAAGCCCTACATTTGTTCTGGGGTCTTCTATATGTTTTATTTTACCATAAAAGGGTAAAAAAGAAAGGAGCAGAGAGTGATTTTGATGGTGGTGGTGGTAGCTAACACTCACTGAATGCTGCCTCAAGGCAAGGCTTAGTGCGTAGCACCTTGTGTGGATTATCTCATTTAATCCCTACCATTACCATCATTGGTGTCCCCGTGTCTCATACAGCGACACTGAAGTTTGCAAAAGCTAAATAACCTGTCCAAGTTCTTCAGTTAGCACGCGAGGTAAGCCTGAAATTTGCTGATGATCCACAAGCTGATTGAAACCTCCCATGCATCAGGTGAAGGAATAGCAAGGCCATGGGGATTCTATTCTCCCCTCCTCTGCAGATAAAAGAAGCAAATAGGGAGAATTCACTCTTCAATGTTCATTATGGAGATATGGTGAAAGATGGTCTTCATCTTTGGTAAATAGCACTTTAAGGGAGTAGAGGATATTGTCCTAAGTACTTGGTGATAAATTATTGACACGCAAAACAGTAATTTGATTTTGGAATTTACAAAAAATAATTTATCTTCTTATAGTGATTTTAAAGACCCAGTTATCTTTACTGAAAACAAATCTCTTGCATGTGTTCGCTATTCATCTTGTTTCTAATCTTTAAAAAGGAAGAAGTTTTAAATCACACATTTTATTTCTTTTTAAAAAATTTTTAAATGTCTTATTTATTTATTTCTGAGAGAGAGAGAGACAGAGAGAGACAGAGAGAGACTGTGTGAACAGGGGAGGGTCAGAGAGAGAGGGAGACACAGAATCTGAAGCTGACTCCAGGCTCCGAGCTAGCTGTCAGCACAGAGCCTGATGCGGGGCTCGAACCCACGAACCGTGAGATCATGACCTGAGCTGATGTCGGACGCTTAACTGACTGAGCCACCCAGGCGCTCCGAAATCACACATTTTAAAGTACTTTAGATAGAGCAAGAAACAAATCATTAGGTTTTAAAAACGAAATTTTGTCTATAAAGCAAGGTCATACCTTTACAACAAAAACTACTAAAATAATTGATCTCCTTGTCTCTTCAAATCACTTTTGAAAATTCCAAAGCAAACTGCTGTATCTGTGAAGATAAATGTAGGCCCTTTAATGCATGAAACATATTGTAATTTCTTTTGTGTTCTCTACAGGGCCTGTCCGTAACCAGACAAAAGCTTCCAGAATTTGTAATTCGTGAATTTTCCAGAAGAGGGCACTCATTCCCCAGGTTACTCAAAAGAGTCACTTGCTGAAGTGAGAGTAGCAAAGAACAAAAGAGGTGCCCATTCTACCCAGAGGACGAAGAACAGAAGGGTAAATTTTTAAAAAGCAAGAGAAACTCAACATTTCTGTCCACAAACAGCTTATAACTCTGCCACAACTCATCACAGACAGGCTGAATGCTGCATTAAAAATAAATGGGAAAGGACCTGTTTTTTCAAAAACATTGCTTGTTTAGTGTAATAATACCATCCTACTAATGCCTGTTTATGTAACAATTGATTTTGCCTGAACGGCCTTTTCCCAGAATGAGATGCAGGCAGGCATCGCTGAATCTGAAACCAATATATTTGCACATGAATCGTGTGTTTGGTGGGACAAAAGCATAAATGCTCTGTTTTGTAAGACAGTGAGCGGGCCCCTCAGCGCTCCCCCAAATCATGCCCCATGTCCGCATCCCTCACTTTGTGGGTGTGGGTGTACCACTGAAAATACATCTCGGCCACACAAACAGCTTTGCCCAAATACGCTTTTAAAAACGCAGAGCCACTTGATGGCCTGTTTTGAAGAAAATAGTAAATATTCCTCAGCAAACACACAGGTAGAAATATCTCAGAGCAAGCAACTCAAAGCAAACACACAAATGGAACCCAGCCCCCTTGTTTACTTACAGGTCTTTAAGCTCCTAATATTGACATTAGTTTCTTAGGTGTCCTGTGCATTTTCTTTTCTATAGCAAACAACAGTACGTTAATCTATAAAAGAGGCAGGCTTTGCTGCTCCAGAAGGATGGGTTAAAGAGCTGACAGCCTTCGTTATTGGGTGCAACAGGCAAGAAGTCTTGGTTAGTGATACAAGCCCAGCTGCATGAGCTATAACCACACATTATGGAATCCCAGATAAGGAACCAGCGCAAGAGACAAACAATCGCCAGATTACAGTGTTCGAGAAGGATTTGGCTACAGCTTTTTCTTAGGGTCTGTTTGAAAGTATTACATTGAACTTCAGCATACCCTTCCAAAAAGTATTTTTAGAAGCAATTAGGTTAAAAGCTTTGAGCTCCTTGGAGTTTTATCTCTGCGGATATCTCTCGGCCTAAGGGACCTTAAGGTATTGAATTCGGTGAGTCTCCTCCGAAGAGGCCAGAGCGACCACGGATCGAGAAGGCCGCCACACTTGCAGGGTGCGAGCTGTGCCGCATTAGGAAAAGGCCAGGTGCGTCAGGTAGGAGCGCAGCTGAGGGCGTGAGAGCTGTTTGTTTCCACAGTCATTTTCCCGGAGGGGGCAGATTGGTCCGGAAGGGCCTGTGAAGGCTTGAGGAAGGGCTCAGGCGTCCCAGCCCCCCGCGCCCAGCGGGGGCCGAGGGAGATGAGCTAGGCGCAGGCCCGAGGGAGAGCCCTGCAGAGGGCTCTTTCTGGTGTTGCTTGGCTTCCTGTCCGGAGGGAGCAGGAAACCGGGATGAGGCCAGGCACCCCTGTCACCCCGCCCCCCCAGACCCAGCTCCTACTCAGCCAGAGCTCACCCTTCCCCCGATCACATCCTCGGTCAGGGCTCTTTTCAACTTGAGCTGCTTCCTGCTCATTGTCTGCTGCGGGAGATTTTATCCTGGGGCTTCGAGGACCGACAGCTTCAGGGCCGGCCACGTCCTGAAGTTATGTGTGAGGTGTGTGGTTAGAGAAATGTACATTTTTTTGTCCTGAAACGATGAGCTTTTGCTCTCCTTAGATTCTCAGAGGGATTTACTGCTCCCAAAGGGCCAGGCAAGCTGCCCCAAAGGGATTGTGAATGAACTGCGGGCAGAGAAACAAGCATGGACGGATGGAGTGATAAGCCCGGCTATCAAGCCTTGGTAGACAGAAGAGCCTAAAAGAGCTGGCGGAGCCTTCCCCAGCGCTCAGACGATAAAGGGACCTAGAGGGCAACTGGCCCAAGTCCTTTATTTTATAAACAAGGACACCCAGTCTCAGAGTCACAGGTCAGGCGTCCGGCCAGCGCCTGGGTCTCCTCACCCTCCGTCGGAGCTCTTTCCAGAACACTGCTCAGATGTTCCAGTTCTTCTCGTTCTTATCCTGGAAACTGGGAAGATGTGGCAAGAGAGATGACCTCAAATATCATCAAAGTTGTTCTAGACTTCACACGGTTCGTATGAGCCGCGTATTGTTGCTAGTGTGGCCTCTGGAGCATGAGTTTGAATCCTGACTCTGCCTTTTCTGCCTTTAGTAAAACGATCTCCCTCTTTGTGCCTCAGTTTCCTTATCTGTAAAGTGGGAATAATAGCACATATCATTTAAGATTCTGCTCTGAGGATTAAATGGGCAAATATATGTACTACATGTAATATATAATGCTTAGTCTCGGACACATATTAAGCACTCACCCTCACCTATTGCTGACATTTTAGCAAGCATTTATTGAGCACCTATTATATTCAGAGCATTGTGCCAGCCACCAAAGTTGCAAAGACAAAAGACCCAATTTATTCCCTCCAGTCAGGAGTGGGATGTGGGGAATCACAGCTAATTAAAACACTTTGTGACAAGACTCAATAGTGGTTGGCCCAATGCCCTTGGTCACTGGGAGGGCCCTCACCTAGTGTCTTAAATTTTCCCTGAGACCCAAAATGCAAGCGTGCACAGGTAAAACAACAGTGTGCTCTCCAGATCTACGTGCGGAGAAACCCTGGAGGGACTGAGGTATGCAATATGCAAATGCAAACATTATGGGCTCTGGCTCCGCTGAGGGCAGGGCTGCCCGGAGCTGCCACAAAGTGGATTGGGATTGAGCCAAAGGTGGGGGAGCAGTGAGGGCAATGGGTGAGGAAGGGCCACTTGAGGACCAAATACAGCAAAAGCTTCCAGGATATGCTGGGGTCTGGTTGTGCCCCAGAGTTGATAAATCAACACGAGCAAAGCCACAGAGAAGTGGAGCTGGAATTAGGGTGTGTGCAATCTGGGTTTTATTTCCTCCAGGGTGGCTGTGTTCTGTGCTCCCTTTCTGAAGGCATACAGCTGGGGCCCCAGCCTACCAACCGTGTGGTCTAAATATATAGCGCTCTGTACTACGGTTATCCAGAGAAACAGAATGAATAGGATATATATATATACACATATACACATATATGTACATATACATATATACATATATATATACACATATACACATATATGTACATATACATATATACATATATATACACACATATATAGTTTAATTTTTAATGTTTATTTGTGTATATATACATATATAGTTTATAGTTATTTGTATATACATACATATAGTTTAATTTTTTTTAATGTTTATTTTATTTTTGAGAGAGAGAGAGAACACGCACGAGAGCGAGCAGGCCAGCGTAAGTGGGGGAAGGGCAGAGAGAAAGGGAGACACAGAAACCAAAGCAGGTTGCAGTCAGGCTCTGCGAACTGTCCGCACAGAGCCCAGCATGAGGCTCAAACTCATGAACTGCAAGATTGTGACCTGAGCCAAAGTCAGACGCTTAACCGACTGAGCCACCCAGGCGCCCCAGGATGTACATATATTTAAAGAGATTTATTTTAAGGAATTATCTCATGCCACTGTGGGAGTTTGCAAATCTGAAGTTTGCAGAACAGATCAGCAGGCTGGAAACTTCAGTGAAATTTCTATACTGCCGTTTAGAGGAATAATTCCATCCTCTTTGGGGGACCTCAGTCTTTTGTCTTAAGGCCTTCAACTGATCAGGTAAGGCCCACCCACATTATGGACATTAACCCACTTTACTTAAAGTCTGCTGATTTAAATGTAAATCACGTCTTTAAAAAAAAAAAATAAAAACCTTCACAGCAACCTCTAGACTGGTGTTTGACCAAACAACTGGGTACCATTGGTACCAAGGCCCAGCCAGGTTGACACATAAAATTAACCATCACACCCTCTAACTGTAACGCTCACCAAAGACTGGGCCACATGATGTCAGGAGGGAAGGAGAGCCTTTTAAGTTTGAAACCCTAGCAAATCTGACCCTTTTCCTCTAACTCTCAGTTTACCTATCACCTCCTCTGGGAAGGCACACCCACCCTGTGCCAGGAGGTACGTGCCCTTCCTCTGTGACCCATAGCCACTGCCTGCCCCCATGACGCCAGCAGTTTTGTGTTGTGACTCTGTGTTTATTCTTCAATGGCTTTCATCCTTATACCCCGAGGGCATATTTTCATTGCACCTACTGCACACAGTAGGCACTCAGTAAATGTTGCTTCTACGATGAAGTTTCTGCTTTTGGAATCCTATCTGAGCCTCCACACCAATGAAGAAAGGAATCTAAGTTCTCTGACAAACCTTGATGCCAAGGAGAGCCCAGCATCCGATGACAGATGGCCCATATGTTTATGCTCAACATTAAACTTATCAAAACACACATCTTGCCCCAGCGATGAATACTATTCTTCTACGTAATGTGCTAATAGAAACACATATTTTTCTTATTCACCATCAGATAGCAGCTCTGAGTCATTTCCTTGGGAGCAGGAGTTCAAATGAAGGATCTTGAGTAGATGGGGTCAGACTCAGTCCTCGGAGCTTGCCTGTTGTTCTTTCCTTCCTTCACCATAAAAACATTTCTTGGGTGCTGACGATGTGCCAGGAGCATGGTCCCGGCCCCTCAAAAAGTTCATGGCCTTGGGCTTAAGATTTCACTTTTATCTTCAGTAAAGAAAGGCCAGATTTGCTTGATATTTTGCCGTAAGGACATGTAGTGAGACTTAGGTCAAATTGTCATGGTCTTCATGACCTCATCTTTAATCTGACACAAAGGCAAAGCTTTGGACATTGTAAGCCGTGGGCCACTTCAAATGCTCTGCCATTTCTTCTCTAGCGGAGTGTGATACGTAAAATGCCCCCATACCAGGCTATAAGTTCTGACCCTTTCACCACTGCAAACTTAGAAAAACTAAAGACAAGTGAAGAAAAATCCTGCCTTTCCCCTTCTCTCTGACCAATACCTCAAAATCAAAGTTGGGGAACCGGTTGGGGGGTGGGGGAGGGAATAAAGAAAGTGTCCTTTGTAATTATCATGAAATTGGAATACCATGGAATTTTAGATTGCCAACTAGAAAAATAAATTTGTCCAGAGTGATACTTGGTAAAACTCAATATGTCTCAAAGTACAAAATAACCTTCAGTTGTATCTTGCATTCATAAGCCCATCTGTGCAAAGTCACCTCCAAGGGCTCCCTCTCTTGCTGGCCATGTGCTGAAGAAGAATCCGAGGGGACTGTTTCTTGGCATTTGGTCCTATTCCATATGGTGACCTGACTTGAAGTTTCCATCTCCATTCTGCTATTTTCTTTCCTATGTGTGGCTCAGATAAGCACATCCCATGTAGTTCATGCAGGACGCACCGTAAGAGAAAGAAACTAGATTCAAGACAGAGATTTTCCTGAGTAAAGTACAATATTTTGCAGGTGTTTACTTTTGAGTTTTTATTACCTTGTTTTTATTATAATTTATTTGTGAGTTTTTATAATTTAATTATCAACAATGGTGATGTGTAGCAACTGGCTCAAAACTCCTGAAAATTTTATAATCGGCTCTTGTGAACTGATACAGGGCAGCCCCTACAGCACTGCCAAGCGTCTAAACTGAAACTCCATGGAAATGCTGGTTAAACTATAATATGAATTTATAACATTCATATCTGAGCTCAGATGGAATGTGAGAAAAATCCCCAGATGTTAGGAACAAAAAGGGAACTCAGAGCCTGAGCCACGTAGTGAACCGGGTAGTAACAGGAGGTGGGCCTAAGGGCAAGGGGATATTGGGGCGAAATATCAGCTAAGGATATGGCAGGGTCTAATTCCCAAGCTGGGATACCGAACTGGGACAGGACACGTGTCCGGGCATGCACAGGACAACAGACCTGGCATTAAGCAGGGGCCCTGGAGGGCAGCCCTTCTCTGTAACCAGCGGCCCACGTAAGGGGCAAGGAAACTGTCTCTTGCCTGGGCAGATAAAAAAAAGTCTCAGGAGAAATCACAATCCCAAGCTTGTGTCCAGTGTGGGTGTGAGGTCCAAAGTCACACTATCTGCAAAATGAGAGAATTACAAGTCAAAAAATTAATATAAAAACTATTCTCGAACCAGCAAAATCCTAGAGCCCAGAGGATGGCATTTTCTTTTTTTGACAGTTTCTGTGTTGTTCCATGTCACAGACTGAGAGAAGATATTTGCAATGCACGTAACCAATGAAGCATCTGAATCTAGTAAAATAAAGAATTCTACAATTCAATAGGAAAAAGACAGGGTAGCCTGGCTGGCTCAGTGGTTGGAGCATGAGATTCTTGATCTCAGGGTTTTGAGTTCAAACCCCACGTTGGGTGTAGAGATTATTTAAAAATAAACTTTTTTAAAAAAAAAAAAGACAAAGACAATGAAATAGAAAAATGAGCAGAGTATGGAATTAGCAATCTGCAGAAGAGAAAATAGGTATGGCCATTAAAAATAAATAAATAAATAAGAGACGTCTGGGTGGCTGTTAGTTAAGCATCCAACTGCTGATTTTGGCTCAGGTCATGATCTCAGGGTTTATGAACTTGAGCCTTGAGTGGGACTCCGCACAGACAGTGCTGAGCCTGCATGGGATTCTCTGTTTCCCTTTATTTCCACTCTCCCCTCCCCCACCCCTCGCATGCTTGCTTTTCTTTCTTTCTTTTTTTAAAAAATGTTTTAAAAATTTATTTCTGAGAGAAAGAGAGAGACAGTGTGAGCAGAGGAGGGTCAGAGAGAGAAACACACACAGAATCTGAGGAAGGCTCCAGGCTCTGAGGCAGGGCTCGAACCCACGAACCGTGAGATCATGACCTGAACCAAAGTCGGATGCTTAACCGACTGAGCCACACAGGAGCTCCTATTTCTTTCAAAATAAATAAATAAACTTTTAAAAAAGGAAAAAAAAAACTCAAGTCAATACAAATTACCAGTCAGGGCGCCTGGGTGGCTTATTTGGTTTAGCGGCCTACTTCAGCTCAGGTCATGGTCTAGCTGTCCGGGTGCCTGGCTCTGTGCTGACAGCTCAAAGCCTGGAGCCTGCTTGGGATTCTGTGTCTCCCCCTTTCTTTGGCTTCCCCTGCTCATGCTGTCTCTCTCTCTCAAAAATAAACAAACATCAAAAACAAAAAGCAAATTAACAGTGAGACAGCCTTTTGTGCCTATCAAATTGTCAAAAATGTTAAAGACTAAAAAATCTTGGCAAGCTTAAGGGGAATGAGAAGCTTCTGTGAGCACTAGTGGGCCTGTAGGTGGCGCCACCACGTGGGGACGCAATTTGCCATCATCTCAACTGTGGAAATGGAAATTGGAGAAGCATCAGTAAGTAGGGGATAGCTGCATCACTCATTGGGATACCATGTATCACCTGAAATGGACAAAGTAGACAGTCATGGATTAATGGAGATGTATTTGGAAATATTAATGTGAAACAAAAAAGGTACGAAAGGCTTTCCATACCTAAAAAAGAGCAGCAATACCATACGGTATGGTGTATATATATGTTATGTGGCATTTCTGTTATTCTTTTTCTCTCTATATATGTATATATGTAGTTGTAGTTTTATAACTAGTTTATATATATGTAGTTTTTATATATAGTCGTGTTGTGTGTATATATACACATTATACAGAAATTGATATTTTTAAGTTATAAAACCATGGATGAAGGACATATATCAGTTCCAGGATCTTTACTTCTGGGGAGGATGGAAGGGAAGGAGATAAATGGAATGGCAGTCAGGACTCCAGCTGTATTCATAAAGATTTCTTTCTTTAAAAAAAAAATGTATGAAGGAAATTTTACAGAATGTTAAAATGTATTCAGTATTAGTGTTTGGTATGTGGATTATCTGTTAGTTTGTTTTTTGTACGTTAAAAAATATTTTGAGGTGTACCCAGGAAATGATCATGGCCAAATTCACTTACTTGACACAGTGCAGGGAATTGGGGCTAGAAGACCCTCTCACTTCATCAATTTGCTCCTTCCTTTTAGAAGACAGGAAAAGTAATAGGACTAATATAATGTTTAAATTGAGAGGTTTCTGAATAGTTTCTGGCATGGATTTTGCATGTAATAGATGATTAGGAGATAATTATGAGACAGATGGGAAATGCCCTCAGAGTGTTCATTTGCTGCCCATTGCATTCATTATCCTTACTTACCATGAGACCGAGGCCCGTGACTTCAAGTCCTGTTTGTGGCCTAATTCCTATGGACAGTCTGGGCCAATGGTTTTCAGGTTAGAATGTACAACTGTCTTCTGGGAACTTGGTAAAAATGCAGCTTCCTGGGCTCTGCTGCCAAAGGCCCTGATTGGGTGGGGAGAACGGTCAGGAGTTGGTGATGGCATTATTTTCAACGCATGCTTCAAGAGGTCGCTGATGTGGGTGGCTTGTAGATTACACTTTGAGAACTACAGCTGGGGCATTTTGGCCACCTTAGCTAACTACTTGCCTTGGTTTCCTCTCCTTTGCAAAACAAAAGGGGCAAAAAGGAGGCCTGGCTTAGTGCTGGTGAACATGAGACCTCAGAAACCAGGGCAAGGCTCATCACTCAGCCTCATGGAAAAAAAATACTGGACTCGTCGCCAAAATGAAAGTAGATTATTTATCTAGTTAGAAATGGAAGAGGCAAGTTTCCACTGTAAGTGCCAGGGGTGGCAGTCAGGTGGTAAGGTAATGCTTGAAAGAAAGGGGAGTCCAGTCCCTTCCCCCCATTCTTGATTGGGCAGAGGGAGAAAAGAAGGAAGAATCCCGCTGAGAAGGTTTCTGGTGATTTACTTACAACCATGGACTGATGTCTTCTCACATATTCATGTTTGCAAAGTGCTCTCAGCCTTCCAAAAAAAAAAAAAAGAGAGAGAGAGAGAGAATATTAACAACAATGTTCACTATTACTACATTGAAGGAGAGGCCAAGCATGAATATTAAGAGCCACTGACACCTCAAATGCAGAAATGGCTAGCAGGACAGACAGAGGGGTGGATATAGACTATCGGCCAGAACTTTAGAATGACATAAACTAAACCTCATTCTATATGTTGTCCCACCACCTTCCAAGTCACATTCCCTCTCCAAAGTCCCAGAGTCTGTAATATAGCTACTGTGGCTGGTAGCATCTCTGCTGGAAAGTGACGAGATCTGGGAAAGCCCTCAGCACCAATGCCACAGGCATTCATCATCTTGGAGGCTGCCCAGAAGGTGACACATGATGAGTCTTGGTGGAGGCTGTTGCAATGGCCCACTTGCCTTTTCCTAGCTCCTGGGAAGTCAGGACACAGGACCTGACTCAGTTGGGCACATCTATCTACTCAGGGCTTTGAACCTTGAGTTCATGAAGCAAAGAGTTAGGGATAAGGAGACCGGCTTTCAGACAGTGACAATGATGGCAGCAGAGCAGTGACCATGTCCCGAGTCGGGTATGGGCAGAATCCTCACAGCCAGCTTGTAGGGCATGATTTTAATTGAGTCTGGCCTTGGAGCTCCCTTTATTCTTGGGTTTTCCTTCATCCCAGTGGCTCTGTGAACTACCCCCTGTCCTTTCAGTACATTGTGTCTACCTGCATCAGGCAGAGTTGGTGACCATTGCTTGCATCTAAGAACCTAGCTGATTCAATCAATGCCTCAGAGGAGGAAGGGTTCCAGGTAAAGAAAACTATATACTAAAAAAAAAAAGTCCTGTAATTCATTCCAGAGATGGTAAAGTCAGGAGCTTCAAAGCCTCATTTGTTATTTATGACAAATGCATTCAAAGATCTCTACACATTTAAGAAATGGCACAAGCCATTTGACTCAGCATTCCCCATTCTAGACCTTTATCTCCAGAAACACTTCCACAAGAATTATACTAGTAGTTGTATCATGCAAGATAGTGGTACCATTTTCTGGGGCCTGATGGAGGAAACAGGTTGGGTGGAGAGGGTGGGAATCAAGGGTAACATTTGGGAAATATTCTATTCGAGATGTTCCTGAAATATCTGAAGGAGGTACCAAGCTGGTACTTGGAGGGGTATGGGAGTTTGGAGCTCAGGTATATTTCAATGAAGGAATAAATTTGGAAGTCATCAGCAAATGGATGGTGTTTAAGGCCATTGAAGAAAATGCATAGGGAAAAGATTGAAAGAGAAGAATAAGAGGACATATGTAGAGATCAGGGAGAGAGTGAGTCAGTGAAGCAGGAGACTAGTTAGAAATGTTTTGTGGGATAGGGAGAAAATTTAGAGGGTACTGGATCAGGAAAAATGAGAGAGGAGAGTGACTCCAGGAAAAGGAGTGGATAGTTGTGCTGCACTTGAAGGACCATTACAATAGATGAATTTGGATTTGACAACATGACAGTCATTGATGACCTTAATGAGAGGAGTTTCAGAGGAGTGATGGGGCCAGAAGCCAGGCTGGAGGGAATTGAAGAGTTAACAGTAGATGACGAAGTAGAGATAATAATGTGTTGTAGACAACTCAGTGGAGAAGTTTTGTTACGAAGCAGAGAGAGAAAGGTAGGGAGAAGCTGAGGACCTGTGGGGTCAAGGAAAGACTATATTTTTTAATGATGGGTGATTCCAGCCCATATCTGTATGTTAATGGGAGTGACCAATAGAGAAAAGATTGATGGTGTAAAAGAAGGAGAGATAACTGGAGAAAGAAAGTTCTTTGTCATTCAACAAACACTTAGTGCTGACCACATGTCAGGCATGGTACTGGACACCCTCCATAGAACACTGCATGATCCAAACAAGGTTGCCACTCTCATGAGCTTTCATTCTGGGGTGAGTTCAGGTGAAAGGGTGGTTTTTGATAAGAGCAATACAGGTGTAGATGTGGGTACATTTGTAGGTTTGGGATAAGAAGAGAGGTGAGCTCCCCTCTGGTGGTGTCTGCTTTCTCCACGAATCTAAGTGTGAAACGGGGCATCATTTAACATTAGAGGAGGAGGAGGTCATATGGGAGGCCTGAGGAGAGAGGAAAGGCATGAAATTGCCACCTAAAGAAAGTAAACTCTTGATAGAAATCAATAGGGTGGCTAAGTAGTGCCCGTGGAAGTGTAGGGCCATGAATTTAAACTAAAAGCAAGAGGTGCTTGGGGTGGATCAGACAGTTAAGCATCCAACTCCTGATTTAGGCTCAGGTCATGATCTCACGGTCTGTGGGATCAAGCCCCGCATTGGCCTCCATGCTCAGCAGCTTGGGATTCTCTCTATTCTTCTCTCTGTCTCTGTCTTTCTTTCTCAATATAAATAAATACACATTTTTAAAAAACTAAGCTAAAATCAGCCAGCCTGATTATGTAGTTATTTTTCCTGTCAGCTGCTCAAGGGCAGACATGTAGAGGGTCAATATTTGAATCAATGTAGGTTGGGGTTTTGTCATAAAGGTTTTGACTTAGAGAGGAGAGGAACATGGAAACAGAGGAAGTCACCAGGGAGAGGTTATAATGATGGATCTTATGATCTAGCAGGTAAGGAAGGCAAAGATGAGGGAGGGGGTAACATGTGAGGCAAAGGTAAGGTAAGGTCATCAATGAATCCAAGCTCTTGGGGGGGGTGGTGTCCTAGGCCATGTAGGGGAGCTGGGACATAGTGGTTGGAGAGGAGGATGTTTGAGATGGATATTTTAGAGGTGGTGGAGATGCTTCTATGACAAGGTCTATGATGTGACCATAATATTAGAATAGTTGAAGTGGGAACATGATAAGGTTGAATGGTAGTCCCCACAAGACATCTTCATGCCCTAGAAACTGTGAATTTGACCTTACTTGGAAAAAGTCTTTGCAGATGTAATTAAGTTAAGGATCCTGGATTATCTGAGTGGGCCCTGAATCCAATTTAAGTGTCCTTATAACAAAGACGAGAAGACATAGACACCTAGGAAAGGCCATGTGAAGAGGCTGGAGTTCATAGCTAAAAGCCCAGGAATGTCTGGTGCCACCAGGCGCTGGCTGCCACCGGGAGTTCTGCAGAACTGTGAGAGAATAATTGACCTTTTCAGCCAACCAGTGTGGGGTACGTTTTACAGCCGCCCTAGGAAATAATACAGGAGCCCAGCAGTGGTGGCTTTGTGGACCCCTTCACGTGGATCTGAAAGTCACTGCAAATCAGGGCAGGAACAGGGTTTGAGGGGACATCAGTGAGCCAGGGCTGGAGTTTGTGGTGAAGAGGGGGAAGGTTCAGAGGTTGGTAAAGAGCAGTGGGGTAGGCTTGCTGGATGGCACCAGCTTCAGGTGAGCTGTGGTTTTTACGGAAAGGAAAAGAGAAATAATTTGGAAATGGCAATGGGGGAGGCCTCCCAGGGAAGTGATGTCCTGGGGGAACAGTCTGGTGTCAGTCACCACAGAGATGGAGGGGACACGCAGAGAAGGGGTTGGCAGTGTGGAATCTGCCAATCACAGCAGCGCAGGGTGTGCGAGCTAGAGGAGGCAATGGCTCATTTAGGGGACATGGAGCGCAGAACAGGGACAAGGGTCCAGGCAATTGCTGGGAGGCTTGGAATCTTCCTGGGACCGAGTGGACAGGCTTGTGAGAGCTGCACGGAGGCTTGCGATCCTGAGAGGACAGTGGGCTATGGATCAGGGTCTGTGCTTCCCAACACTCAACTTGCTCGTGTGGGGCCTTGGGGGACAGCTCCCTATGACAGCTTGAAGGCCGCCATTGGGGCATTGTCCCAGCACCTGCATGGGACTGCCTCAGGGGACCGCTCCAACCTGCAGGTGGCTTTGAGCTTCTCACAGTCATTTCCTAAGGGCAGAGCTGAAGCGTTTCAGCTTGTTTGTCTAGATTAATGTCCAGATTACCTCTCAAGATTTATAGTAATGCATGTCTAACAACAAGGGGTCTGTTCAATAAATTATGATTCAGTCATCCCATGGAATGTACACGACCACTGCAAATTATGTGGTTGAAGAATATGGGGAAATATTCACAATAAATAGTTAAGTGCAAAAATCGGATTGCAAAACACACAACACGATTCCAATGTGGCAAAACAAACAGGTTTCTCTACAGGCAAATGTGGGCCTGGAAATACTCCGTATTACACTACAATATTATGAACAACAGTCTTTTATAAATAGGAGTACGGGAAATTTTTTATTTTCTGTATTTCTCAAATATTCACTGTATTTTCCAAAAATGACAATGAACGTTTATCCCTTTTGTGATCTGAGGGAACAAAAGTGAAAGAAAATTTGTCCTGACTATTACACTTCTCAAGAAAAACATTTTGTCTCCCTCTCTCTGACAGGAAGGAACATTTAAAGAAATGTTTGAAATGACTTTGGAATGTTCAGGGATGGATGGTTGCAAGTAGGGAAATAAATTGTCAAAAAAAAACAAAATGAAGAAACTTCTCACGGCTTCCTTTGGCTCGGCTTCCCCTTGCGGCCACGCCCCTCACGTCGCCTGCCTTTCCATCCCGTGTCCTTAGCGACCCCTCCAACATGGAATCAGAGTATCCGTAGGGGAAACCACTGGAGTGTTCTGGATCTGTGGGTGTTTCTCACAATGTCCCAGACAAGCAGCCTCCTGGACAGAGCTCATTCCTGTTAGGACATGACACCAAGCCAATGTGTTTGCTTTTTATTCAAAGACCCGCCCACCCTTGCCTTATACCTGCAAGAGAGCCCAGGACCCTCTGCCTTCCCTTCTCTGCCACTCGGGCTGGTTGCTACCAGGTTGGGGGCAGTGACCCTCCCAGCCTCCTCCCTCCCTCCCAGCCTTGCTCCTACTCTCCCCCAGCTGCCCCCCTCCCCTCCTGGCTGTAGGCCCCAGAAGCCCTTCCTGCACTGCTCCTGCCCTTGGGACTCAGCTTGCATAAACTCTTCTTGGGTTTAGACTCTGCCTCTGGCTTCTTCTTCTCCATCCCACCCCAAGAGGATGCCCATGTCCCTCTTGGAGCCTTTGGGGCTCTTCTTCTCACTTCCTCCCTAGTGAGGTCTTTGAAATCAGAGAAGGGTAGAGGAAAGCAATCCTCTTTCTAGGTGCCTCTGCTAATCTGCGTTTGGTTCACCTTGGCCCATCTGTTAAGAATTGTTGATCCTAATTCAGTTTCAAGGCATTTACAAATATAATTCGCATGCTGTCTTTGCCCTTTCTAAAGACAAAGATGAGCCTATTGAGTGGGCTCAGAACAGAGGCTGGGTGTAGGCCTTCAGAAAATTCCCCTAGGGACTGACACTCACATAGCATAGTAATGACCCATCTAATGTGGATGATTCAGCTCGAAGTTCTTCACATGTTGACAAGGCCAAGGCCAAAGGCCTTGCTGAAATCCCAGCACAAAAATCTCACTCCCCTAGTCTGCTGGTCAGGGTCATTCCCAAATCACTACACTGCTAAGAGACTTAGAACCTCCCTCTTCCGGTTTGTAAAATGAGGACGGTGGCAATATTGGTCTCAGGCTGTCATGAGATGATGTATGTGAAAGCGCTTTGCATCTCATAATTTATGATGGTCACCCAAATGGTAGTGGTTGACAGTTGAAATTCTAGCAAGACAAGACTGAGAGTCTGGTGTGACTTGTTTTCAGAGATCTGTGCCCCTCTGACATTGGGACTTCCCATTCTTAATATTTACAAACCATCCATTGAATAACATTTTAGAATGTGGCTAGAAATTTCTATCAAACTCAGTGGCCTAGAACTTATGAAATCAATCCTCTCCCCTTTCTTGAAGGTTGAAGCCAAGCACCATACCTTGATGTGTCACTGACACGGGAGTAGGATCCAGATTATGTCTAGAACTCGTATAAATCAATAAGGAAAAGATAAGCAGCTCAATTAAAAAAAAAAAAACTGGCAAAGGATATGAAGAAGCAGTTTACAGAAGAGGAAACCCGAATGGCCCACACAAATACCCAAAGCTGCCCCACCTCTTTTGCAATCAGGGAAATGCATATCAAAATCATGAGAAGCCACTTCACCCTTTAGATTGGGAAAAACAATTCCAAGTGCTGTGAGGACATGAAGGAAGGGAACTTCACACGCTGTGGTGGAGTGAGCAGTGGGCGGCTCTGGAGAGTAACTGGGCAACATCTAGTTAAGCTAGAGGCATGCAGCTCCACCCTCAGCAAGATGGTGCCTGTGTGTAGGCCAGAGACCGATTCTTGCCTTGTGCCCAAGGACACATAGACCCAGATGTTCACAGCAGTATTGTTTTTTAGGACAAAAAGTGCAAACAATTTAAATGTTCCATCAATTAAGAAAATGGATTTTAGGTTTGCCTGGGTGGCTCAGTTGGTTAAGAGTCCAACTCTTGACTTCAGCTCAGGTCACGATCTCATAGTTTCATAGGTTTGAGCCCCATATCGGCTCTGCACTGACAGTGCAGTGCCTGCTTGGGATTCTCTGTCTCCCTCTCTCTCTCTCTGTCCCTCCATGCTTGTGCAAGCTCTCCTCTCTCTCTGAAAAATAAATGAACTTTAAAACAAAGAAGAGGGAAAAAAATGGATTTTAAAATCATAGTTAATTTATGCAATGGAATTCTATTCCACAATTAAAATGAATGAGCATGACGGGGCACATAAGGAGGCTTCTAGGTCCTAGTAATGTTCTATGTATATTTTTTAATCAAAGTCATGATTACACAGATGAGATCACTTTGTAAAAAATTCCTTGAACTGTACTTTTAAGATTTGTGAATCTTATCGGGGCGCCTGGGTGGCTCAGTCGGTTAAGCATCCGACTTTGGCTCAGGTCATGATCTCATGGTTCGTGGGTTCGAGCCCTGCATCGGGCTCTGTGCTGACAGCTAGCTCAGAGCCTGGAGCCTGCTTCAGATTCTGTGTCTCCCTCTCTCTCTGACCCTCCCCTGCTCACGCTCTCTCTCTCTCTCTCTCTCTCTCAGAAATAAATAAAACGTTAAAAAAAAAAAAAAGATCTGTGAATCTTATCGAATGGATATTACACATCAGTAAAAAAAAGTATGCAAAAAGACTAATGAATGTGAACTGTATGTGTCATCATAGATCAATTTAAAAGACCCAGGGTTGGGGTGCCTGGGTGGCTCAGTCAGTTGAGTATCCAACTTTGGCTCACGCCAGGATCTCATTGTTTATGAGTTGGAGCCCCACGTTAGTCTCTGTGCTGACAGCTTGGAGGGTGGAACCTGCTTCAGATTCTGTCTCCATCTCCCTCTGTCCCTTCCCCACGCACACATCCTCTCTCTCTCTCTCTCAAATATAAATATTTAAAAATTTAAGTAAATAAATAAACAAACAGACCCAGGGTTAAGAAAAAAACATGTTGCTGAAGGCTACATGAAGTATAGCGCCATTTACATACAGTCTACAAATTTGCCAAACAATTAGGTGTGTTGTTTATGGATACACATAGATGTGGCAAAGTATTCAAACACTCATGGGGTGCAGAGGCCAAGGAATGAGTTTAGAAGGACCACATGCGACACCATACCTGTAAACTTTTATTTCCCAAGCTGGGTGGTAAATACACAAGTATATCATTGTATTATTATTCATATTTTTGTATATGTGAAATGTCTTATTTAAAATCTTTTATGTGAAATCAGGACAGATTATGTCTGTGTCCAGCTTTCTGGTTCCCTCCCTTTCCCCAGGCTTCTCACAGATGACCTCAGAAGCTAAGAGTCCTTTCTGTCTACATGTTCTTCTCACACCCAGGGGAGATGGTAGTTAAAAGTCCAGATCCAGACTGCCTGGGCTCTAATCCCACCTTGCCATTTGCTAGCTCTGTGACCTTCAGCAACTAATGTAGCCTCTCTGAGCCTCCATTTACTCATCTGAGAAGGGAGATGATAACAACACCCACCTAACAGGGTCGTTGACAGAACTGACAGAGCGAGCATGCTCAGGGCTGCACCTGACACATGGTGTACACTGACTGTATGTGTGGGTCCTTACAATGAACTCGAGCCTGAAGTGTGGACTGGAGAGAAGCCGAGTGCCACTTCATTCTACCCTCAGCATCACAGCTCACACTTTCCAGGCCTCCCCTTAACAGAGGGCACAGAGCAGAACAAAGGTGGAGCATTCCCATATTTTGGTTTCTTCAAGGTCAATCCCAGGGCAAGGCCTGCACCTCCTTCTTTTGCCTTCTTTGTCTGTCCTTCACGCAGGGCACCTGGGTGGCTCAGTCAGTAAAGGTAAAGCATCCAACTTTGGCTCAAGTCATGATCTCATGGGTTCATGAGTTCAAGCCCTGCATCAGGCTCTCTGCTGTCAACACAGAGCCCACCTCAGATCCCCGGTCCCCCTCTCTCTGCCCCTCCCCCACTCACGTGTGCACGCCATGCTCTCTCTCGCAAAAATAAAATAAAACATTTTTTTAAAAGTTAAAAGAAAAAAACCATGGCTATTACCTCTACTGCCCTTCTCTAGTGTCAGGACATTCTGGGCCTGGCTTCCTGATCTTCTGTCTCAGAGGCCATTAGTTGTTTTATTAGGTCCCTATGGCATTTAAAAACATTTGAAACAGTTGCCTACATTTATACATTTATTAGGAGTACTCACATTAAAGTCTGGGTCCTTAGCTTTTTTTTTTTTTTGAAAAATTGGGATATCTGGCAACATTGGTCCCCATATGGCACCCTTTGATTTGGGGTGAGTGACAGCCCCAGTGAGCTCCATAGCCCTCCCTACTGCCTTACCCAAGGTGCCACCCACAGAAGATGGGTGTGTCCATGCAGTGGCATAAGGGGACACTGAAATATAGCCAGGCTCTGCTCATCAAGCTGTGGCCCTGATGCCAGCCTATACCTCCCAGGAGAAGGGTCCACATTTCCTAAATGACACAGGGATGCCATATAGGCTTGAGGTGGGTCCTGTTCTGTTAGGTGGAGGTTGCCATGCCCTGCTTTATAATGCCATTCTGTTCTGTTTTTCTGCCCACCTTTGTGATCTCAGCCTCCACCAAGTGTTTATATGCTTTAAGGTCCTGTGAGAAAGCACCTGAAGATGATTGCTTTATGGAGAAATATCTCACTGGGTTAAATCATTCATCTAACCTTCCATAGGGATGTGAATTATCTGTGATGAGTACAGGTTGGCACTTCTTTGGTACCTGTGCCACCAATCCCACCTCCCACACCTGGACAGCCACTACCATTCACTCCCAGGGCAGGTGCCTGGGGAAACGCAGAGGGGCCGTGCTGCAGGGGGCGGGGCGGGAAGGCAGTGCCATGGGGATGGCACTCAACCTCCTGAGGATGGCCGCACCGAAGGGCCCTGAGATGTTTGCCGCCTCTGGAATGTCTTCTCAGTTGCATATGTGTGGCCCTCATCTGTTTTTCTTGGTGATTTGCCAGTAAAAAGCCTTGACCCAGAGGGGTTAGATGCAGATTTGTGGGAGCAAGAGAATAAATGGGCTTCGAAGGCTGCCCAACTCGGCAGATGACTTTAGGGGGTCAGGAGAGCCAAGGGGATGGTGGGAACAGTTCTGACAACCAAGGGAAACCCGGCCAGGTTCCAGGCCTCCGGGACAGCGGGAAGACGAGGGCCCGGGAGGAGGACCTCAGGGCTGACCCAGCAGGAGGGCGGCCGGCTTCTGAAGACATTGCCGCTTTCTCCAGCAGTGGGCGACGTCATATTTCTCTTCTTGGAATTTTATTTCTGAGAAGCTCCCTCCTTCCTTAACTGGTTTCTTTTATTTTTCTTTTTTTTAAATCTCAGACACTGAAACCTGCTATTGTCAAGTCAACAGCTTCTAGCCAGCGTATCAAACATCTTACAACCCCCTCCCCCACCTGCCGTGAGGGCTGTACTGTTATTTATCCGTGGGGTACACGTGGGATCAAGGGCCCCACCCCAAACCTGCCTGGGTCACCAACACGTTTCTTCTTTGGCCCAAATTAGATGCAGACCAGAGCTCTCCCCACCGCCTCTGGGAGTCCTTTTCCCCAAGCCCTCACGTTCAGATGAGAACTGCTTTAACTGGGACTTTGTGAATTGGAAGGAAAGGGGGGTATTGGGACATGATTTGCAAGAAGCTTGAGGTGGCAGGCATACTCGAGTCTCTTTTACTTTCCAGTTTCAGGTTTAGGGTGTTGTACCTTTTTTTTTTCAAAGAGAGAACTGCAAACCCAGTTATCAGATTTCTGCCCAGGACTGAATGCTCACTGATGGGCTGCCAGGGATCGGGAGGCGGGGGAACAGCAGGGCTGAGGTGAGCAGGGAGACGAGGTTAGACACACAGTGAATGAGCAGTGACTGTCACCACCCACCCCTTCCCAGAGAGCGGTGAAGAGGGGACACTTTTTAACTTCCCACAGGTCGCTTGTCCAGATAAGGATAAAGCCTGCAGCACGCTGCCGATTTTAGGAAATCGTTTCGAGAAAGAAAATTAAGAAGAAAAAGTGTTTTCTTGATTTATTTTTAATGTGTCAGAATACAGGTGGAAGAAAAATACTCTGTGTTAAAGGAGAAACACAAAAGGCAACAGATCTGATGATGTCCATTATACTCAGTGCATCGAGTATTAACAGAAGTAGTTCAGCCAAGTTTTATGGTTCTGAATTCCTGTTTCCTGTGGCCTGGACCCTCGTTCTCATAGGAAGCCATTCGAGAACAGAAAAAGGAGCACACTCTAATTCTTCATGTGTATGGACTGAATGCTCTACTCCCCCCAAATCCGTATGCTGAAACCCTACTCCCCATATGGGTAAGAGCTGGGGCCTTTGGGAGGTGATTAGGATTGAATGAAGTCTTGAAGGTGAACCCTCATGAATGACATCAGTGCCCGTAGGGTCCTCCTATCTCTGTTCTCTGTCACATGAGGACACAAGGAGATACAGGCATACCTAACCTATTCTAATACACAAGTTTGTGTTTGTCAATAAACACTTAAGCTTGTAGGGAACACTCACATGACACATCCCAGGTTAAAACAAACTGTACATTTTTTGGGTGCAGCCACCACGTTCTCACAATATGGCATCTGTTTGCTACAGACAGGTCTAACTTTCTTTGTAGGGAGAAAGGAAATGCCAGCACAGAGAGAGGCAAAAATTTGGGGAGGGCAGCCTAGAGCAAAAGAGTAGCCTTCTTCCTTTTTTTTTTTTTTTAAATGCGTATTTTTGAGAGAGACAGAGTGTGAGTGGGGGAGGGGGAGAGAGAGAGATTGAGAGAGAGAGAGACAGAATCTGAAGCAGGCTCCAGGCTCCCGGCTGTCATCACAGAACCCGATGCGGGGCTTAAACTCACAAACCATGAAATCATGACCTGAGCAGAAGTTGGATGCTTAACCGACTAAGCCAACCGGGCTCCCCCAAAAAGCAGCCTTCTGAAAGAAGAAGATACCCAAGGGTATCTCAATCACAGTCATCACCAAAGATATCAGGTTCTATTCTGGCAATCCATAAATGTTACTTCATATGGAAAAGAGAATCTTTGGAGATGTGGTTAAGGATTTCAAGGTAGGGAGATTTTCCTGAATTATCTGGGTGAATCCTAAATGCCATCACATCCTTATAAGAGAAAGACAGAGAGAGATTACAGACACACAGAGAGGAGAATGCATGGTGACCACAGAGCCCAGCTTGGGGTGATGTAGCCAAAAGCCAAGGAAGACTCGCAGGCATCCAAAGCTGGAAGAGGCAAGGGCAGATTCTCGTCTAGAGCCTCTGGAGGGATACTGATGTCAGGCTTTTGGTGTCCAGGATAGTGAAAGAATACATTTCTGTTGTTTTAAGCCACCAAGTGTATGGTCATTTGTTACAGCAGCCACAGGAAACTGGAAGTATACCCCCATTCTACAGATGAGGAAACTGAGGCATAAAGCGATTATGTAACCTGCTGGGGTCTCCCAGCTGATAAATAGCAGAGTCACATATGAAGCCAGATCAGGGTGTCTCTGGGCTCTGAATACCTGTGTCTGCTGCTGAGAGGACACAGTAACCCAACAGAGGCCAAGACCCTGCCTTTGAGCACAATGTGAGCAGCTTTGCCCAGGGACAGAAGAGTCCTTCATTCAGGGCCCACCTTGGCTCTGTGTTCACTGCAGTTTTTCACCACCCCCTGGCATCCGTGTCTCTGCAGTCAGTCCAGGCCAGGTGTGTTGCAGAATGTCCCCCTGTTGACTGCTTGCCCGTCACTCCCTGGATGCTTCCCTTCCCCAGCAGACTAGCACTGCAGCAGAGCGCCGTCATGAGGGCTACAGCTCTCTAGTTGAAGCTTTCTGGTGGGTTCTGATCTGGGCTGAAATGCCACTGAGAGTCAGATTTATATGTGATCCTGTAAAGAAAAAGTGAAAACAGATGTCAGGATTTGGCTCTCCCTTTTTTTAAAAAATATTTGTTTGTTTGTTTTGAGAGAGAGAATTAGAGAGCAAGTGGGAAAGGGACAGAGAGAGAGGGAGGAAGAGAATTCCAAGCAGGCTCCACACTGTCAGTGCAGAGCCTGATGCAGGGCTCGATCTCACAAACTGTGAGGTCATGACCTGAGCTGAAACAGAGTCAGAGGCTTAACCGACTGAGCCACCCAGGCACCGATGGTCTCTTCCTTCCTTAATAAAAACATGAATACAAAGCTATGAAGACCAGGTAGGAAGCAAATGGAGGGGAGGGGCTAGTTCCCTGTACTGGTAGAAGCTAGTGAGAGTGATAGGCCTTTGCCTTCTGTTAACCGAGGCTCAAGCTTCTTCCCTAGATAAGCAGGGAAAATTGTGCCACTCAAAAAATGATGTCCAGAATCCTTCATGTGTTTGTTCCTTTGGCTAATTTCTTATGGCAGAGACCCCACTATCTGTTCTCCCTTCATGCCTCCTGGCAGAGGTCTTGGCTGCTCAGAAGAAAGATCACATTTCTCACCTCTCTTGCAACTAGGTGTGCGTGACTAAGTCTGGCTGATGGGATACAGGTAGAAATGCTGACTGAGGCTTTCAAGATGCAGACTTAAAGGGTGGAACATGCCCTTCTTCTCTCCCTCCTCTTTCTGACTGCCTAAAATCCAGACGTAATGGCTGGCCTCACACAGCCATCTTGAGGCAGTAGGTTAAAGCCTCATGCTGAGGGTACCTGAAGTCTTAGGCACAGACTGCCTACTATGGTCTTCCTTTATGTGACACCACTGCCATTTTGGGTTTTAGCCTATACTCATGGGCCCTCGGTCCACAACTGTAATCACTCTTACTTGAATCGCCACAGTGACCTTAACTGACAAGAGGGTCTTTGCCTCCAAACCCAACTCGGTCAGCCAGCTCTCTTATTCCCACTTAGAGTTAAAGAAAGCTAAGAGAGAATATATATAAGGGGAATGTTCTGGGTCTGCCTTAAATGAAAATGAAGCTGAAATACAAAAGCTTTTTTTTTAAGGTTTATTTATTTGAGAGAGACAGAGACAGCGTGAGTGAGTGAATGGCAGAGAGAGAGGGAGACAGAGAATCCCAAGCAGGCTCCACACTGTCAGCACAGAGCTCGATGTGGGGCTCAAAGTCACAAAACCGGGAGATCATGACCTGAGCCGAAACCAAGAGTCAGACGCTTAACTGACTGAGCTGCCCAGGTGCCCCCAAAGCTCTTCTTCAATAACCATAAAGCCATGCCTATTTTGCCTCTGTTGCCCGCTTGTTGAATTCCTTGAACTGCCTGATTATGCAGTTTCAGTTTCAAGAGAAGAAAAGGATGTATTCAGATCACAAGCAATGGCCACTCCGCGGTGTGAATTACCTGTCTGCACTTGTGTGCAGTCTCGTCTTGTGTCCCCGTGTCTTACGCTCTCAACTACAGGGCAGATGTACAAGGACCACATCTAATGCATGTTTATCTTCTTGGCGGAGCCAGCTACATGGGTGCCTCTTATAAACGTGCTTACTGGGATTATGCAGGCAAGCCTTTGTCAAAATTGCTTTAGATAGGTCAACCATCTGCACGTTTATGTATGTCTCACTTGGTTTTTGAGCATTCCTTCCCTTCTCCCAATTTACATAAAGAAATTCCTCATAATCTTTAACATTTCTCCTTGAAGTAATATTCCATGGCTTTCTTCTTTGTTTGAGAATTAGATGCATTTAAGTTTTGACTCGCAAATTCTAACTTAGCAGCTGAATGCTTCAAGCAGAGGCTCTGATGCTCCTTTGCCTTCCTTTATGTAGACTCCTTCAGGAAAATCATTTTGTTCTTTAAAAATGCAAGAAATTCTCATTTCGAAGCCACCAATATTGTAATTGCTTTTTTAAACGATGATTGTCATATACAACTTTTGTTGGAATTGTGTTAAAATAGCAATCTACTTTCATAAACACAGTTTAACAAATGTGTTTTGTATTTATATACTATCTTATAGTTTTGCTTCGGTGATTTTACATTGTTTTTTTACACTTGCTGCAAGGACATCTAGTATTGCATTAAGCTGTTTCATTGTCAGTTAGATTAAAAAAAAAATAAAACAAAACTTGTCCTGTCAGAATCTTCAGCACTATGCTTTAATCTTACTACTTGCAACTGGAACAGAAATTAAGTCGGTGCTTTCAAAACAAACCTTCCAGCTTCAGAGGTCAGCTGATGTTAACCCAGTCTCATAGTTCATAGATGTGGGAAGCTTCCTGAACATGGACTGTGGATAGCCCCAAAACTCTCCACTTGAGACTTCTCATGGTATTTGGGAAGAAACTTCCAGAGAAAATGCTGAGCAGCAACATTCATTCCAAAATGGTTCCTTTCTACGAACGGAACCAACACTCAGTCTCTGGAGTACGGGTATAAACCTGGGGGCTTGACACACAGCCGGTCAATGGTAAGTCAGGAAAGCTGGTGGAGTCCATCTGTGGAATGTATTTTAATTTTAGTTGTTCCACACCAACTAACAGGAAGAATTTTGAAAGAAGGTAATCAAAACCAAACAGCCAGGGTCCCCTTTGCTTCACTTAAGGCAGTGATCTGTATTGGTGCCCACCCTTTAGGGTCCAGGCAGAGACATACATAATACCCCTGACCTGAGATCTTGAGGGCACTGGCCCTTCTCAGTGCTGCTGAGAGTTTCAGCCCAGCAAGAGTTTCCAGGGGACTTACTCTTGCCAAGAACAAGCCCTCAAGGTCATGTCATATTTCTCTGATATCAAGTAGAAATTTGTATATAAAGTAGACAGTAGAGACCCCATGTTTTGTAAGGAATAGATATTTATCTAAAAGTGTTTTTTCCCTTGTCCATATTGAATTTACCTGAAACAGGGAGCAAAATTCACAGAGCAATCTTGTGTACCGTGAGGCAGAAACTGAAGCTGATGTTCTCAGATGCCATGTCTCTGTCCTCTCCTTCCACACTGTCACCACCCCTTATTCTCCATCTCTTACTGCCACTAGCTAAGGTCAGAGTTTGCCATCAATCAGTCAGTTTACTATGAAAACCTGCTATCCCCATTTCTTAGCCCTGATTCAGCTACACTAGACCAAAGGTGGTTGTTTTTATCAACGGCATACTCCCACAGAAATCCTGTTGCCTTCAGGATAAAATTTAAATCCTTGGAGAGCCTGAGTGGCTCAATTGGTTAAGCCTCTGACTCTTGATTTCAGCTCAGGTCATGATCTCACAGTTTGTGAGTCCGAGCCCTATATCAAGCTCCACACTGATAGCACAGGGCCTGCTTGGGATTCTCTGTCTCCCTCTGTCTCTACTTCTCTATCTCTTTGTCTTTCAAAAATAAATAAATAAACATCTGTAGGGCTTTCTACACACTTTTTCCTCTAATCTTCCAGAATCAGCCCCAAACTCATCTCGCTGGTTTATACCTTTGCCCAAGACCTTCCGTCTGCCAGGCGTGTCTCCTGTCCCTCCTCTCTCTTCATCTGTTAATCGCTTGGTCCCATACTCATTTGCTAAGAGTCAACTCAGGAAATCTTCCCTAACTTTTCAGCGCCCTTCTCTGGGCCCCCTTTGTGTCTTGGGCACATCTCTGTCCGGGAGGCTATGTTGCTGTGTGGTACGTGTGAACGAATGGCTGCATGTCTTGAGCACCAGTGACAGGTGAACCGTAAGATCCCTGTAGACAAGCTGTTCACTCTTC
The DNA here is from genome assembly GCF_003009895.1 of Hyaena hyaena. Classification (NCBI taxonomy): domain Eukaryota; kingdom Metazoa; phylum Chordata; class Mammalia; order Carnivora; family Hyaenidae; genus Hyaena; species Hyaena hyaena. The sequence continues at coordinate 3,020,243 of NW_024080719.1, read as the reverse complement.
ATCCGCGCTTGGCACCGTGTCTGCCACAAACTGTATACCCAATAAATACCAGTTAACTACATGAGTGGATCCATGGTCATATAGACATGGAGTGAAGGAACCATAGCTAAGGTGTCTACTGCAGATCAACACACAGTGGAGGTTTCCTACCCTTCTCCTTCTCACTGAGTCTCCCACTTCACCCTCTGTTTCCACCTTTTCTCCCTTGACTCTTAGGCACCAGCATCGTGAGCAGGTGCCTGAGAACATACTGAAGTTGGGGGAAGGTGAGGAATGTTTTAGAAAAGTGCATTTGTTTTTCTACCTATTTCTGGATAAGTTCCTAATATTCCCATTCATATTGGATATTAGGTATGAGCCACAGCAAAAATTTGGAGGGTAGGAAAAAGCATTGGGAAGGTAGTGAGGGAAAACCACCAGTGAAAATACAGTCCCCAAAGATGAAGTTATAAAGAGCCTCTTCAAATTGAGAGAGATGTAGTTAATTTATAAATAGCAGCACAATGTAAACTTCCATGCACACATTTACGCCATTGGATGCGCGTATTCTTCTCCGTTGCTCCCTCAGAGATCCATTTTCTGCATTGATCTCTGACCTGGGAACCTGACATCTCGGGGTTCCATCACCCAGGCTCCTTGGCCCCTGGCTCTGACTTAGGTCAGACCCGTGGGAGGCACCATTAGTAGATCAGGAAGAAGGAATAGAAAGAGGTAGAGGTATTCATGTCGTGTCTCTCTTCCTGTCTGCCTGGCTCTGACAAAGTTTATTCATCATATTTTCACTAGAACTGTCAGGCCAGTCACAGACAGGATGAAGGTACCCACACTTTTTAAAGAATATGGTATCAGTAGCATTAAGTAAGTGGGCCTTGTTTTTGGTTTTTTTGTTTTTAATTTTTTAAATGCTTATTTATTTTTGAGAGAGAGAGTGAAAGACAGATCATGAGGGAGGGAGAGGCAGAGAGAGAGGGAGACACAGAATCCAAAGCAGGCTCCAGGCTCAGTGCTGTGCATACAGAGCCCGACACGGGGCTCGAACCCACAAACAGTGAGACCATACCTGAGCCGAAGTCGGACACTTAACTGATTGAGCCACCCAGGCGCCCCAAGTAAATGGGCTTTGTAAATGCCATTGCTATAAGAACAGAGAAAGTCAGAGAGATTTTAGCTGCAGTAGTTCCCAGCTGGAGTTTGGGGCCATAGTGGACCGTTCCTCTTCCTGTGTCTCTCCTCTGAGGCAAGAGCCCCTCCTGCCCACAAACCCTGTGCTCAGGCCCCTTTACCTTCACTCATCTAACAAATATTCATTGAGTACTCAAGACATTTAATCTGTGATAATGAACTTAAGCCATGATGGCATCCAAAAGTCACTTCCGCTCTCCCTTTGCTCAGTGACCAAGGTCAAATGTCCTTTATGAAGGCCAAATTATCTGCTTTTGCTTTCTCCAATTGCCTTTGAGAGGTTTATTTTCCTACTTTCAGATCAAAATGAGATATTTGGAGACTGTTCTCCACCGTAGGGGAAAATATAAATATAGAATATTGCTGTAAGGGAGAGGGTTCTAGAGCTGTATCTCTTACGGAGGTCAGAGACAGTGCTAAGCACTTCCACATGCATTGCCTAATTCACTCTTTAAAGCCCTTGAGGTAGTGAGCATTATTCTCCATTTCATAGATAAGAAAGCTGATTGCTGAGAAGTTACAAAACTTGCCCAAGGTTACACTAGCTTTCAACTGCCAAGTCTGGATTCAGACACAGAGACGCCAGAATGCTTGTTCTTAACCACCACACTCTACGACTGTGAGAACTCAGAAACGCATTCTCTCGATGCCTGAATTTCCTCCACTGAAAATAAAAGGGCAAGATTAAACCATTTTTAAAAAGTCCCTCTTGCTCTGAAACTGTTCTCAGGAGGCTGCTTTACTTCTATTAACCACCAAGTGGCGCACAACCAACCAAGCAATCTGATGGCCAAGATCCGCCTGCCCCCTCAACCTTCTTACTGTGGTCTGGGAATGGGGTGGAAACTTGTTCCCACTTGTGACTGGTGCAAAGCCACACCGCCTCCACGTGGCAGAATCAAGAGTTTAACCAGTTGGTCCGACTCCTGTGGTATATTTCCATCGGCTGCCCTACTGCCGCTCTTAGTTGACAAGTAAGATGTGAGGACTGGGGTCTCAAGCCATCATTTCCTATTAGCTCCTTTGTAGCACCTTTGTGTTTTCTGCAAATAGCGTGTTAGAAACAACATTTAAGTAAATACTGGTAAAGAAGTAGATGCATGCCATACTAGCGTGAATATTCTTAATCAGCGAAGGAGAGAGTTACTGTTAATAGCGTACCCAAACCCAGTCTCTGAAGTCCCTGGGAGGCCTTCGATCAGTGACCCCCATTTGTATATGTGAAAACGGAATAAACTGAACTTGGATTGCAAAGACTGAGAGATGGTTTGTGACAGGAGCCCAGCCAGGGGCATGCTGCCATGGAAACGGATTTCAAGTCCACAAATGGCCTCTTCAGGGAGAATGAGTCACAGAAGTATGGATGGTCTGACCATGTTCTTCTCTGACAACCTCAGGCACTGAGAAGCTACAGGAATTGTCATCAGTATGTTGTTTATTCCTCAACGGGGGAGAAAATGACCTCCTGGCTGGCTCAGCTGTGGCTTGCTTGTCTCCACGCTGTGAGATAAACCACAGAGAGTAGACATGAAGCATTGATGCCTAGGGACTTGGAAAAGGAAAAGGAAAAGAAGGGGACAAGGAGTCTTCCTTCTTCAAGCTCTGCCTAAGGTTCACTGAGTGTGTGTGTGTGTGTGTGTGTGAGTGTGTGTGTATTATTTTAGCATGCGTGCGCCAAATAATAAAACTGGCAGTGAAAGCCAGATGTCAAACATTCCCAAGGAGAGAAGACACAGTCCCAGGAAATGAACAGAGCTATTTCATGAGAAGTAGCAACCTTTTCCCCTACTGCATTATCAGCTCACACCCCCTCTCCAGGTTCTGAGAGATCTCATAACTCAGAGCTGTCTGACCAGTTATCCTGGCTAACTGTGAAATCCTTTTGGAAGAGCAGTACAGATGTCTGCTAAAGAGAAGAAAATTGTAAAGGTCACTTTGCTCATTTAGAACCAAAGTTTCCAATTTGGATTCCTGTTTTCTCCTCCTAGTGGAAAATTAAAAACAAAACAAAACAAAAAAAACTTGTTTCAGTCTCTAAAAGATATTTTCTTTAAATTAAATTGATATGATTTATTTAGAATGTCAGCATGGTTTGTAAAGATGGTTTCATAAGAAAAGAGTTCATCTCCCTCTAAAGCTAGGTCATGCAAACACCTCAAGAGCTAGAAATCAGCTATGAACCCAGCATCAACATGCTTGGTGGGAGCAATTAACATTGAGTCAGATCCAAATACATGTTTGGAGCTGATATGACTTTAATCGCTGCATCCCACTGTGTGAAGAAACGTGCACTTACATTAGCTCTAGGTCAGCGGTTGTAGCTCCCCACATTTATGAGTGTGGAATCTTGTCAGGCTGAACAAATGAAATCATATTTGTGGCCCCTTTTGTCTCACCATCTTCCCTGGCATTGACTACTCTTCCCATGAAATGTCAGCTCTCATCGAGAGAACAAAGGAAGCCAGGATATTAACTTGAAGAGAACTAAGGCACCATCTGGTGGCCATTCACTAGAAATCTTTGCCTCAGATGCAAATTCCTTGCACAAAGGAGACTGATGTTTTGATTTGTAGGCTGCAGGGAACCAGTCTGTATTACCTGTGAAAGCCTGGGAATACCCAAACTTCCACAGCCCAGAAGGTCTCTTTTCAGTCTTTTCCTCCCATTTTAAAGTACCCAGGGCCAAGATTTGGAGCAACATTCTAACCGTGCAGCACAGAGAGGAAGCTCCTCTTTGAGGTCTTTCGCAGCATGAGAAAAAGAGTCATTTCAGTTGTGACGTTTTACCCTTTACTTTGAGGGTTCTTGAAAGGAAAAACTGCCTGAGAAATCCTGATTTTTTTTTCCTATGAATGCTGTGCAGTAAATAGAAAATAAAATAAAAGGAGCCTGTCTATCAGGTTCCCCTTCTCATTGGAAACTTCCTTCACTGACTAAAGACCATTTTTACAAGACTAATGCGTTACAAGGTTAACCTTCCCGGTATCCAACCTCCTGCCTTGGGCTCCCTGACCACAAACTGGCCTTTGTCCTCTTTTGTGGATGCCAATGACTAAAGTGACCCCAACTTGACACTTTCTGATTGGTAACCACAGAACAAGGCTATGCCTGAGCAAAATCCTCAAGCAAAATTCTTCTCCAGCATCTTTACTTCCACTTAGCTGGTGGGGCCCATCTTTTCTCTGACCGTTTCTCTCCCTAACTCCACAATAGTCCATCGTGACTAACATGGGAAGTTTGTGTCCCAAGTTTGAAAAGTCTCCCTTGCTAAAGTAAAAGACCCCCTGAAGTTATCTCCATTTTAAAGGGGGCTCCATAAAACCTACATGAATGAGCCAAAGAATAGAATTTCAAATAGTATAAAGGGTGGGGGATAAAGAGTTGTAAAAAGTGCCTACACATAGTAGACCTTTCCTGAAGCCCCTTCACCTATAGGACCTATAGGAAGCCCCTTTTTTGCATACTGGTAAGGCTGCCTTTCCAGAAAGGATCTCAAAGACCCTGAACTTTATGTCATCAAAATGAACACCCCATTCCCCCATGAGAGCACCCCAGTGCCCATTGCTCTCATTCATCTGGATGAGACAAGTACCTTTACCTCTTCTTTCTCCTAGTGTGGTTGGTGAGCTGTGTTCAGACTTGCCTGTTCTGAAATAAATAGCTGGGCACTTCTCAGAAACGGGTACTTCATGTTAATTAGCAGGAAGAAGATGAAACAGGAACCCAACTCAGAAGGAGCCGTTCACCTCACAGATCAGGAGTAACAAGTTGGGGGAAGGGGCAGGAGGCCAGGGTGTGGAGGAAGGAAGGGGGTGCGATCGAGCAGGTAGAAGTTTCCCTGGCACAAATAGGTTTGTTTTTCCTTGCCTGGGACTAGAAAAGGCTGAAATGAGGGTGAGTCTTGTATCAATCATTCCCTGGACCATTTAGCTGGTCACCAATGCATCCCCAATTGCAAAGGCCAAAGGCCAGAACAATCTTGTCAGTTCACTTGTTTCAAGATGCCCGCAGCACCTGGACTTCAGGTAACTGGGGTGAGTGCCACGCGTGAGTTTGCTCCTCTTACCTAGAAGAACTATTGAGTACCCAAGTACAGATGTCCTCATGGCCCCTTGTATCATCGACAGCTCCCGGCTGGAATGCAGAGACACCAGCCAGAGTTGAGTGGAGGGGAACCGGAAGGAGAAGACCATTACAAGGGGCCATTCACAACCCTTCCTAGCCTTCAGCAGCCAGGGGCCCTGAGATCTTGGGGGAAACAAGGCCTAGGCTTCTGATCTCATGACTTCTCAGATTTTAAGAACTCCTCATGAGCCATGGACTTGAGACTTTGTCAGAAGTACTCAGCCACTGAAAAGGTTTGACGTAAAAATCATGAGGTGTTAACTGCCAAGGCACTACCTTAAGAGCAGAGACACAACTGGAAGAGAGGTCAAGAAAAGCACCATGTTGTAGATTGAATTATGTCCTCCCTCAAAATTAGTGTCTTCCTAATTCCATGGTACCCCAGAATGTGACCTAGTTTGGAGACGGAGTAATCAGGTTAAAACGAGGTCAATAGGGTGGGCCCTAATCCTATATGACTGATGTCCTTCTACCATGGGGAGATTTGTGCACAGAGATACACACAGGGAGAATACCACACCAAAGAGAGAGGCCTGGAACAGATTCTTCCTCACAGCCCTGAGAAGGAACCAGCTTTGCTGACTCCTTGGTTTTGGACTTTCAGCCCCCAGAACTGGAACACAGTAAATTTCTCTTGTGTAAGCCACCTGGTCCGCGGTACTTTGTTATTGCAGCCCTAGGGGGTGAATACACAGAGTCTATCCCTGGGTCCCCTCTGCATGGCCATGTCTTTGGGTGGGTTTCTCCACGAGTTCAGTGTTTTGCTGGATGCATTCCAGAATCCCTTCCAGCCCAACTCTCCAATTCTCTGGCCTCTGGGCCTAGAAGAACAAGGGGAACATCTGTCCCACTCAGCACCCTTAAAGGTTAGTGGGTTGACCCTGATTTTGTGCACCGCGTTCAGTCACCAAGTTCCAAAGACATTGGTTTTCTAGAGTAGTTGTGCCCAGATATAAGGGTAAGACAGAAAATTGCTCCTAGGTTCTAAAGCACTATTTTAAATACTATACATATACTCAGGAATTTGAAGCACATTTAAGAAGTAAATTGGTGAACAGGCTAGAGAGTATTTCTCCCTTCCCCATAAGCCTCAATCTTCCTCTGGCCATGCTTGCCTTGAGGTTCAGAGTATGTTATTCTTATGTGTTGTTATTGGATGGTAGTAATGAAAAAGCCCACGCCTTTGAACCTACCTCGCTCGCTAACCACAGTCTCTATTCCTGCCTCTTTCCCACAGCCTCCACCATCAATTTGCTTGGATTTTGCATTGGGATGTGTGTGTTGGGAGAGCTCTGAGTGTGTTTGGATGGCAGGTGCGGGCTTGTTGGATGAGAAGGTGCAGGAAGGGTGGGTGTGGTGAGGGTGGAGACCAAGGTTGGCACATGTGAGCAAGCTGGGGAACATTCTGGTGGGTCTACGGGTTCTCGAGGGTGCCTCCTTCCCCAAATACTTGTATCTTTTCTTTTGCAAGATGCATATTAAGCCAGCAGCAGCTGTGGGAACAGGACCTGAAATTTAATAGGTCAATTAAATCGCTTGTTTTGACATTTTGATACCAAAGGTAGCGGTGGAACGGTTCTAGGAATGGGTTTCATTGCAAGGCGCCTCAAGCCCTTCTCCTCCAGAGGCCTCCTGGCGTGGAACACTGCCCATATTGGAGCAGTGAACTCAGAAAAGAGATCCTGGCACTGACCTAATGTAACTTCTTACTCGTGGCTAGTGGGATGGGGCCTGCAGAAGCCTGTAATGTGCCAGGAAAAAGAGGGGGGTAGAAGAAAGGGGGAAGGGGTGAGGGCAGGCTCCTTTGAGGTTGAATCTGTGCTGAGCCACTAAAATGAGGGTGATGTAATGAATAATCTGGAGACTTCCAGCTGCTATAATTCTGTGTGAATAATTCTGATAATGACCCTTTACTCAGCAAGGGTGGCATCCAGATAAGCAGACTGCTGGAGCTCTCCTGTCAGCTTCTGTTCACAGCACACCCGATTGCCATCTGACATGACGTAACAGACAACCGTGACTGACACTTCCCTGTTGGGCGTGTCTGGGCAGTGGGGGAAATGATAAAACAAGACCCATCCAGGTGGGGAAAGGGCCACTCCATAAAGTGCTCAGGGCTGTTCACTTCCTTTCCTCCCTGTGGGCGGACCCCCGAGGCCGCAGGTACTTCTTAGGCCAGAAGCAAGGTCAGATAGACAGAAGCGTCCCCTTGAGGGAAGAGTTAGATATTTTCTTTCTTGTAAGGAGCCTGGTGGGAAGGGGAGAAAGACTATCATGACAAAGAGGCTGGGCTATGGGTTTTGTGTGCAACTCAAAGTCCAGATTCTGGTACCATGTGTACGTTCCACACGCCGTGAGGTTTTGTGTTAGCTTTCCTGACACCCTTCCCTCCCTTTGGTAAGCATGCTCCTAAGTGCTCTTTGGGAAGCTGCCCCTCCCTACATTCTCAACCCATGTGGTCCAGGAGGAACTTCACCCCTACTTCCAGCCCTGGAAGCGAGCACACAGCCGGGAACTGGCCAATGAGAGGACTACCCCTCCCAGGGGCAGTGATTGGCTCACGTGCTGGCCAGTCAGGGACACTCCTGAGATTTTTGCCGCAGTCATTGGGAAACAGCTGCTCTATTTCTGCTGGAGCTGCTAAACTAATAGAATTGTTCTAGCATTGCCAGGAGGCACCTCTGCCAACTTGAGAGAAGAGACTGACCAAGAATAAAGTCAACAGAGAATAAAGCCAAGCAGAACTGAGTGCAGAGGGTAGGGGAAAATATTGATTGATTTCTGAGATCCACTCAAGCATCTAGACCCAGCTTTGTTTGAAACTGACCCCATAAATTTTCAGACATATGAAGCAATAAATTCTCACTCCCCCTCCCTATCCTGTGTTGAGTTTCCTTCATTTGCAATGGACAGAATCATGAACACAAAGTCTGTCACCTCCAAAGGCCCAGCATGCAGATTCCACTGCAGTCTTTTACGGGCACAGCTCTGCTGTCTCAGATGGTGAGGGAATGAGGCACCTCTCATAGCGGGGCCAGTGGATCTGAGCCTGTGCCCATAGTCTACACATTGCCCGTACTCATTTCTCTCTTTTTCTCTTCCTTTTTCAAATTCCACTATTATACTTTATTTCTCTTCTTTCCATTGTTTTTGTTTCTCTCTTGATTTTACCTAGGATTTTTAAAAATGCCAAACATTTTGTGTTGCCAGAAAGCAAGTACTCAAAAAACGATGGGGCACAAGAACATAGAAGCAGCTGGAAAATATTCCCACTGGCCAATTATGGAGCAATTTGAGCACTAAAATATTGGAGGGCAGTAATGAATTATAGGCTATTAAAAAAATAGGAATCAATGAATCCGTGCCAATAATAAAAAAATGGAATGAACAAACAAATAAATAAACAAATAAGTAGAGGAGAAGGAAAAGCTTTTGCTTACAACACAATATTGAGTGCCAGCCAATAAATAAATCACTGGCAAAAGAAATCATTGGAAATGTTTGAAAATGTTTCATGTTGAAAAATCATCATTGTAAAGCCATCATAGTAAAGGTAAATCCATTCTGGATTAAGGAAAATTTTAATAAGGAGCAAGATATTTTCATAGTCTCAAAGTGTCTCCCCACACAGCGCTCATCAGCTGCAGGGTGAAGCAAGGTAACTGTCCAGTGGAGAAATAAGACCACGTCTAGATCAGCAGTGTGGAATGGGTGGACACTGTGTGCCTCCAGATAGGACACGCTGAGAAGAACGTGTGACTTTGTTGATATTCCAGCATAATTCGAATCTAACCATAAGAAGCCATTCAACAGTTCCAAATGATGGGGAATTTCTCTCTCTCTCTCTCTAGTTAATTTTACTGTGGTAAAAAACTCACATAACATTCAATTTATCATCTTAACCATGCTTAAGGTTACAGTGCAGTAGCATTAACTATATGCACACCATTGTGCAACAGACCTCTAGAACTTTTTCATCTTGCAAAACTGAAATTCTATATCCATGGAACAGCTCTCCTTTCCCCTCTCCTCCAGCGTTCATGGCAGCCACCATTCTACTGGCTATTTCTAAGAGTTTGACAACTTTACATACTTCATGTAAGGAGAATAATGCAGCATTTGTCTTTTTATGACTGGCTTATTCAGCTAGCATAATGTCCTCAAAGTTCATCCATTTGTAGCATATGTCAGAATTCCCTTCTTTTTTAAGGCTGAGTAAAATTCGATTGTGTCTATATGTATAAACCGCATTTTCTTTATCCATTCACCTGTTGATGGACATTTAGCTGCTTCGACCTCTTGGTTATTGTGAATAATGCTTCTATGAACATGCGAGTGCAAATATTTCTTCAAGATCTTCCCTTCTATTCTTTTACATACCCAAAGTGGGATAGCTGGATTATACAGTAAATTCTATTTTTAATATTTGGAGGAAATCTCATACTGTTTTCCATAGTGGTTGCACCAATTTACATTTCCACCCTAACAGTGCATGAGATCCCCTTTCTCCATATCTTTGCCAAAATTTGTTATTTTCTATTTTTTTGATAGAGACCATTCTGGTGGTGTGATGTGATTTTGATTTGTAGCTCCCTAATGATTAATGTTGTTGGGCATCTTTTCATAAGCTTGTTGGCCATTTGTGTATCTTTCTCGGAGAAATGTCTATTCAAGTCCTTTGTTCATTTTTTGACCAGGTTGTTATTGCTGTTGTTGTTGAATTGTATGGGTTCTTTATACATTCTGCAAGTATATGGTCTGCAAATATTCTCTCCCTTTCCATATATTGCCTTTTCACTCTATTGATGGTTTCCTTGGCTGCACAGAAGTTTTTAAGTTTGATGTAGTTTCACTTGTCTATTTTTTTCCTTTTGTTGCCTTTACTTTTGGTATCATATCCAAAATATAATTGCAAAAGTGAAAGTCATAAATGTTTTCCCCTGTGTTTTCTTATAAGAGTTTTATAGTTTTGGGTTTTACATTTAGGTATTTAATCATTTTTGTTTAATTTTTTATATGGTATAAGGTAAGGGTCCAAATTTGTTCTTTTGAATGTGAATATCTAATTTTCCCAACACCATTTGTTTTTTAAAATTTATTTATTTATTTATTTAGTTAGTTAGTTAGTTAGTTATTTTAGAGAGAGGGTGCACATGTGTGTGAGAGGGGGAGAAAGGCAGAGAGAGAGAGAGAGAGAGAGAGAGAGAGAGAATCTTAAGCAGGCTCCATGCTTAGCACAGAGCCCTACACTTAGCATGGAGACAGACTCAAGGCTTGATTCCACGACCCTGGGATTATGACCTGAGCCAAATCAAGAGCTGGATGTGTAACTGACTGAGTCACTCAGGTGCCCCCTTTTAAAAAAATTATTTTTTAAATTTGAGAGAGAGAGAGAGAGAGAGAGCCAACACCATTTGTTTAAGAGACTATCTCTTCTTTATCTTGTAACCTTAGTACTTTAGTTGTCAATCATTTGACTATGGACATGAGAGTGTATTTCTGGGCTCTCTGTTCTGTTCTACTGGTCTGTATGTCTATCTTTACACCATATCACAAGGTTTTGATTACTGTAACTTTGTAATATGTTTTGAAATTAGGAAGTGTGAGGCCTCCAGCTCTGTTTTTCTTTCTCAAGATTGTTTGACTATTTGAGGTCCTTTGACATTCCATATGAATAATTTAAAGATTTTCTTCATTTAGCCAAAAAATACCATTGATATTTTGATAGAGATTTCATTGAATCTGTAGATCACTTTGGGTAGTATGGACATTCTAACAATATTAATCCTTCCAGCCCATAACTACTGGTTGTTTTTCCACTTATCTGTGTCTTCTTTAAACAAAGTTTTGTAGAATTCAGTGTACCTGTCTTGCACCTTCTTGATGAAATCTTGGTCAAGTTTAATCCTAAGTATTTTATTCTTTTTGAAGCTATCATAAGTGGTATTGTTTTCTTAGTTTTCTTTTCATATGATTCATTCTCAGTGCATAGAAACAACTGATTTTGGTGTGTTGATTTTGTATCTTGCAACTTTACTGAATTCATTTATTAGTTCTAAGTTGTTACGTGTGTGTGTGTGTGATCTTTAGGGTTTTCTTTCATTCTTTCTTTCTCTCTTCCTTTCTTTTTTCTAGAGAGAAAGAGCACAAGAACAGAGGAGAGGGGCAGAGGGAGAAAAAGAGAGAAAGAGAGAGAGAGAAAATCTTAAGCAAGCTCCACACTTAGCATGGAGCCTGACGTGGGACTCAATCTCATGATCTGGGATCATGACCTGAGCTGAAATCAAGAGCTGGGCACTCAACCGAATGAGCCACCCAGGCATTCTTAGGGTTTCCAATCAATGAACATTTTATGTTTTAAAAAGGAAATTTATTCTTTATACATGTTGATGTGCAAAAGATAAAGAAAAATTTCAGAATAAGGGAGACTAAAGGAACATGGCAACAAAATAAAATCCCTGACTCTAAACTGCATCCTATGTTGGGGGTGAGGGAGATGCTGTAAACAACATTATTGCACCGGCTAACAAAGAACAGATAGTAGATTAGGTAGAAGAATACTGTCAATGTTTAAATTACTAAAGTGGATAACTCTACTGTAGTCACTCAAAAAAACAACATTATTCCTAGGAAGTATATGTTGAGGTATTTAGGAGTAAAGGGACTTGATATATGTCACTTAGTCTCAAATGGTTCAGAAAAAAAAAATTAGAGAGCAAGAGTGAGAACAAGGGGAAGGGAGAATAAGCACAAACAATAAAATGGTAAAAAAAAGAATAAATCTGATTGAACAGTGCGTGGGGTATACTATGTACTATTCCTATTCTTATAACTTCTCCATAGGTTTGAAATTACCTCTTTTTAAAATTTTTATTTTAATGTTTTATTTATTTTTGAGAGAGAGAGAGAGACAGCATGAGCAGGGGAGGGTCAGAGACAGAGGGAGACACAGAATCCGAAGCAGGCTCCAGGCTCTGAGCTGTCAGCACAGAGCTGGACATCGGGCTCAAACCCACGAACGGTGAGGTCATGATCTGAGCTGAAGCTGGACACTCAACCGACTGAGCCACCCAGGCACCCCTGAAATTATTTCTAAACTGTTGCTATTGGTTTTTCAGACGCTAATGCCTAATGGCTGAGATTTAAGAGAAGAAGCAAAATCAACCTTGATGAGCACCACTGTTCTGATCCCACGAGAATGACGGTAGAAATGGAGCGTGGGGAAGAAAAGAAGCATAAGATGTAAGGCTGCTGACACTTGCCTGGGGACAGCGGTTCCCATCAGCTGTGCACTTTGGTAAATGACCCTCAGGCCCTGAGACAGGAATGGCACGTGAGATATCTTTCCACATGGATTGGTAGTTTTATCAAGTGGAATTTAATCCTCCCAAATCAAGAGGATTATTTTGGGTAAGCCATTAAAATTATTAAGTAAAATGTTAGTGTCGGATTGCCTTTATTCTTGTTTATAAGATTTCTCTTAGTGCCCAGACGCATCGCACCCCCACTCCTGCAGGGCTCCCCTGTGAATCCATCCTAAATCCAGGGCACGCGCACTTCTGCCTATGCCTGAGGAGCCCTCTGAAGGTGGGCACAAGGTTTCAAGAGAAGAGGTATTTTTAAACATGCTTCAAGTTAAGAGAAGACAATATTTTCCACGGAATATTTTTGGAGCGTCTGGTACATGCGAGGCAATTTTGGTGAAGGTATGCTCATTGTCCTCAAGCAGTTTACAATCTAAAACGAGAAAGCCAGAAAACACACACAAGATAGATAATCGTAGAAGGTGTATTTTAATAGCTCTCCGCATGAGAAATATTGTGAGACAACGGAAGTTAATTGATTCATTAGTGGAAGACTATAAGGACTCAAAGTATCTAGAGGGGCACCTGGGTGGCTCAGTCCGACTGCGGCTCAGGTCATGATCTCATGGTTCCTGAGTTCCAGCCCCACATCAGGCTCAGTGCTGGCAGTGCAGAGCCTACCTGGGATTCGCTCTCTCCCTTTCGCTCTGCCCCTCCTCTGCTCTCAATTTCTCTCTCTCTCTCTCAAAATAAAGAAACAAATGAATATTCAGAAAAGAAAAAGCAGAGAGGGTTAAGGAGACTCTATAGAATGAAGAGGAAAACTGAGATGGAAGAATGGGTGGAATTTGTGTATAGGAAGAGAGCTTCCGAGAGAGAATCCCCATGAGCCAGAGTGGAGATGAGAATGCTCACGTCTATTTGAAGTACTGCGAATAAACCAGTTTGTCAGAAGATGAAAGTTTGGGAAGGACAATGAGAGGTAAGCGTCTTTGAGTAGATTGGTAATGACTATCCAGACCTCTGAATACCAGCAGCTCAGGCTCTGTGGGCAATGGGCAATCAAAGAAAAGGCTTTGGAGCAGAAGCTGAGGGTAGAAGAGCCCTACAGAAGCTATTAACTATCAGAGCCCTTATACTGAGCCCCCACTGTGATTCTGGGACCCTCAATACATATCTCTTATCCTCACAAAAACCTTGCAAGATGGATACAATCACCTCCACAGCAGCAAGAGAGCTACAGTCCCTGGAAAGGACAAGTATTTTGCCCGGGGACCATGCAGCTAGCAGAGGTCAGAGCCGGGGTCAGACTGCAGGGTAGAGCTCTGTCCTTGACACCACTTTTCTCTCTGTAGCTGTAGTAGCAACACAGAATCATAACACCTCAACCAGGGCGGTGCCAGTGGACATGGATGGAAAAGAAAGATGTGGAGAAAACATGAAGGAAAAACTGGCAAGATTGGGTGAACAATGAAGTTTAGAGGGTAACAGAAATGGGTGTTAAATAAAGCTTCATTTTGTTCTTCAAGCAAGAACTTCCTGTTTCTACTGTGCTATTTGGAAAAAACAAACAACTAATCATAATATTGTCCTTACACATTGGACATTATTGTCCTAAAATATTATAGCCTAGTGTAAGATGTTATAAATATACATAAATATGTATAACATGGGAAAGAATCAGATACATGTTATAAGAGGGAAACACACAAAGTGCTGTCAAATTTGTCCCTCAGCAGAGAGAAAATCTAAGTGATAAAAGCAAGCATTCCATGAAGAGACAGTATTTGACCCGGACTCTAAGAAGTGAATACAGCTTCAAATCAGAAGGGAAGAGGGGAAGGTACTCCGGACCAAGGTTTCTCAGCCCTGGCACTGCTGACATTTTGAGCCCAGGTAATTCCTTGCTGTGGGAGGCTGTCCTGTGCACTGTAGGATGTTTAGCGGTATCTCTGGCTTCTACCCGTTAGATACCCCTCCCAGTTCTGACAACCAAAATATCTGTAGACATTGCTGAATTTCCCCTGGAGGGAAAAGTCAACCTCGGTGAGAACTGCTATCCTAATCTAAGAGCATGATGTTAGAAATGGAGTATGTTTGGGGAATAAAGAAGCATCTGTATCAGCCTGTTTCAGAATGTGTTCCTGGGAACATTAGTGTCTAGTGAGATAAGTAATAGTCCCTTAAATAGGGTTTGTGGTCAAACAGTATTGAGAAATACCAAATGCTTTTCCCCCTCAGTTGGAAATCACAGTATGTATTAGAATAGTAAAGGCTTTGAGAGATTGCACAGGAAAGCTGTGTGACATTAGTTAAATTTAATTATCAAAGAACTTTTCTTTTCATCAAAGAACAAATATTAACCTCCTGAAGGGCACTATTGTATTGCAGAACACAGTTTGAAAAAAGGTGGTATATTTGACTGAAACATGGAGTAAATGAAAGATTTAAAGCTGGAAAAATACAGATGGATTCTAGAACCAGATGGACAGAGTTTGGAACTCAGGCTAAGGAGTCTGAATTAAATTGAATGAACAATAGGGAGGTAACCAGCAGGTAGTGTAATTAAAACCGTGCCTCAGTTATTCATGCAACATATATTAAGCAACATTAGCCTAGTGGCAGCAAGCCAGATAGATTAGAAGATGTAGAAACAGGAACCAAGGTACATTAAGTTATTGCAAAAGTAGTAACTTGGAGTAATAATGATAGAAGGAAGGGGCACATACAAAAAGTATTGGGGGGGGGGCGGTGCCTGGGTGGCTCAGTCAGTTGAGCATCTGACTCTTGATTTCAGCTCAGGTCATGAATTCATAGTCGTGAGATCGATCCCCACCTGGAGCTCTCTGCTGAGTGTGTAGCTTGTTTAAGATCCTCTCTCTCTTTCCCTCTGCCCCTCTCTGGCTCAGGCACATGTACAAATGCTCTCTCTCTCTCTATCAAGAACAAAAAAAAAGGTAAGTGAGTGAAAATGGAACTGGAAATAAATTTGGGGAAACCATCTGCCTTAATGTAATAAAAGAAGTGAATGTGAATGCAGTGGCAATGAGGGGAAAGAGCAGGGAAAGAAAGAAAGGAGATGGTTAAGAATATGATTCAGACTTGAAAAAGATCTACATTGAGAGAGTAGAAGAAGGATGATGAAGTAGTGAGGGAGACAGAAAGAGCTGTTAGAGAAGTAGAAGATCCAAGAAAAAATGTCAGAGAGGCCCAAGGGGGAGGGAGTGTCAAGA
Source organism: Hyaena hyaena (assembly GCF_003009895.1). Taxonomy (NCBI): domain Eukaryota; kingdom Metazoa; phylum Chordata; class Mammalia; order Carnivora; family Hyaenidae; genus Hyaena; species Hyaena hyaena. The sequence goes on along the minus strand of NW_024080719.1, from coordinate 3,004,399 downwards.
GGCTATTGCCATGTCACAAAAAGGTCAAAGAAGATGGACACCGAAATGAGGCCACTGAATTCTGAAGACAGGTCAAAAGAGGCTATTGAAAAGAGTTTTGGTAGAGTGGTGGGGATAGAAATCAAATTGCAAGGAGTGAATTGGGAGTAAGGGAGTCGAGGCAATGAATACAAATTACTTTTTTGAGGAGTTGGCCGTCATGACTGCTTAGGAGTAGTAGTCACAGAAGGCAATGGGACTGTTTATTTGGGGGTGGGAAGATTCGAGCACGTTTACTGACAAAAAATAAAGAATCAGAGGACATTCAGAGATTCGAAAAAGAAGAGTAAGAGTTGATAGGGCAAGGCTTAGGAGGAGTCAGTTAAGATGAGATCAAGGTCAGAGATCCTTCAACAATAGAGGAGAGACATGTCTTGAGTCAGGAGTGAAGGAGGAGGAGACAGATAAGAACAGAGAAATCTTGAGGTGGAGGCCTCAATAAACTCAAACCTTAATAAATTCAGAGATCTAGGTCATCAGCTGACTGTGAGGGAAGCAAAAATGGAATTGAACATTTGAAAGTGTCAAAAATAGTTAGCAGTTATGAAGAATACAAGAGTGTCAAAAAGAGATGGCTAAAAGGTTGTCCAAATTAAAATGAGACCTAAAATTTGCTATATGATCTTATAGCTGACCCAGTTAGTATAATTTGGTGAGCAGCTTCAGAAATGTTCAGAAACAAAGAAAGTTAAAAATGGGCAATAAAACAGACCCATAAGTGATTCAAACACTGGTATTAACAGAGAGGAACTTTAAAATAACTCATCAATATAAACAAGAAAATAGACAACAAAATGGAAATTTTTACTAAAGAATTACAATCTCTTAAAAGTAACCTGGATGTTAATGAAACTTATTGAGGTAATCATTGCAATATGTACATATATGAAATTGTCATGTTACACACCTAAAACAACTACAATACTATATATTAATTATATTTCAATTAAAAGAAAATAACCAATAGAAATGATTAAATTGAAATGCAGTAATTGAAATAAAAGACTTAGACAATGAGCTTAACAGCAAATTAGATATACCCAAGGGGAGAATTCATAATCTAAAAGAGAGTTCAAGGGGGCGCCTGGGTGGCTCAGTCAGTTAATTATCCGACTTCTGTTCAGGTCATGATCTCACAGTTCATGAGTTCAAACCCCTCTCTGGGCTCGCTGCTGTCAGCACAGAGTCTATTTCAGATCCTCTGTCTCCCTCTCTCTGCCCCTACATTGCTTGCACTGTCTCTCTCTCTCCCTCCCAAAAATAAATAAGACATTTAAAAGTAGATAAAATAAAAGACTGTTCGGAAGAAAATATTGAAACTAAAAGAAGGAGATAAAAAAGATTAGAAAATATAGGGAGGAATGTAAGAAACAGATGGAACATAAAGTGAAAAGGACCTACTGTACATGTAATTGGAGTCCGAGAAGGGGAGGAGAACGAGCATGGAATAGAAGCAAAGTGTGGACACAACAGCTGAGAACTTTCCACAGCTGACAAATTACATCCAGCTACGGATCCAAGCTCTGAATAAACCCCAAGCAGAATAAACTCGAAAGGAAATCACACCTAAGCACAGGAAGAGTAAAAGAGTTGAAAACAAAATACAAAGAAAAATCTTAAAAGTTACATATTATCCTCAAAGAAGCTACAAAGAGAGTGACAGTTAACATTTTATAAGACACAGCAGAAGCAGGAGACAATCCAGTAACATCTTTGGTATGCTGGGGGAAAAAAATGTCATCCTAGAATTCTATGCCCAGGAAAAGTATCCTTCAAAATTTAAGGAAAAATAGTAGACATTTTAGACACAGAAAATGGGTGTATTGTCAACAGAATGGCACTAAAGGATGTACAGGAGGGAGTAATGTTTGAGACAAGGAAAATGATTCAAGATGGAAGCATGATAACCTAAGAAAGAATGGAGGGAAATGAAAAAGGTAAATATCTTGTTAAAATTAAATGAATATTACATTTTAAAACAGCAATAAAGTCTGGTGGGTTTAAAATATAAGTAGAAATAAAAAATATCACGGCACCTGGTTGGCTTAGTTGATAGAGCATGTGACTCTGAACCTTGGAGTTGCAAGTTCAAGCCCATGTTGGGTGTAGAGATTACTTTTAAAAAAATTTTAAAAATCACATAGTAATAGAAAGGATGAGCATGGAGAAATGAAGTTAAAGAATTATAACAGCTTCATATTGTATGGGAAGTGGAAAAGTACTACTTTATAATGAACTTTAATAAAACTTGCATGTTTTAATTACTATATATATATAGTATAGTGTATATATATATATATATAGTGTACTATATATATAGTACACTATAAAGTACTACTTTATAATGAACTTTAATAAAACTTGCATGTTTTAATTTCTAGGGTAACCCCTAAATTATTATAAAAAGCATATTACTAACAAGCTTATCAGGAGGTGATGGAATAATAAAAAATAATAAATATTTGATAAACCCAAAACTAGACAAAAAAATAAATAAAAAGGAATGTAGAATAGGAAAGGCAAAAAAATTTAGCAAGATGATAGATTTAAACCAAGGTATATATGAAATTGCATTAGATAATAATGGGTTAAAAGAGATATAACAGTAAAGGGATAGAAAAAGAAATATACCATGCAAACACTAAAATAGCTGGTGAAGCAGTTCTAATAACACATGAAGTAAAATTTAGTGTAAGAAGTGCTGCTACAGGGGCACCTGAGTGGCTCAATAGGTTCGGTGCCCAACTTCAGTTCTGGTCATGATCTCACGGTTCATGAACCCTGCTTCAGGCTCTGTGCTGACAGCTCAGAACCTGGAGTCTGCCTCTGAGGCTGTGTCCCCATCTCTTTCTGTCCCTCCCTTGCTCACACCCTCTTTCTCAAAAAGATAAAAAAAATAAAAATTAAAAATTTTTTTTAAAAAAGGAAATAAAGAAAGGATATTTTATATGGTAATTGGGTCACTCCACCAGACAAAATAACAATTCTAAATTTGTATGTTCCAGGTAGTATAGGTATAAAAATATAATACACAAAAATTACATATCCAGGGGCACATGGGTGGCTCAGTCAGTAAAATGTCTGACTCTTGCCATCAGCTCAGGTTGTGACCTCGTGATGGTGAGATCGAGCTCCTCATTGGGCTCTGTGCTGGTGTGGAACCTGCTTGGGATTCTCTCTCTCCCTCTCCCTCTGCCCCTCCCTTGCTTGCGCATTTCCTCTCCCTCCCTTTCTCAAAAAGTAAAAAGAAATGAACTGGCGCCTGGGTGTCTCAAACAGGTAAGCATCTGACTTTGACTCAGGTCATGATCTCACAGGTTGTGGGTTCAAGCCACACGTTGGGCTTTGTGCTGACAGCTCAGAGCCTGAAGCCTGCTTCAGCTTCTGTGCCTCCCTCTCTTTTTCTGTTCCTTCCCAACTTGTGTACTCTCTCCCTCAAAAATAAATAAATAAACATTTAAAAATATTTTTAAATAAATAAATTTTAAAAATAAAATAAAAAATAAAAATAAATTTAAAAATATTTTTAATTTGACATATCCAAAGAAAGAAATAGACACAATCAGAGTGGGAGACTTTAACCCACATCTCTCAAAAACTGATAGAACAAATAGATAAAGAAAATAGTAAACAAACAAAGCAGCAAGAATATGGAAGACTTGAAACACAATTCACAAATTTGACTTAACTTAAATGTTCTAAATACTGCACCCAATAACTGTAGAATAGTTTTTGTGTTCATGTAGATATTTTACTAAAAATATCCTAATGCTGGGTGATAAAGAATATTCAATAACTTCAAAGGATTGAAATCGTACAGATTATGTCTGTGACTGAAATGGAATTAGGCAAGAAATTAATAACAAAAAATAAGTAGACAATTACTCAAAATTAGTATATTTGGCAATGTATGACTAGATAACCCTTGAACCAAATAGTCAATCTCAATGGAATTGGAAAATATTTTAATTGAATGGTAATGAAAACATTATATAACAAAATATATGGGATGTAGCTAACATCACTCTTAGAAGAAAATGTACAGCCTCAAAATGAATAATTTAGAAGACAATATTTGGATAGTAAAGAAGAAAGACTGAAAATTAATGATCCATTATCTTAAAAATTAAGAAAAAAAGTCAAATTATCCAAAAGAAAGTACAAGAAAAGAAATAATAAAAGAGCAGGAATAATGAATTAGGAAATAACTATGGAATAGAAAAATATCAACTAGCTATGACTGATTAAGAGAAAAAGAAAGAAGACATATCAACAGTATCAAGAATCATAAAGAGGATATTATCACACATTCTGCAGGCATTATAAACATTTTTTAATTAAAAACTTTTTTAATGTTTATTCATTTTTGAGAGAGAGAGAGAGGCAGTGCAAGTGGGGGAGAGGTGGAGAGAGAGGGAGACACAGAATACAAAGTAGGCTCCTGGCTCCTGGCTGTCAGCACAGAGCTTGAGGTGGGGCTCGAACTCACAAACTGTGAGATCATGACCTGAGTCGAAGTATGACACTTAACTGACTGAGCCACCCAGGTACCCCAGAATTTGTCATCATTATAAAGCTAATAAGGGAATATTGAAATCTTTATGTCACTACATTTAGTGTTTATCACTACATTTAAATGTTTATTTGAAAAAGAGAGAGTAGTGTACAGAGGATCCAAAGCCGGCTCTGTGCTGACAGCAGAGAGCCCCATGTGAAGCTCGAACTCATGAACCTTGAGATCATGATCTGAGCTTAAGTCAGTGCTTAACGGACTGAGCCACCCAGGTGTTCTATGTCATTACCTTTTAAAATGTGGATTAATTAGGGGCACTTCGGTGGTGCAGTTGATTAAGCGTCCAACTTTGGCTCAGGTCATGATCTCACGGTTGGTGGGTTCGAGCCCTGCATTGGGCTCACTGCTGACAGCTCAAAGCCTGGAGCCTGCTTCAGATTCTGTGTCTCCCCCTCTCTCTGCCCCTCCCCCCCTCATGCTCTGTCTCTGTCTCAAAAATAAATAAACTATAAAAAAATGTGGATTAATTAAATATATTCCTTAGGAAAACATAACTGAACAAAACTGATAAAAGTAATAAAAAATCTGAGTAGCCTATTTTCTACTTAAAAGACTTCATCTGTTCAAAACTTCTTCACAAGGACAGCTTCTGTTTTAGTTGGCTTTGTGACTAAATTCTTCCAAAAAATTTAGGGAAAATAATCCTTAAAAGAATATATAAAATTTTCTAGAAAATTGAAAAAGAGTAAACACTTCCCAAATCATCTCATGAGGTCAATATAATCTTGATAACAAAATTTGACAAGATAGTAAGAGAAAGTAAAATTATACATTGTTTTTTCTTATGAACATATGTGTAAACAAAATACTAGCAAGTTGAATTCAGGAAACTCTGTTACAACTAAATTGATTTTATCTCAGAAATAGTTTGCTTAGGGGCACCTGGGTGGCTAAGTTGGCTGAGCATCCAACTTCAGCTCTGGTCATGATCTCACAATTCATGGGTTTGAGCCCTGTGTCAGGCTCTGTGCTGACAGCTGGAGCCTGGGTGGCTCAGTTGATTAAGTGTCCAACTTTGGCTCAGGTCATGATCTCACAGTTCGTGGGTTTGAGCCCTGCAATGGGCTCTGTGCTGACAGCTCAGAGCCTGGAGCCTGCTTTGGATTCTATGTTTCCCTCTCTCTCTGCCCCTCCCCTGCTCTCTCGCTTTCAAAAATAAATAAACGTTTAAAAAATTTTTTAAAAAGAGAAACAGTTTGCTTAATATTCAAAAATCAATCATATAAACCACCTTATTAATATAATAAAGGAGAAATATCTTATAATCATCTCATTAGATGCAGAAAAAGATACAGAATTTGATAAAATTCAATACAGATCAATGATAAAATAAAACTTCCTTAATCTGATAAAAGGCATATCAAGAAAAGTTTATAGTAACATCATATTTAATCATGCAATACTGAAATCCCCTGAGATTGATAATGAGACCAGGACACTCTCATTACCATTTTTACTTAACATCATATTGGAGGTCCTAGCCAGTGCAATAAGGTAAGAAAAAATAAATACATCAGATAGAATCTATGAATAAATTATTAGAAGTAATAAGCAGATTAAGCAAGTCCACTAGAACAAGGCCAATATACAAAAGTCAATTATGTTTCTAAATATCTACAACAAATAAATAGAAAATTAAATTCAGAACTTGATAGAATTTACAGTAGCATTAAAAATCAAATAGGAATAATTCTAACGAAAGACTTGGAAGGTGTCTATACAGAAACTATAAACATTATTTGGAGACATTAAAGGAAATATAAATAAATGGATGGATATATTTGTAGTTTACTGACATTATAAAGATATCAATTTCCCTAAAAGTGATCCATAGTTTCAATGCAAACATCAAAAATATCCTGGCAGGCTTTCTTCTTTCTTTTTAATGTAGATCTTAAAATTTAAATTGTGGCATTTAAATTATTATGGAAATACAAAGGGCCATGGGCCAACAATAGTCAGGACAGTCTTGAAGAAAAACAAAGTTGAAAAACTTACATTAGATACCACAAGTTAGTATACCTCTAGGTAATTAAGATAGTGTGGCATTGGCACAAGAGAAAAATAAGTCAATGGAACAAAACAGAGAAATCAGAAACAAAGATGGTCCTGGACTATAATGGGAAAAAGGACAGTCTTCTATTTTTTATTTTTATTTTATTTTTATTTTTATTTTTTTTTCCTTTGGGATAGTTTTATTGAGGGATGCCTGACTGGCTCAGGCAGTAGAGCATCTTACTCTTTTTTTCTTTCTTTCTTTTTTTTTTTTTTTTACAAATAGTTTATTGTCAAATTAGTTTCCACATAACACCCAGTGCTCATCCCCACAAGTGCCCTCCTCCATGCCCATCCCCCCTCCCCCCCACATCCATCAGTCCTCAGTTTTTGTCAGCATTCAAGAGTCTCTCATGGTTTGCCTCTCTCCCTTTCCCCCACCATTTCCCCCCTTCTTCTCCCCCTTGTTCCTCAGTTAAGTTCCTCCTAATCCTCCTATATGTGCAAACATATGATATTTGTCCTTCTCTGCCTGACTTATTTCGCTCAGCATAACACCCTCAAGGTCCATCCATGTTGCTACACATGGCCAGATTTCGTTGTTTCTCATTGCCATGTAGTATTCCACGGTATAGATAAACCACATCTTCTTGATCCATTCGCCCGTTGATGGACACTTAGGCTCTTTCCATGTTTTAGCTATTGTGGAGAGTGCTGCTATGAGCATTGGGGTACATGTGCTCCTATGCATCAGCATCTCTGTATCCCTTGCGTAAATTCCTAGCAGTGCTATTGCTGGGTCATAGGGGAGTTCCATTGTTAGTTTCCTGAGGAACCTCCACACTGTTTTCCAGAGGGGCTGCACCAGTTTACATTCCCACCAACAGTGTAGGAGGGTGCCCGTTTCTCCACAAGGGAGAGTCTTCTTAATAAGTGATTCTGGGTCAATGTAGAGCCATATGGAGAAACTGCATCTTAATCTCTCCCTCAAATGATTAGAACAAATACAAAACACCACCACCACCACCACCAACAACAACAACAACAAAACCCCACAGCTGGATGTAGATCTATATGTGAAAAGTAAAACAATTATGCTTTTGGAATTTTTGTGAATATTTGTGAGTTATTGAGATATGCAAAAATTTCTTAAACAAGAGATGAAAGTCACCAGCCATAAGAGAAAACATTGATAAGTTAGACTACATAAAAATAAAGAACCTCTGTTCATCAGAAGATACCATTTTAAGAGACTGAAAAGGCAAGCCACAGACTGAAGAAAAGATATGCAACATACATTTCTAACAAAGGACTCATTCAGAATGAATAAAGAAGTCCTTTAAGTTACTAAGGCAAAAAAAAAAAAAAAAACAAGAAAAAAAAAACTACAGAAAAAATGGGAAAGGGACTTAGCATACACATCACAAGAGAATATTCAAATGGCCAATGCATGTCTTAAATGGTGGTCAATCTCATTATTCATCAAAGAAATGCAAATTTAAACCACAATTAAATACCACTTTTTACCCACCAGTAATAGTAAAACAGCCAAGTATTGGGGAGGATGTAGACCAACTGGAGATATACTTTAGTGGTTGTGAAATTGAGACAATTTTGGAAAACTGTTTGAGAGTATCTACTAATGCTGAATATATGAACACATTATGATCTGGCAGTTCTACTCCTTGACATACATTCAACAGATATGCATACATGTGTACACAGAAGGACATAATTGTTCATGATAGTAACTAGTTCAGAAACAACCCCAAAGTCCCTCAACATTAGAGTGGACAAGTAAATTATAATAAAGTCACCTAATGGAATATTATAAAGCCTTGAAATTGAATTAAACATTGTTCTATGCAGCAACATAGAGGATTCTCACAAAAATATTAAACAAACCAGGTCAGACACAAAATAATACATATTGAATGGTTCCATTTATATAAAGCTCAAAAACAAAGGGCATCATTAGGATGGCTACTATAGCAAATAACAAAAACAAACAGAAAATAGTAAGTGTTCGTGAGAATGTAGAAAAAGTAAAACTCTAATGCGCTGTTGATGGGAGTGAAACATCATGTAGCCTCTATGGAAAATGCTATGGCATTTCCTCAAAAAATTAAAAACAGAATTCCTGTATGATGTGGCAATGTCACTTCTGGGAATATGCATCAGAGAGACAGTTGCACACTCATGTTCATAGCAACATTGTTCACAGTAGTCAAAAAGTGGAAGCATCCCAACTGCCCAGCAACAACTGAGTGATTAAATAAAATGTGGTATGTCCATACAATGGTGTATTAATCAGCAGTGTAAAAGAAAGAAATTCTGACACATGTGACAATGTGGATGAACCTTAGGACCATTATGCTAACTGAGATAAGCCAGTCACAAATGTACAAATACTGTATGATTCCATTTATATGAGGTACCAGGGTAGCCAAATTTATAAAGACAGGAAGTAGGAGGCTGGAGGGAGAGGAAGTGTAGAGTTATTGTTTTAATGGGTAAGGAGTTTTAATTTTGCAAGATGGAAAGAGGTTGATTGCACAATAGTGTGAATGTACTTAACATTGCTGAACTGTAAAAATGGCTAATGTGGTAAATTTTATGTTTATGTATTTTACCATAATTCAAAAAAATGTTTAATGATAAAGGTAACGTGGTGATTGACATAGTACAGTGGTTACTTTTGGTCAAAATTAGTAACTACTACTAGTGACTGGGAGTCATGAGGGAAGTTTTCGGGGTTTTGGGGATGGCTCTTCTCCTTGATCTGAATAGGAAAAATGTGTTTTCACTCTTAAAAATTGATCAACTTATATGCTTTGACTTGTGTACTTTTCTGTATGCTTCAATCAAATCAACAGGAAGTACTTTAAAAAGTAGGTGCAGTAAAACATATAAGAATACTCAGAGTTTGAGGGGGAAATGAGTAATGGGTGGGTACTTACTAATATCAAAATGTTGACACACAAGATGGGGTTTTGGGGTGATGGCGGGGTTTGGAGCTGATGGCCAAGAAAGAATTCTTGAAGATGTCTTTGGTGCAAAAAGATGATTTTACTAAACACAGGGACAGCATTGGCACTAAGAGACACACTGGGGTTGTGAAGAGGTGACTGATTATATACCTTCAGGTTAGGAGGGGCTTAGGAACAGAAAAAGTCTCCAAGGAATTTTGGAAGCAAGGTATCCAGGACACTGAGGGGCTAGCTGTTGTTAGGAAAATGCCGTTTATTACTGTTTAGCAAAACCTCAGTCATGAGAGCCTTCAGATGTGTATCAGGGACCATATACTTGGAGTATAATTGCCAACATATACTTAGAGGTTAAAGATAAAGGAGGCTTGCAAAGGAATTTTCATGTGTTGAAGGAGACTCATAGGAAACTGGGGATCAGGATAATGTTAAGCCAAGATTCCCTTTTGCCCCCAGCAAAGTGTCATCATGGAGGGAGCTGAGGTCCTAGAGGAAGGCCGCTCTGCCCGTTTCAAGGACTTGTCAATGGGCTGTAGGCAGAAAGGAAATTTAATTTTTCATTTGCCTTTGTTTTCCATAGCACCATGGCAAGCACTTAGTCTTGATGAGGGTGATACTGGGGCTCCAGGAAATGGGGTCTATAGGTTTCTGGAGATTAGGATATTGAAAAGATTGTCCCTTTGTTTGTTCTTAGGCAGCCAGGAGTGCCTGGGTGAGGAGGGGGTGCCAGCTTGTGCTTTGCCTTCAGGTCGCTTTCTGCCACCTCATCATACAAACAAAAATTCTGGTAGACTAAATTCGCATTTTTAACAGAAACCACATATATGCTGTAATAATAATGATATCATGGTTGTGACATTTTATTTTTTTATTAAAAAACTTTTTAATGTTTACTTATTTTTGAGAGAGAGAGAGGGAGAGAGACAGAGACAGAGAGAGACAGAGTGTGAGTGAGGGAGGGGCAGAGAGAGAGACACACACAGAATCTGAAGCAGGCTCCAGGCTCTGAGCTGTCAGCACAGAGCCTGATGTAGGGCTCAAACCCATGAACCGTGAGATCATGACCTGAGCTGAAGTCTGGCACTTAACCAACTGAACCACCCAGGCACCCCAGGTTATAACATTTTAAAATCACAATCTCCCAAAATACTAACAAATTTTATCTCATTAAAATAAACAGCTTCTATATTACCAAACTGAAAAAAAGAATTAAGTACTTTAAAAATATATGACAGCAAAGGGCTTATATTTCTAACACACACAGAGTTCTTATAACTGAAAGAGAAAAGTAATAACATCCTTTAGAAAAATGGACAAAAGACATGTGGAGCTAATTCATGAGGAGAAGAGAGGAGAGGAAAGGGGAGGAGAGGAGAGAAAAGAAAAAAGGAAGTGGCCAGGAAAAATATACAAATAAGTTCAATATCACAAGTAATCAAAGAAATGCAAATTAAAACTATTATATATATGGGTTCATCAAATCGCAAAGTCTAAAAACAATCTCAGAGCCTCCTGGTGTTGGCAAGTGTAGGAGGAAATGGGTGCTCTCATGCTCTGGTGTTGGGATTATAAACTACACGGCAGAATAATAAAACAAACTTTCCTGTCAGGGTGCCTGTCTGGCTCAGTCAATAGAGCACATAGACTCTTGATCTAGGGGCTGTGAATTCAAGCCCCACATTGGATGTAGAACCTACTAAGTAAGTAAGTAAGTAAGTAGATAGAAAGATGATAGATAGATACATAGATAGATACATAGGTAGATGAAATAAACTTTCCCTTTGATTCAGCAATTTAATTTCTAGCAATTTGCCTTTAAGTAAATAATCACCCAAATATCCAAAAGATGTCCATTGTAGTGCAGTTTATAATAGTGAAATATTAGGAAAAAACTGACATGTGTATCAAATCAGTTGGCTAATAAATTACCATACACACGTACAATACCAAGTAGTTACATGAAATGGCTATATTTATTGTCATATGTTGATGAATTTAAAAAAGACAATTACATAAAAACAAGTGTAATGTCATCCCCTTGTTGTAAATTTATTTATAGATATACAGACACACCCACACACACCCCCACCCCGCCACACACAACCTATCTGGAAAAATGTCCACCAACTTTTAATAGTCTTTATCTCGGGTCATGGAGTTCAGCTTTCTTTTTAATACTTTTCTTAATGTTTGAATTTGTTCAGTGACCAATGCATCACTTTTATGATAAGGAATAACAATGGTATTCTCTTTTTAAACATAAAAGGTCATGGGATAATAATCTGGTCTGTTTTAGTCAGTGGTGGACTTTCACATTCCTGTGTGGCTTGCCATTTTCCCCACTTGGCCTACTAACTCCACTGAAACAGAAAATCAGACTGAGAGCTGAAGGATGGGAGAAGCTCTTTGGGCTTCATTAAAGTCTCTGCTTCTTTTACAGTGAGTTGGTACCACCTTGGTGGCTGGAATGTTGCCTCCCTCCTCACCCAGCAGCTGACTTCCGTTTCACTTCTGGGAGCCACCTCTGGAGCAGGAAATCAATGCCTGGGGGTCCCCAAGGCACCTATTTGTTTCTTCTGTGTTTTGAGGAGTTCAGGGATGTCTGGTGATTTGCATTTCTATAAGCCTTTCACCAGGGATCTAAGAGCTGGGAGCCATTAATTCTCATGCAAATTCTGGAGGCCCAGGGGGGCCTTGAAAGGACCAGTTGGCTTGGGCTTTAGGGGAAACCTAATGTTCTACCCAAGACAGAGTGTCCTACCAAAAGAAGTTTGAAATGTTTAGTCCTACCCATAATCTCTCTTCCACCATACCTGCAAATCCTACATAAATAGTCATAGTTTTCATTTTAATTAGCAGCTAGGAGATGGTAACTCAGTTAACAGAAGGAAGCAAGCAAGAAAAAGAAGGAAACATTTAAGGTCTGGGCCCCACAAGACACTGCTTCCAAGAATCACCCTGTTCTGATCCCGGGTTAGCACACCACTGAAATAACAACTTGAGGGGCACCTGGGTGGCTCAGTCGGTTAAGCGTCCAACTTCGGCTCAGGTGGGTGAGTTCAACCTCACAGGTGGGTGAGTTCGAGCCCCTTGTCGGGCTCTGTACTGACAGCTTGGAGCCTGGAGCCTGCTTTGAATTCTGTGTGTCTCTCTCTCTCTGCCCCTCCCCCACTCATGCTCTGTCTCCCTCTCTCAAAGATAAATAAACATAAAAAAAAATTTTTTTAAAAGAACTTGAATAACTGGAAGTTTTGACTTTCTCTCAAGTGGCCCCTGCCGGTATAGACATTTCAGTATCCTGGACATTCGTTTCAAGGGGCAAAGAGTAATAGATTTCCTACCTTTAACGGTTACATTTTTGAGAACTGGAGATGCTCAGAATATTGGCCCGAAAGTCTTGAACGTGGGCTGCAGGACCTATCTGCACACAGCTCTCCTCCTTGACCCACAAAAAAACACCTTTATTTTAGAGGACAGCCTGACCAGGAAGCCCTGGTGCCAAATCCCCGCTCGTGCAGGGCACCTCCAGCTAATCTGGAAGTTTGATTACAAGCCAAGGGGAACGGTTATATAACTCTGAAAGTTTAAACTTGGGAAAACACACACACACATTTAAACAAGAGCCCAGTTAAAAGGAGAAAGCCAGAGCACTGGGTCCCGTTTCCCTGTTTTATTGCCCCGTAAAGCAATAAAGGAGGTATTAATTATCTACCTGTCTTCCTGACTGCCCAAATGGCGATGGCATCCAACTAATTGAAAAGTACTTGCTGCCTCCCAGGGTCCTTCAAATGTTATCCTCTGTGTGCAAATAGAAGTGAAAATTATTATAAATGTCCATTGTGCTCATCTTTGCATTTCTTCCTCATGACCAGGACTGAGAGGCATCCTTCTCAGCCTGTGAAAGTGAAGATGGTTCCTCTTCCGGAGTCTGTGTGCCTGTGAATCTTGCTGGTCAGCGGAAACACCCCCTCCCCACCCCACCCCCAACATTCCTCAGGAGCCTGAGCGCAGGGGCAGAGCAGAGAATTTGGTGATCACCTAAAATGGGGACACACTGAGAGGGAAGGGCCAAGGTCTGAGCGACATGGCCCAGCTCCCAACTTTGGGCCCTGTGCTTCTGTTTTCTATCACCTCTTTGCTGCCAGAAATTTCTGTGGAGAGCTACAGGGCCAGGAGGGCCCGGAGGCAGTCAGGCAGTCAGGCAGCTTTTCCAGGTGGGTGCAGAGAGAAGGAAAGGAAATGCATGCTTGGTGCTGAGAGAAAGGGAGCCTGGGCCTCGGGCTAATCCCTGTGAGAACTGTTCACTCGGAGAGGGAGCTGAGGGCAGGAGTCCAGGAGCTAGGGCCCTGGGTGCTGTCCCATGAGGGAGCTAATTCCACCACCCCATGCTGCCCAGCTCTGTGGGACAGGGTCGTGGGCCGGTCGGGAGACAGCTTGGAACCAAGAGGGGCATGTCCCTGGGAGCAAACCCCCACCCTCCGCACAGACTCCAGAAGTGGCAGCCACTCTTCGAGGCTCATTCTTCCTGCTGACGCCAAGCCCTACTGCCCCGGGGGGTTCTGTCTATGAGGCTTCTGAAGGGGAACACAGGCGGTTTAGCTCAGTGCCAATCAGTGCCCTTTGCTCTGACAAAATGAGCAAAATAAAGACAACACAGTGAGACCTTCAAAAAGCTCAATGTATTCAACTTAAAGATGGCTCTTCTGCTAATTCCAGGTCCAGTCTAATGTTTCGATTTGCTTTATTGAAGAGACGAATAGGTGGTCATTGTTGCTCAGATCCTTATGGCCAGCCTGTCCATAAGTTTTTTCTTTTGATTTTACTGGCCCAGGAAAATCCAAACTTCAGAGGAGAAAAGCATCCCAGGGCATGTCTTCTGTTCTATACTTCTGTGATGATTCTTTTTTTAAAATTTTAATGTTTATTCATTTTTGAGAGACAGAGAGATAGAGCATGAGTGGGGGAGGGGCATAGGGCGGGGGAAACACAGAATCAGAAGCAGGATCCAGGCTCTGAGCTGTCAGCACAGAGCCCAAGGTGGGGCTCCAACCACGAACCATGAGATCATGACCTGAGCCAAAGTCTGGCGCATAACCAACTGAGTCACCCAGGTGCCCCTGTTCTGTGATGATTCTACCTGTATCTTGTTTCATGCTTTGAGCAACTAACATTTCATTGAGTCATTTCAACAGACATTAAATAAGCTGTCACTGGGTGTTGGATAAAGACTTTGTCAAGGTGTAATGTTTACTTATCGGGGATAAAAGATATTGAAAATTCCAAAACAAACAACATAAAACAAAAGTATTGAATGTGTATCCTGTTTACCCTCGACACACTTAACTGTAATGTACTTAACCATGGTTTAGCCACTATCATTTCACCAGTCAGCTACCGTCAAGATATTTTCTTTTTTTTTTTAATTTTTTTAAATGTTTTATTTATTTCTGAGAGAGAGAGACAGCGTGAGCAGGGGAGGGTCAGAGAGAGAAGGAGACACAGAATCTGAAACAGGCTCCAGGCTCTGAGCTGGCAGTCAGCACAGAGCCTGACGTGGGGTTCGAACCCACCAACTGTGAGATCATGACCTGAGCCGAAGTCAGACGCTTAACCGACTGAGACACTCAGGTGCCCCCGTCAAGATATTTTCTATTTGATCACGAAGCCTATTTTTTCTCAGCAACATCATTATTCAAAAAGTCATGCATCTAAATCCTTCCCAGTTTGAGGTGACCACGGCTGTTCTGTAGAAGTGCCTCTCTGCTTACTTTACCTAGTGAATGCATGTGGTAGAGACTTCAGGAGACCAGTGTTCTGGGCTCATTGGAGACTACAGCAGAACCCAGCCAATCCTGACTCATACAGGGACTTACCAGTTTACTCTTTTCCTTGGGGAGCTGAGTAGGGCTGATCTACCATCTGGATGAAGAAAACTGTTGTTTCTCGTGTAATTTGAAGGTTTCTCAGCCCAAAAGCACTTCTCTCTTTGTCTATGTTTCTACCTAATATGATTTGATACGGGGGGGGGGCACAAGTGAGCAAAGGGTAGAGAGAGACTCCCAGGAAGGGCAGGAGAGAGAGAGAGAGAGAGAAGTGGGGCTCAAGCTCACCAGCTGTGAGTCTTGAACTCATGAACCATGAGATCATGATCTGAGTCGAAGTCAGATGCTTAATGACTGAACCACCCAGGTGCCCCGATTTGATATTTTTTTAAGTTATGTATTGCCTACTGCTTTACATAGGACAGAAAGACTCCTAAGTGTTTATCGTGCCTTCTCTTGGGGCCCCTTGCTAATGCCTCTGCACCAGTATGAACTCGGCCTGCCATGGCTGTCTCTGTCTTGCTCAGTGCCAAGTGTGGGCTGGGTGGCAGGATGATTAGGAGCCCAGGCTTTGATCTTAGATGCCTCTGGCAGTGCAACCTCTGGTCCTCCAAGCTTCCCTTTCCTCAGTTGTAATGTGAGATAATTACAGTTCCTTTCTCATAGGGCTGCCATAAAAAACTAAGTGATATAATCTTTGTAAATCACTTACTATGGTTCCCGCCACATAGTAATAATTCAGTGGTGATTACTATCATTATTATGGGTATCAGTTTGCTACAGCTGCTGTAACATAGCACTACAAACAACAGAAATGCACTGTGTCTCTCTGCTGGAGGTCAGGAGAATGGAAGGAAGGTGTCCACGAGGATGGTTCCTTCTGAAGCCTGCAAGGGATGGTCTGTTCCAGGCCTCTCCTCTAGCAGCTGGTGGTTTGCTGCCAATCTTTGGCGTGCGGGCTATGTCCTTCAGATCTCTGCCTTGCTGTTGTGTTCTCCCTGTGTATCTCTGTTGTCACATGTCTGCCTTCTTAGAGGACACCAGTCATAGTGGATTAAGGACCTACCCTACTCAGTAAGATTTCACCTTTCACCAAGGACACTTTTTTTAATGATTTTTATTTTTGAGAGAGAGAGAAAGAGAAAGTGTGCAAGAGGAGAAGGGCAGAGAGAGGGAGACACAGAATCTGAAGCAGGCTCCAGGCTCTGAGCTGTCAGTACAGAGCCCCATTTGGGGGTCGAACTCATGCACCTCAAGATCATGACCTGAGCACAAGTCGAATGCCCAACGGACTGAGCCACCCAGGAGCCCCAACATGATGATTTCTTTTCTTTTTTTTTTTTTTTCCTTACTGAGTCACAATGTACTCTTAGACTTTATTTATTTATTTTTTTTACAAATAGTTTATTGTCAAATTAGTTTCTACATAACACTCAGTGCTCATCCCCAAAGTGCCCTCCTTCATGCCCACCCCCCCTCCCCCCCACATCCATCAGTCCTCAGTTTTTGTCAGCATTCAAGAGTCTCTCATGGTTTGCCTCTCTCCCTTTCCCCCACCATTTCCGCCCTTCTTCTCCCCCTTGGTCCTCCGTCAAGTTCCTCCTAATCCTCCTATACGTGCAAACATATGGTATTTGTCCTTCTCTGCCTGACTTATTTCGCTCAGCATAACACCCTCAAGGTCCATCCATGTTGCTACACATGGCCAGATTTCATTGTTTCTCATTGCCATGTAGTATTCCATGGTATAGATAAACCACATCTTCTTGATCCATTCATCTGTTGATGGACACTTAGGCTCTTTCCATGTTTTAGCTATTGTGGAGAGTGCTGCTATGAACATTGGGGTACATGTGCTCCTATGCCTCAGCATTTCTGTATCCCTTGGGTAAATTCCTAGCAGTGCTATTGCTGGGTCATAAGGGAGTTCTATTGTTAGTTTCCTGAGGAACCTCCACACTGTTTTCCAGAGGGGCTGTACCAGTTTACATTCCCACCAACAGTGCAGGAGGGTGCCCGTTTCTCCACATCCTCGCCAGCATCTAGAGTTCTCTGATTTGCTCATTTTAGCCACTCTGACTGGCGTGAGGTGGTATCTCAGTGTGGTTTTGATTTGTATTTCCCTGATGAGGAGGGATGCTGAGCATCGTTTCATGTGTCTGTTGGCCATCTGGATGTCCTCTTTGGAGAAGTGTCTGTTCATGTCTTCTGCCCATTTCTTCACTGGGTTGTTTGTTTTTCGGGCGTGGAGTTTGGTGAGTTCCTTATAGATTCTGGATATTAACCCTTTATCTGATATGTCATTTGCAACTATCTTTTCCCATTCCGTTGGTTGCCTATTAATTTTCTGGGTTGTTTCCTTGGCTGTGCAGAAGCTTTTAATCTTGATGAGGTCCCAACAGTTTATTTTTGCTCTCGATTCCCTTGCTTTTGGGGATGTGTCAAGTAAGAAGTTGCTGCGGTGGAGGTCAAGGAGGTTGTTTCCTGCTTTCTCCTCTAGGGTGTTGATAGTTTCCTGTCTCACGTTCAGGTCCTTTATCCATTTTGAGTTGATTTTTGTGCATGGTGTGAGAAAATGATCTAGTTTCATTCTTCTGCATGTTGCTGTCCAGTTCTCCCAACACCATCTGTTAAAAAGGCTGTCTTTTTTCCATTGGATATTCTTTCCTGCTTTGTCAAAGATCAGTTGGCTGTATACTTTTGGGTCCACTTCTGAGTTCTCAATTCTGTTCCATTGGTCTATGTGTCTGTTTTTGTGCCAATACCATACTGTCTTGAGGATGACAGCTTTGTAGTAGAGGCTGAAGTCTGGGATGGTGATACCTCCCGTTTTGGTTTTATTTTTCAGTATTACTTTGGCTATTCGGGGTCTTTTGTGGTTCCATACAAATTTTTGGATAGTTTGTTCTAGTTTTGAGAAGTATGCTGGTGCAATTTTGATTGGAATTGCATTGAATGTGTAGAGTGCTTTAGGTAGTAATGACATCTTAACTATATTTATTCTTCCTATCCATGAGCATGGAATGTTTTTCCATTTCTTTGTGTCTTCTTCAATTTCCTTCATAAGTTTTCTATAGTTTTCATCATACAGATCTCTTGTATCCTTGGTTAGGTTTATTCCGAGGTATTTTATGGTTTTTTGTGCAATTGTGAATGGGATCAGTTTCTTGATTTCTCTTTCTGTTGCTTCATTATTGGTGTATAAAAATGCAACCGATTTCTGTACGTTGATTTTGTACCCTGCAACTTGGCTGAATTCTTGGATCAGTTCTAGTAGGCTTCTGGTGGAGTCTGTCGGGTTTTCTATGTAGAGTATCATGTCATCTGCGAAGAGTGAAAGTTTGACTTCCTCTTTGCCAATTCTGATGCCTTTGATTTCCTTTTGTTGTCTGATGGCTGATGCTAGGACTTCCAGCACTATGTTAAACAACAGTGGTGAGAGTGGACATCCCTGTCGTGTTCCTGATCTCAGGGGGAAAGCTCTCAGTTTTTCCCCGTTGAGGATGATGTTAGCTGAAGGCTTCTCATAGATGGCTTTGATGATGTTTAAGTAGGTTCCTTCTATCCCAACTTTCTCGAGAGTCTTTATTAAGAAGGGATGCTGTATTTTGTCAAATGCTTTTTCTGCATCTATTGACAGGATCATATGGTTTTTATCTTTTCTTTTATTGATATGATGGATCACATTGATTGATTTGCGAATGTTGAACCAGCCCTGTAACCCAGGAATGAATCCCACTTGATCTTGGTGGATGATTCTTTTGATATGCTGCTGGATTCGATTTGCAAGGATCTTGTTGAGAATTTTTGCATCCGTATTCATCAAGGATATTGGCCTATAGTTCTCTTTTTTTGTTGGATCTCTGTCTGGCTTGGGAATCAGAGTGATGCTGGCTTCATAAAATGAGTCCGGGAGTTTTCCTTCGACTTCTATTTTTTGGAATAGCTTGAGAAGAATTGGGATTAATTCTGTTTTAAATGTCTGGTAGAATTCCCCAGGGAAACCATCAGGTCCAGGGCTCTTATTTGTTGGGAGATTTTTGATCACTGATTCGATTTCTTCACTCGTTATGGGTCTGTTCAGGTTTTCTATTTCTTCCCGTGTGAATTTTGGTAGTGAGTGTGTGTTTAGGAATTTGTCCATTTCTTCTAAGTTGTCCAATTTGTTGGCATATAATTTTTCATAGTATTCCCTGATAATTGCTTGTATTTCTGAGGGGTTGGTTGTAATAAGTCCATTTTCATTCATAATTTTGTCTATTTGGGTGCTCTCTCTTTTCTTTTTGATAAGCCTGGCTAGAGGTTTGTCAATTTTGTTTACTTTTTCAAAAAACCAACTCTTGGTTTCATTGATCTGTTCAATGGTTTCTTTGGTCTCTATGTTGTTTATTTCTGCTCTAATTTTTACTATTTCTCTTCTTCTACTGGGTTTAGGGCGTTCTTGTTGCTCTGCCTCTAGCTCCTTTAGGTGAGCTGTTAGATTTTGGACTTGCGCTTTTTCTAATCTCTTGAAATAGGCCTGGAGAGCAATGTACTTTCCTCTTAGGACTGCCTTGGCCGCATCCCATAGATTTTGAATTGTTGTGTTTTCATTTTCATTTGTTTCCATATATTTTTTAATTTCCTCTCTAATTGCCTGATTGGCCCATTCGATGATTTCTTAAAGCAATCTCTGCCCGGCCCTCTGTTTGTGGCTGCCCTCCATTGGTCCGGTGTCCTTGGACCAGAACAAGTTCTCCCCTTCTCTCCACCAGCTTCTACGCCATGAGCAACGCTCCCTAATGCATCGAGCATCTTCCCAGCTTCTGCTCAGAGCATCACATCGGGTGAGGGGGGATGACACACGTGTGTGCAAACAGCAGCCTGAGCTCACACACTTGCTCTATGCCTATAAAACAAGGGGACCGGCTCTGTGACCCTCCCAATGGAGTCTTTCTGCTGCATAGCCTCTTCACACCTGTGAAGCACGGTGTGCACTTGCATCCTGTGCACGGTGGTCCTGGTGGCCTGGGGATGGCTGCTAGTCGTCTGGCCCTCCTCAGGTGACATTTGCTTTTGCAATCCCTGGCCTTCCTCAGGGGGGTGTGCCAATCTTCCTCTTCTTCCTCTTTTCCAAAGGGATTCCCATTTTAAATGCACAAGGGAAACCTCACTAATTAAAGAAAGTCTATGGTCTATCCTGTTGCCATCAGATGAAATAATCATTCACTAACGTATTTTTGGCAAATCCAGATTTTGATATGTGGTACAGGGTTTGCTTAAAGTAAGAGTGCACACAGGCATGGCTCTGAGCTTAAAGGCTTGGGTGTGACTGGCACTGCGAGAGGGAGCCGTCGCAGGCATATTCGGGCCACTGATTGCTGAGTTCTGCTGGAGCCTGTACATCAAGATCGTTCTCTACTTGAGATTCAGCGTCTTCCCTCCCTGGAGGGTGGTTTCTGTGGGCCCATGACAGCAGGGATCACCCTAATGCACCCCTCCTGGCCCCTCCCTGGAGTCTGCATGAAGGAGGGCCGTTCTGGATCTGGAACCCCATCCTTAATCCCAGGCTGACTGTGCCTCACTCTACATCTGGGGCTGCCACCCCCGCGGGCCGAATGGCAAAGCCCAGGAGAACCTTTCTGACTACGCTTATGACCCTGGTGTGAAGTGAAGGGGGAATGGAAAGGCAAGGTCTTTGCCTCTGTTTTAGAGTTGCCAGACTTAGCAAATAAAAAAATACAAGACACCTAAATTAGACCATCAGAGAAATCAAATACTTTTTTTTGCCACCCTGACCATTTTTAAGTGTATGGTTCAGTAGTGTTAAGTATTCACATGACAACAAATAATTTATTTTATTTTATTTTCAGGAAGAGAGCATGGTGGGGGGGCAGTAGGGGCAGAGGGAGGAGAGAATTCTTAAGCAGGTTCCAGGCTCAGTGCAGAGCCCCTTGTGAGGGTCAATCCCACGACCCTGGGATCATGATCTGAGGTGAAATCAAGAGTCGGATGGTTAACCAACTAAGCCAGGCACTCTGACAAGTAATTTTTCAATATAAGCTCAATATTTGGGACTACTTATACTAAAAAAAAAAATTCAGTTTTTATCTGAATTTTAAATCTAACTGCGCATCCTCTATCCCATTTGCCTGGCTTATTTCATTTATTTGTTTGTATTACTGGTTCCCTCTCTCTAAAAACAGACAGTATCCTCAGGGAATAGAAGCTGTCCTGTTCCCTGACCTCCTAGGGGGGAGGCTGGAGGCTGGAACACATAAACTAAAACCTTATATTGAGTAGTCAAGATCCAGAACAAAGTCATCAGGCAGGGACAGTGTATCTCTGACACTTCCCACTTTTCTACAGTGACCACTTGTCAGCTTGCCCTTCCCTGGGCAGCTCCCTTCTAGGTCACTAACTCATCCTAGTCAAGCACATTCTAGATAAGGATAAGGTGTTAGCTGCCAATGTGATTAAAATGCTACCTCCTCTGAGCCATGCTCCCCCTCCCCCCTGCCCACAAGGGACTCAAATGATCAGGAAAGAAGGCTGGTGACCAGAGTGGCAGCTCTTGCTTCTGTGGGGTGAGCCTGCCCAGTCCCTGGGGTTGTGGAACCCAAGATGCCCATGGCGGCTCACTTCTGCCAAGACCCCTAGTTTTACAGACCTTCTGAAAGGAAGGAGTTATTTGCAAGAAACTCGTCAAGGACTCCCTGTTTAGTGGCAAATTCAAACTGCCCTCGGTGTTCTATGTTGATAGTACCTACGTTCCCAGAGTGGAGATGGAAGTAGAAAAGAACACTCAAAATAAGAAATCTTTAGAGAATGAGTAGATCGAGTCCAACTTCATGCAAACCACTCGTGGCCCAGAGGCAGAGACGAGAAAAGCTTTCTCTTCCTTGCCGTGCCAGGCGTCCTGGTTAGCTTTGGAAATACCTGCCCAACTTGTGTGGTTCCAGTGTGCTCAGATACACATCAAAGTGGTGATGGATGGTGCATTAGGCAGAGTTAAAACACACACAGTGACCCACATACACAACCTGTTCTTTTCCTGCAAGCGATTACAGTAGTAATGAGTACACTAAGCCATGGGTACATCCCAATAGGTTTCTAATAGCAATTCAGTTCAAAATAGATTGAGCACTGCATCACACAGTGCCATGTGATAGAAGCTGAGGTCTAAGGACAGCTAAGACTCGCCCTCTCATGGAGATATTTGGTCACATGGGCAAGAATGACAACCAGTACCACCAATGACGGCACAAAGTGGCTCATGCTGTGATAGAGGTGGGTACAGGCTGTGTAGGAACACAGAGGACAGTGATCACCCAATCAGGGCTTGAGGGGGTTGAGAGAGGTAGGCGAAGAAGACTTCCTGAAGGAGGTAATTCCTGGCAGGTTCTGAAAGAAAGTGGCGAGTTAAACGAAAGCCTCCTGTCTTTGGCAGAGACAGCTCTAAAATAAGAGCCAACCCAAATCAAGGTTAACATTGGGCAGTAGAGACTTGGCCTGCCTCTGGCTCTGGCTCAGCTCTATCAACTCCACTATGCTGATCCAAGAGTTTCTTTTGAGTCTCCCTCAAGCGAGTTCTATGAACCCTGAGTAGACAGGGAAGTGGAATCCCCTTTCTTAAGCTTTCTATTTATTCATTTCAGCGAAGCAGTTAATTAATTTTGGGAGGTTCCCAGAGTGATTCTAGCATTTCCATCCAAACTACAATTAATGAAAAGCTTTACTGAGGTTGTTCTCCAGAGCATTCAGATTTATTCTTTCTTGTTTTAACACTGAATAGGCTGCCTTTGAGGCCAGCAGCTTAGGGGGGCTGCTCAATTGTTTGCTGGCTTCCATTTTCTGCAGCTTAGCTGTAACTAAGGATTTTAAACACGAACTGGGCTTTAAACACCACTTCTGCCCAAGGGCCTGGTCCTAAAGGCTATTCTTGGCTCAAAGAAGCCTTGTCCGACCCCTGCTTCTATAGCCATTTCTTCCAACAGCCATGTCAACATTCATCTTGTTCGCCCACTCAATTCACACATGGAGAACATTACAACCCAACTGAGATATCTAAAATCGAGTTGATGATAAGAATCTTGGAAGAGGTTTACATAATAAAGCCTTGAGTGAACCCACCAAGGATCAATGTCAGGAAGGAGATTGTGAACCCAAGGGCATCTCAGTTCAAGAAAAGCATATGGAGGGCAATTACTTGTGGGCCCGAAGGATCCCTTTTGGCTGAGGGGACTCTGCAGGCATTAGACTACCCCAAACCACACCAGATATATTGAGGGATACAATAACTAGACACATGAAAGCTTAAGGAGTGTGACTAATAATAGCTTGAGGTTGAGCAGAGAATATCTTTAGACTGAGTATATCTGCTGAGGCATGTGGCATTACAGTATCAATTGCCCTCAGAGGTTCAAGTGGGTTCTGCAATTGCCTTCCTCATTAATCAATCAAGATACATATACCCTCTACCTCTCTCTTCCCTTCTCTCTTCTTCATCTCTTCCCTCTTCCTCCCCCCCCCCCCAATCTTGACTTCCCTCCATCAATTAACATAGTACTTCCTCTCTCCCCACTCTTACTCCTACTCATTATGGAAATGGGTCACACTTTACTAGGCACCTGCTTGGCTTAGATATGATTGAATATGCCTTTACTATACCAATCACATCCTTATCTATTTCACCAAGAAGACAAGACCCAGACTCAGAACCATAACATGAGTTAATAAGGCCAAATTCAAACTTAGAGCCTCAAAGAGATCTTAGAAAAGAGAGTTTGTGAAGGCCACACAGGCTGGAAGAACTTATCAGTATGACTTTTCTATAGAGGAAGCAAACACGATTTACATTACTAGAAGGGTAAGAGTCTCACTGGATAGAAAAGTGAATTATTGGCATTCGTTTGTCTCTCCTGTTCTGAAAAACAAATCTTCACACAACCCAGTGTTCCTTCCTATCACTATCAAACTTCCCAACCAGGTGGTATAGATGTCACTGTTCCCATTTTGCCACCACCTTTCTCTCTTCCTCCTGAAACCTAATGAAACAATACCCTTGGGAGTCACTCACTTTTAGAGCCTATGTTCATACCAAGTCCTCATTTTTTTTTTTCTGCCCTTGATAGTAACCAATGATCATCAACTCCTTTTTGAAGCTATTTCCCTTCTTGGCTTCTGTGTCAAAACCATTCTGTGGTTCTGCGGCTACCTCTATGGTGTTTCATCTACACACACACGTGCACACGCACACATGTGTGCACACACACACACACACACTTAGTCAATATGGCAAATTGGGCTGACAGAGAAATATTCACTGTCTCATTCTAAATATAGACAAATACTGAACTATTACAAGTTCAAATGCTTATCTAATAAATATCTAATACATCAAAGCTTTCAGAAACAAAATGAAGTATCAAATCCAAACACTGAGCAGGAGTTAAAACATAAGTAGCTATAGGGATTACAGGATTGAATTTAGGCCTTAACCACTAGAAGTTGAGTTTTTAACTCCTGCATGGGGAGGGTCTAAGCCATATGTCCAATGTGTGAGGGAAATTGGAACTGAGCTACCTGAATAAACTGAGGATTCAACAATGGCTGCCCATAGAAAACAGACTAGGAAAACTTCACCTACTGGGACAGTAGAAGGGAGTTTGTTAGCCATCTGGGCCCGTGGATAGAAAGGAAATCATTCATAAAATGTAGAACCCAGGCCAGTGCCAAGCAGGCTGTGATGTAGTCCAAACCAAGAGAGTAACATTAAAAATTACTCTTGAATCCATGAATCACATAGGATTCTAGGAGAGGACTAGACTACAATAGACTAGCTTCTCTAGACATTTCTGTTATTCAGGGCACGTAAGGCTCCTACAAAAACCCTATCCCTGAAGATTACTTAATAATCAATAGTTAGAAATCACACAAGGCAACAAACCACCATGGGGAGAACTAAGAATTATAAATAATAGAAACAAATCTGAAAAGGTCTTTGTTTTGTTTGTTTTTTTTTAATTTTTTTAAATGTTTCATTTATTTCTAGGAGAGAGAGAGAGACAGCATGAGCAGGGGAGGGTCAGAGAGAGAGGGAGACACAGACTCTGAAACAGGCTCCAGGCTCTGAGCTGGCAGTCAGCACAGAGCCCGACACGGGGCTCAAACCCATGAACCGCGAGATCATGACCTAAGTGAAAGTCGGACGCTTAACCAACTAAGCCACCCAGGCGCCCCCTGAAAAGGTCTTTAAAACAAATACGTCTAAAATTAAAAAAAAAAAAAAAAACAACATTGAATGTCATAAGTGTAAATATTAGTGGCTTATTTATAAAAAAAAACCTTTTTAATAAAATGTCATAACTGTATACATACGAACATCATTGAACAGGTGGAACCATAGGCTGGATATAGTCAAAGAGAGAATTAATCACTTTGAAGGTAAATCACCAGCAGATAGCACAAATACGGAGAAATGTAAATTCTGAAAGAAATTTAGAAACTAGAACCTATAACGAAAAGTTATGACATGTTACAAAAGGAGAGACTGGAAGAGAGATAATATTTAAATAACTGAGAATGTTCCAGAATTGAAGAATGACAGGTATTCTTAAATTGAAAGCATGTCTATATTATGAACTAGATACATTTGCTTTTAATCCCTCACTTAGAAACATAATATTTAAACTTTAGAACAAACAGGAAGAAAAGTTATAAAAACTATCAGAGTTAAGACAGAGTATTTTTTAAAAGACAATAAAAAAGACAGTGTCTTCTTTTAAAAAATATTTATTTTTGAGAGAGAGAGAGCACAAGTGGGGTAGGGACAGAGAGAGAGAGAAAGAGAGAGAGAGAGAGAGACAGAATCTGAAGCAGGCTCCAGGCTCTGAGCTGACAGCACACGGGGCTCAAACCCACAAACCATGAGATCATGACCTGAACAGAAATCAGACGCTTAACCACTTAACCAACTGAGCCATCCAGGTGCCCTGACAGTTGACTTTTTATCAGTGATAATAGATTTCACAAAATGTAAATTTTTTTCTTCAAAAAACAGGTGGAAAATACTTTTTCAATTAGAATTCTATACCAGTCAAAGTATCATTCAAGGCTGAGAAAAAATAAAGACATTTTCAGACTTTCAAAGATTTGAAGAATTAACTAGCTGCAAGCTATCAAAGAACCACTAAATGATGTACATCACCAAGAAAGAAATGAAAACCCAAAGAAGGTATGGGATGCAAAAGGTCATAATGAGGAAATAAATTGTTAATAAATTTGCTGGAAAACCTAAATAAGACTTTAAAATTTTAAAAGGAAACTTCCATTTGGAAGAAAGGATAATAAAGAAATTCGATCAATCCAAAAACAGGCAAGAAAGAAAAATTAAATAAAAAAAATGACAAATAAAACCATTAAGTAACATATAAAGAATAAGTCTAAATATAAGTATAAATATATTCATGATAATAACAACACTAAAGTTGCTAGTTAACACATAAAGAAGCTCAATGGAAACAAAGAAAAACAAAAGAAATCCATATTTGCAATAGCCACACCAAGATGAAAAATAATGGCCAGGTAAAATCTATAGCAGGAAACTACTAATGGAAAGAAAGATGATATAGCAATTTTAATGTTAGACAATACAGAATTGAGGGAAACAAATATTAGTACAATTAAAGAAGAACACTATATGTTGGGAAAGAAAAAAGAAAACAAGAAACACTCTACCAAGAAGACGTAGCAATCATAAACCTGTTTAGACCTAACATCATAACTTTGAAAATCTTCAAAGTAAAAATCAACCAATTGCCAGGAATAAAAGTCTTTCTCAAAAACTTCTAGTCTTAGTTAAAGGGCAGGATATCTCAAGTTAATCTCCAATGATTCCAATATTTATATATTGATCTCAACCTGGACATAGATATTAAATAAAATAATTAATATCTAGCAAGTGTGATACATGTTAACATCTTGGGAAACTGTGTGAAGGGAATAAGGGGATTCCTTGTACTATTTTTGCAACACTTTCATAGGTTTGAAATAAGTTGCAAAGTTAAAAAAATACTGATGCTTGTGCTACAACTGATTTCACTGAAATTCTACTTTAATAATTAGAGATGGGGTCCAGCAATAGCATTTATTTAAAGCTTCTAGGTGATTCTATATTTTTTAAAACCTCAATAAATCAAGCATACAGAGAAGAAATATGGACAGAGAAGATGTGACTAGCACAGTATTACCAAGCATAATCTAACAGAGTTATTGAGCAGACAGCTTGATTGGAAAAAAGGGCAAGACATTCAGGTAGTCACTTCCCAAAAGAAAGTAGTGGCCAATAAACATAGGAGAAAAGTCCAACCTTTTCAGTCATCAGCCAAATGCAAGTCAAAACCGAAACAAGAGGGGCGCCTGGATGGCTCAGTCAGTTTAGCATTCGAGTCTTGATCTTGGCTCAGGTCATGATCTCACTGTTAGTGACATCAAGCCCACATAGGGCTCTGCCCCAACAGGGTGGAGCTTGCTTGGGATTCTTTCTCTCCCTGTCTCTCTCTGCTCCTCCCTGCCTCTCTCTCTCTCAAAATAAATAAATAAGTAAAACAAACAAACAAACAAATAAATAAATAAATAAAACATAGCGAGAGGCCACCACACCCCTACCAGAATGGCTAAAATGGAAAAGATAATATGAAGTGTTAGGGAAGATGTGGAGCAACTGGAACTCCCAAGCACCATGGGGGGGGGGGGGGTGGAGCATGAATTGGCATACCTGCTTTGGAAAACCATTTGACTATATCTACCAAAGCTGCTTATATGCATGCCCTATGACCCAGAAATTCTACTCCTAGGCATATATCCAATAGAAAAGCATACATGTGTTTGCCAAAACACCTATACAACAGTTCTGGTAGTAGCACTATTTGTAGTAGTCAAAAATTTGGGAAAAAACCCTAAATCTTCAACCATAGAGTGGATTAAAAAACCATGTTAAGTTCATACAATGGAATACTATATACCAATAATAATTAATAAGCTACAACCACACCCAAAATAAATGAAACTCACAAATGTAACATTGAGTAAAGAATGCCAGACACAGAAGAATAAGTAGCTTATGATTCCATTTGTATAAAGTTCAGAACCCAGCAAAATCAATCAGTAGTGTCAGAAGGCAGGATAATGGTTATTTGGGGAAGGACAGTGGTTGGAAAGGGCAGGAGGGGGTTACTATGGTTCTAATGATGCTGGATACATGAGGAGGTGCTGGATACACAAGTGGTTTCATTCTGTGAAAATACATCAAACCATCCGCTTTGTGATGTATGTACTTCTCTCTAGATATTACAGTACAATAAAATGTTCACTTGAAAGACAAAGTACACATTAACTGTTCTTATTATTTGAAAAAGTGATTCAAGAGTATGCAACCTAAAAATCTAGGGAAAACATGTTATAGAGGTGGGTGAAGACATTAATTATTAAAATCACATGATTTTTCTGCTTAAAAATACATATAAAGAGAACTCTTGGGGTGCCTGGATGGCTTAGTCAGTTAAGGGTCTGACTTTGGCTTAGGTCATGATCTCACAGTTTGTGGGTTCAAGCCCTGTGTTGGACTCTGTGCTGACAGCTCAGAGCCTGAAGCCTGCTTCTGATTCTGTGTCTTCCTCTCTGCCCCTCCTCCACTTGCACTCTGTCTCTCTCTCTTTTTCTCTCTCTCTCTCTCAAAAATAAATAAACATTAAAAAAATTAAAGAGAGCTTTCATTCAAGAAATAGAAGCTATATATGGGGTGTCTGGATGGCTCAGTTGGTTAAGTGGCCGACTTCAGCTCAGGTCATGATCTCACAGTATGTGAATTTGAGCCCTACATCGGGCTCTGTGCTGACAGTGCACACTTGGGATTCTCTCTCTCTCTCCCTCTCTCTCTCTGCAACTTGTGCTCTCTCTTTCTCAAAATAAATAAACTTAAAAAAAAAGGATAGAATCCAAAAAAATCTGTTTAAAAAAATGAAATAGAAGCTATATATATTTTTTACTCATTAATGAAATATTTATAAAATTGACCAGAAGACAAGCCTCAACAAATTCCACAGAATAAATAAATATGGTTCTCTGACCATAACACAAGTAAATAATGTATGGTCATTGTGGAAAATTCAGAAAATATAGAAAATAAAGCATTAAAATTGAAATTGCCAATAGTCTCATAATCCAGACATTTCCATTCAATATTTTAGTGCATACACCTCTTATTTTAACTTAGGTATATCTTAACATGGTTGAAATCATTCTGTATATATTGTTAACTTCCTCTTCCTCTTTAAAATTATTGATGGCTGCTATGGATTACCATAAATGTTACCCAGAAGGAACAAGAAAGTGAGGTATCATTTTCCACCTTATAATGAGGAGTGAGGATTTCCTACCAGAAGATTAAATCTTTGAGCATATTCTGAACTGTGTTTATTGCTGTAAAGAGCAATCACAAGTATTATGGGTCACAATTTATATTCAGAGCGCCGTGACTGCCCTCAAGTAGCTTACCATCTAGTTAGGATACACAGCGTCAGTTTTCAGCCCTCCAACCTTCAACCATCCCCTCCCCCTCTCCATCATAGCTTATTGTACATCTGTTTGGTGAGTTTTTATTCTATCATTTGGATAAGGGATAATCCTCCTCTCACCTCGATCTCCTTACAAAAACCAAAGCATCCATATCCTCACACAATCTAAACTTGGGTCAGAGGATCCTCTTTCTGACACTCATTCTTTAGTAAGTAGCCAAAGGACAGAGGCCCAGTTGGTGACTATCCATCCCATGCAGCAATACCAGCGTGTAGACCAAGTGCCTGTGGAGAGACTGTTGCCAGGCTTCTCCTGACCCAGCTTTCCAAGACAGGTGGCTTCTGCCCATTTTGACACCCCTCCGTGGGGGCTCCCATTGCTCCTATGAGGGCCCCTAAATTCTTCTGGTAAAATATCTTTTTATTTAAGCTAGCTTGCAAAAACCACCCAGTCTGAAATGCTGCTGCAAGAAAATAACAAAATGAAGTAGGTCCTCAGGGATTAAAAGCTGGCACAAACAGTAAAAGTTGGATACTTAGCATGGAGAGATGTGGGGAGGCCCGATGACTCTATGGAAATTTGGAGCATAGCAGGCCTTGCCAACTGCTGGGGTAGCCAGACCCAAGCCACTGTGCAGCCTCTAGACTTCTTGGAGGTCTATTGTTAATACACTAGAAATGGAATTTGATTTTTAATATCTTTTGTATGATTACTGCTCCCCGATTTTTTAAAAGGAAAGAATTATGCCAAGTAAAAGATATATCTTATTATTATTTTTTCTACAGTGAAAATGATAAAACATTGAGAAGTATTGATAAAACATAAGAAAACCCACAAGACTAACAGTGGAGATGCGTATCAAGTCTCAGTATTATTAATATCAGTTTTATCCCTAAATAACCTATGACTTTAATGAAATGCCAATCAAATGCCAGGAGGGGGAGCACGAGAGAGAATTGGTAAGCTGATTCCAAAATTAATATGGCAATAGAAAAGACCTAGGATAGCCAGGATAATCTTGAAGAATAACATTGAAAGATTAACAGTAGCAGATATCAAGATTTATTATAAAGCTACAGCGTCAAGACACCATTGTATTGGCATGAAGATATTCAAATAGATCCACAGAACAAATGAGAGCCCAGAAACAGGCCTACACATGTTCCATTACTTTATAACAAAGGCACTTCTGGGGTGCCTGCATGGCTC
The DNA here is from genome assembly GCF_003009895.1 of Hyaena hyaena. Taxonomy (NCBI): domain Eukaryota; kingdom Metazoa; phylum Chordata; class Mammalia; order Carnivora; family Hyaenidae; genus Hyaena; species Hyaena hyaena. The sequence continues at coordinate 2,973,218 of NW_024080719.1, read as the reverse complement.
AGTTAGGAAGCATCAGACTCTTGATTTTGACTCAGGTCATGATTTCACGATTGGTGAGTTTGAGCCCCTCATAGGGCTCAGTGCTGACAGCACAGAGCCTGCTTGAGGTTCTCTGTCTCCTCTCTGACTCTCCCCCACTTGCATTCTCTCTCTCTCTCAAAATAAATAAATAAACATTTAAAAATTAAAAAAAAATAAGGCTGATTCATTGGACCACATTAAAGATCATTGTCCTCATCAAAAAAATACCATTAAGAGAGCAAAGAAAGAGGTAAACCTCAGACTGAGAAATGTTCACAATACATATACCTGACATAGTAGTATCTAGAATATGTAGAGAGCTCCTATGAATTTAAAAAAAAAAAAAGATAATCGGGGCACCTGAGTGGCTCAGTCAGTTAAGTATCAGGCTTCAACTCAGGTCATGATTTCACAGTTTGTGTGCTGACATCGGGCTTTGTGCTGACAGCTCAGAGCCTGGAGCCTGCTTCAGGTTCTGTGTCTCCCTCTCTCTCTGCCCCTCCCCAATTTACATAGGCTCTCTTTCTCTCTCTCAAAAATAAATAAATAAATATTTAATTTAAAAAAGATTAAAAAATTCAATTTTTTAAATGAGCAAAGGACTTAAACAGGCATTTTGCAATAGAGGATATCCAAATGGCCAATAAGCGTATAAAAGTTACTTAACATCAGTGCTGCATCAGGAGATGCCAATTAAAATCACAATGAAATACTATGATACACCCACCAGTATGACTAAAACTCAAAGGCCAACAAGGCAAAGTATTGACAAGGATATTGAGCAACGAATACGCTCACACTTCACTGGTGGGAGTATAAATTAGTACAACCATTTTGGAAAACTATTTGGCAATCTTTACTATGGGCTAAACTATGATTACCCTAGGACCCAATAATCCTACTGCTAGGTATACAGTCAAAAGAAATGAGCTTGTCCACTAAGAGACTTGCTCAAGAATTTCCATAGCGGCTTCATTCAAAATAGCCAAAAACTGGAAACAACTCCGATGTCCATCAACAGTGGAATGGATAAACTACAGACTATTCATACAGCAATCGGAAGTAACTACTGCTACACACAGCATGAAACAATCTGACAGACGTGTGAGACAAGCAAAAAAAAGGCTGACCATTAAAGAGTGCCTATGGTGTGATTCCATTCATATGAATTTCAAGAACAGGCAAAACTAATGCATGGTGATAGGAGTCACTGAATTCATTTTGCCTGTGGTAACAGTTGGCATTAACAGGGAAGGGACACTTGGAAACATTAGAGAGCTTTTGGGATGTTGAAGGTATTTTATATCTTGAACTGGGGGATTCAACATGTATATACTCGTGTGTGCCCATGTGTGTGGGTCTATAAAATAAAATGTTCCTTTAAAAAAGTTTTTTTAGAAGAGCCTTGGTGGCTCAGTAGGTTAAGCCTCTGACCTCTGCTCAGTTCATGATCTCATGGTTTGTGGGTTCGAGCCCCGCGTCAGGCTCTGTGCTGACAGCTAGCTCAGAGCCTGGAGCCTGTTTCGGATTCTGTGTGTCCCTCTCTCTCTGACCCTCCCCTGCTCATGCTGTCTGTCTCTCAGAAATAAATAAAACGTTAAAAATTTTTTTTCAATTTTTTCAATTTTAAGTTTTTTAAATTTAAGAAATTTAAGTTAGGAATCTATTGTACCCCAGTTGATACACAGAAGGAGCGAGAAAGTCCACTCTATATCTGAATGGATGAGAAGACAAAAATGGAAAAATTTGCCGGGAAAAATGTAATGGACCCAAGAACTGCAAAAAGTTTACCTTTAACTTTAAATGTGCAACTTGCCACTGGCAAACTTACACACAAGCACAGCTCTGGAATTTGCAGAGAACTCTTCTCATCCACCACTGGTGGTTAGAAAACAGTTCAACAGTGAAACTCCAATGCAGTGGGAGCAAACTTAGTTTGCAAGGAAAATGAACCTCTGCAGAGGAAATTTGTAGGTTAGTAAGGAAATGGTTGGACTCCGGACTCCAAAAGAATATTTGAATGGGGACTGAGGCGGGCAGAGGGTAGTGAGGAGCAGAAAGCCTTCCAGGATCCTCCATCCTTTTTAAAGTGCCAGCTTCCCAACCCTCTGCTGCTGGAGCCATGCCTGTGCCTGGAGGCATCAATTGACGGGCATTCCAAGCAAGTCAGGTGGAAGAGCCCCTCTGTTCCTTACAGTGAAGATGCTTTGGAGTTACAGAAGTAAGAGAAACAAATGACAAGAAAATAAAGATCAAGGTGTTGAATTCTGTGAATCGGTGGGAGAAGCTGCTTACTACTCTCTGCAATAAGCATGTCAGCCAGGATGCCCAGGTCTGATTATGGAGTATGAACCAGTAAGGGTAAAGTCTCCAAGGGAGGAAAGAAGAAGAGGATCCAGTCTAGAGCCAAGACAGGGCTGGCCGCTGGCCACCAGTGGCTGAAGTTTTAAAATCATCCTGGTGAAGTGAGATTGGGAGTTATCATTACAATCATCACCACGATCATCGTCAGTAACTGTGCTGTGTTTTACACGCATTTCTCACTTAATCTGCAATAGTCCTATACATACGAAGTAGTACTATTATTACCCCTATTTTACATATCAGGAAACTGAGGCGTAGAAAAGTAAAGTAACAGGGCGCCTGGGTGGCTTAGTCGGTTAAGCGTCCGACTTTCGCTTAGGTCATGATCTCGCGGTTCGTGGGTTCGAGCCCCGCGTCGGGCTCTGTGCTGCCTGCCAGCTCAGAGCCTGGAGCCTGATTCGGAGTCTGTTTCTCCCTCTCTCTCTGACCCTCCTCTGCTCACGCTGTCTCTCTCTCTCTCCTAGAAATAAATAAAAAATATATATATATATATAAAGAAAAGTAAAGTAACTTGAGTGAGGTCAACACAGCTAGTCAACACCAGAACAACCTCCTAGTTACCCCTGACTCATCTGTGGCCACGCCCCACTTGCAGGAGCCGGTACAGGGGAGCGGTGTGAACACTGAGGCTGCTACCAGGCCAGGATCCTGGAACTGGGTCAGAAAGATAACAGGGTGAGGGCAAGAGCACGTCTGGTGCTTGAAGTATCTACAATCAGGGCTATGCAAGTGGCCAGTCAGTGGCAGTGCTGCCCAGAACTTCTTCATTGCTGTGTCCCCGGGATTGATGAAAGGATGAAAGGATGTGGAGGCTTGGCATTGTAGGGATGGTTTTTAAGTTGATCGCCTTTGCAGCGGGTATGTAGGGGGAGATGAGGGCAAAGCTATTAAGGGTGGGAAAGTGATCCTGCCAAGAGAAGAAAGGGCCTGGCAAATGCTACCTCAAGTTCGCTGGTTACATTTAAAACATCAAACAAACTTGATGAGATGTTTTAGGGCTTATGATAAAAGGGAGATAAGGCTCACACTCAAATATTGCAGTTCCAGAAGAAAATGCATTGTGAGGTGAGAGACAGAAAGGTTAGAGAGGAAGAGGGAGAATGAGACGTGTCCTCTGAATAAATGCACCAACCGCACATTAGCAGGCTCCCCAGATGTCTGCTGTTAGCCTGGGAAAGCAGGGAATCTGCCTTGTGATGTTCTGGAGCAGACCCCAAATCCTCCCTCCAAACTCTAGATATTGAACTTAGCCTAGGCAAGTGACATGGAGAAAACTGAAGTATGGAATCATGGTGGTTATCAAGTCACTCAAAACAGTTTTCCTGGATATTTACCAGTTGCCTGCTGTCAATCACTCAACATCTAAAGTGGAACTATCTTTGTCTTCCATGGAGGGAATGAAAAGGTAACGTTTAATTTTTTAAAATGTTTATTTATTTATTTTGAGAGAGACAGACAGACAGCATGAGCAATGTGGGGACAGAGAGAAGAGGAGAGAGAGAATCCCAAGCAGGCTCTGCGCCATCATCCCAGAGCCAGATGCTGGGCTTGAACTCACCAACCGTGAGATCATGACCTGAGTCACATCAAGAGTCAGACACTTAACCAACTGAGCCACCCAAGCACCCCAGAAACAGTTAATTTTTTAACATGTGTATCTTTTAGCAAAATTCATTCCAAACCTTGTGCTGAGGTGAAGTAGAAGGCATGACTGTTACTGGTATAATTTTTTAAAATTATATACAGTCCATTAATTATGATACTTCATGAATATCAAACTGCTCCCATCTGATGCTCTTCCTGTGTGATTAGAGACAGCCTGGACTGGGAGTGAGTGTACATTAAAGGCATCATATTCCTGCCTTTACCTCCCACCCCTTTTGCCCTGTCTAGAGCTCTCCCCTCCTCAAGGTCCAGTTCCACCCCCACCTCCCCAGTAGGGCTTCCTCAAGGACAGAAATTCAAGGTGACTGCGTCTGCAGTGAGGTCATAGATCTAGAAATGAAAAATGGGAGACAAGGTTGATCAGAAGCCACTTAATAGGTTTGGGAAAAGGCATACTGTTCTGTATGAATGTTACTTTGGTGAAGAAGAAGAAGAAGAAGAAGAAGAAGAAGAGGAAGAAGAAGAGGAAGAAGAAGAGGAAGAAGAAGAGGAAGAAGAAGAGGAAGAAGAAGAGGAAGAAGAAGAGGAAGAAGAAGAGGAAGAAGAAGAGGAAGAAGAAGAAGAAGAAGAAGAAGAAGAAGAAGAAGAAGAAGAAGAAGAAGAAGAAGAAGAAGAAGAAGAAGAAGAAGAAGAAGAAGAAGAAGAAGAAGGAAAGAAGAAGGAGAAGAAGGAGAAGGAGAAGGAGAAGAAGAAGGAGAAGAAGAAGGAGAAGAAGAAGGAGAAGAAGAAGGAGAAGAAGGAGAAGGAGAAGGAGAAGGAGAAGAAGAAGAAGGAGAAGGAGAAGACGTAGAAGAAGAAGGAGAAGACGTAGAAGAAGAAGGGGGGGGCGGTACCTGGGTGGCTCAGTCAGTTAAGCATCTGACTCTTGATTTTGGCTGAGATCATGATCTCACGGTTGGTGAGTTCAAGCTCTGAGTGAAGCTCTTTACTGACAGTGCAAAGCCTGCTCGAGTTTCTTTCTTTCCCTCTCTGCCCATCCCTGCTCACTTGCTCTCTCTCTCTCAAAATAAAAATAAACTTAAAAAAATAAATATATATAAAAAAAAGAATTGGCGCTGGGTGGCTCAGTTCGTTGAGTGTTTAACTCTTGGTTTTGACTCAGGTCATGATCTCACAGTTGGTGAGATGGATCCCTGAGTTGGGCTCTGTGCTGCACAGAGATTCTCTTCCTCTCTCTCTGCCCCTCCCCTGTTCATTCTCTCCCTCTCTCAGAATAAATAAATAAACTTAAAAAACAACTTACAAAAGCTAAAGGTAACTCAGTGCTCTAAACACATTAAAAAAAATAAATTAGGGGTGCCAAGGTGGCTTAGTTGGTTAAGTGTGGACTCTTGATTTCAGCTCAGGTCATGGTCTCACGGTTCCTGAGTTCACATGGGGCTCTGCAATGACCCTGTGGATCCTGCTTGGGATTCTCTCTCTCTCTGCCTCTCTCTCTGCCTCGCCTCTGCTCTTTCCCTACCTCTTAAAAATAAATAAATAAACTTTTTAAAAATGTTTAAAAATAAAATAAAATAATCCTCTTTAACTGATTGCTTGGTATTGTTGTGATTTGTAAATATAAAGGCAAACACAGGCACTGTAATCTCATAACATTTTGTTCTAAACCATCAGATGGTCTAGAACTGTCAAAGTCCTCCTAAAATTGACAGATCCCTAAAAATGTATTTGCAGACTTCTCGGGGTCTATAGCTCACAACTGAAAACCACTGCTCTGGATCACATTTTAAAAATCCCACTGGGATTAGGATTGTGGAGAACCCAACAATGTTGGGTGCCATTAGGTTTACATAGAAGACGATAGGACTGGTGGCCCAGCAGTGCGAGGTCTCCTTATCCCCCTGTAACTGCACCATTGAGCCTTGTGGCACGGTCTTCCCGTGATGACACCTCCATGCACAGACAGTTTCTCTGTGCTTTCTCCTTTCTGCAGTTTTCACGGGGCTCAGACTAGAACAAAAGTTCCCATCTAATTCCACAGAAGGAATCAAAACAAGCCAAGGCCACATCATTATGTGGGCCTGTTAGAGGTAACTTGTTGTCACCTTCAAGCCTGAGAGTCTTCTTGTGGTAATGAAAGTATCTCCTCCAAAGTATTCCATTTCTCGACAATCCCATGGCTTCCCATTGCATTAGCATCAATACAACCTTCTTCATTCTTCTGTGCCCTTGTGTGCTTGTGCAGGAGTGTGTGCATGAACACATACACTCTCACACAGACTAAGTCAGACTTATTAAGACAAGACACACTTTTTGAGATCTTTTTTCTATGGCTTAGGTGATTGACGTACTTGAGAGACATTACAGAAAAACCAGACAATGTTTTGGGTACAGTGAACTAAGTCTCTGACCTTCTGTGATGTAATGAGAAAGACTTTGGCAGGCTTTCCATAAAAGTTGTTCTAGGCAATTGGTATACTTAATGACAAACGGCAGGCAAACTCCTTGGGACGTCTTGGATCTCCAAAATAAACATCCAAATGCACCACGATGGTGGGTGTAGGGAGTTGTGTCTGGGGTAACAATCTCAGAGCCAAAGAGATGAGAATATGACAAGAAAACCAGCTCCTGAGCATCTGACTGGCTCAGTCAGTAGAGCATGTGACTCTTGATCCCAGGGTTATAAGTTCTCAAACCCCACGCTGGGTGTAGAGATAACCTAAAAATAAAAATTTAAAAAATACACAACTTTTGACAGGAAGAGAGCAGTTCCATACAGGTGTCTTGATATAATGTTCCAGACCTAACTTAAGGAAAGAAAGAACCAGATGCATCTCTGTCTCACAAAATCAGGAAGTGAGAATCTTTGGCTCAAGCTAAAAAGGTGGCAGCACAGAAGCCACGGAAAGGAAATGACCATATGGGAAATGGTCTGGCTGTTCTGCAACCGTCCCAGAGAAAGCCTGTTGGGCATTATGTTTCCATCATTTTTTTTAATGTTTATTTATTGTTGAGAGTGAGCATGAGCAGAGGAAGAGCAGAAAGAGAGGGTGATCTAGCAGTGAGCCAGACTCAGGGCTTGAACCCATGAACCATTTAAGATCATCACCTGAGCCAATGTTGGGCACTCAACCGACCGAGCCATCCAAGCAGCCTGCCATCATTACCTTAAATCGTGGTGATGGGAGGTAGAGAAAAATTTCACAGTTTGGGAAGTGGTTATCGGAATAGAGAATCTGGGCTCAAAAAGAAGAAAATCAATATTGCTACTGTTTATATGCCCCAAATTGAATGTAAATTAGGTGACCAAATGCTCATTAATACCCTTAGGCTGTATTGTTGTCATTTTTGAAATCCATCCTCAGTCTGCAGTAAGCGCCTTTGGAGAGACCGTTAATTCAAGTACGACAGGTTGTAGAATTAATGCTCACATGATAGTTAATATTTTCAGTACTGATTTTTCTCATCACAAAACTAATACACACAAAACATGGGTAGTAAGAACAATTAAAATCTCATTGCCAGTTCCTTTGCTTTCTCTGCTCTGTCTCCCTGGCTGACCTGCCCTTGCCCTGGAGAATTGCACCCGTATCTCCAGGGTCTTTAGGGCCCGCTGTGCCCATCCCAGGGCTCCAAACCAAGGGGTCTGGTGGACTTTGCTGGCTCGAGAGAGCCTTTGTCTCCGTCATCAAAGCTGAGTCAGAGCCCTGCCCAGGCCTGCCCCTCCCCACAGCAGTCTGGGCCCCCAGATTGCGTGGATGACTGTGGTTCCTCTGGGCTGCATAAAGAAAGACTTCATTGTAGAAGGCATTTTGATCCCAAATTCAAATTGGGCAACTCCCTCTTCTTGCCTCACTCCCTTGCATTCTTCTGTCTCTCCCTCATTCATGGTTTTAATCATGCTCACTTGCTCCTTGGGAACGAAAGGGCTGTCGTTCTCCAAACCCTCCCCGATATTCCTCCAGAGAAGAAGTTACCAGGAGTTGCGTGGCATAGAACACAGCAGTGAAATCAGAAATAGCAGAGTTTAAATTCCGACTCCACTGTGTAAACTTGGGCAAATCCCTTAACCTCTCTGAGCCTCTGTTTACTTACCACTGACCCAGGGCTAACCACTGTGAGCTAATGTGTGTTCAGAGCTTAGCACCTTGTCTGGTATATAATAGGCTTTAATAAATGGTGGTTATTAAAGCAAAATAGAAAACAATGGATGGCCTCTTGGTATCCCTGAAAGTTCAGCTTTCACCTTGGGCTGTGCTGCTCAGCCTCGGCTGCACACTGGAATCATCTGGAAAGCACTGATGAATCCTGATGCCCAGGATTCACATTACATCATTACATCGGAATCTCTGGGGGTGGGTCCAGGTATTGGGCTTTTTTCCAACTGCTCAGGTCATTGCACGGGGCAGGAAAAGCGAAGAAGCACTGGAAAGGAAGCTCTGACCACCCCGCCCAGGACGACTCTCTTTGCTACAGTACAGATACACTCAGAGAGAAGCCCCTTCACTCCAGGAATGCACTGGAGGCTAAATTACAAAGGTGCATCATGCAGTCCAGAGCCAAGATGCCCCAACACCGGGTGGCTGGGAGCCAACGAAAGCATTTGCTGCCCTAAAGGGGGGCAGCCCTTGCTGGGGGGCTTGGGGCCTCTGCAGCTCTCCTGACACTCCATGGACAAGTGGAAGTGGCCCGCTTCCCCTCTGCCCTGCAAGGAACCAGGCTCTGATCTGCTCTTTCTGTTGAGGTCATCGTTGCCTGTTTCTAGCAAAGAGCAGGTTGGGCCTGCTCTACTCACCTTGGGACACCTCACGGTGCAATGTTTCTATCTGCAGACTGCCCTGCTGCATTCCCTAAATAATCCCTGGGAAACACTGAGTAGGTCCCTGTGCTATTTACCTTTCCGCTCAGGAAACAGACAGAGAGTGCAACAGACCCAATATCCGCCAGTCTCCAGAGGCTAATTATACTGATGACACATTTTAAAAGAAAAATCCAAGCTGCACTTGGGTCCAAGGCAGCCCAACAGTGGGATTTTCCAGTGGCCACTAGTGCCCTGCCCTCTTCTGCTTTTCTGACAGTGAGAAGTTTGCTCCCGCCCATGAATCTGCAGGGAACTTCAGGATATGGAATTTAGGTGGCCTTTCCTCAAGTGTCCGTGGCAGAGAATGGGAGTGAGGGGATGAGCGAGAAGAGTAGGAAAAGGGAGAAGGGCCTAAAAACTATAAAGCAGAGCACTTCGGCCTCCTGAATGAAAGGGAAAATGGAAATAAGAAATTCAAAGGGGGAAAGAAGGTGGAATGGAAAATTGAAAGCAAGGGAAGGAAGGATGCCAAAATCATTTTTTTTCTCATCAGTGAGTATTAGAACAAGGGGTGTTTTTCTACTAAAAAGCTATTGAATGAATATAGGTTTCTATACAACGAAATAAACAATCTTAACTTAAAGAAAGGACGGTGACTCCAGGTAAGATTATAAAAGGGCACAAGGCCTTTGGGAAAGAGTGCAGCTGCCCACACGCTACAACTCAGCAATTCCAATTTTTGGTACCTCCCTAGGCATAGACATTCATCAAATACACAGTTAAGAATGTTCGTAAAGACAACTGTTCCTTGCAGCCCAGAAACACCCGAGTGTCTGCCGACAGGAGAACTGAGAAACTGCCGTGGACAGAGGTCTACCAAATGGTGAAAGAATGAACTGCGGGTACAAGTACCCGCACGGATGAAACTCACGGGCATAACACTGAGAAGCGACATCAACACCAATGCTGTCACAAAAGAAGACAGTATTTTAGCGCTTATAGAAACCCCACCAAAAAGTAATGTATTGTTTAGTGATCATCATATGTGATAAATATGTAATAAAAACACCACAAAATTTAGGATTGTGGTGATTACCTCCAGGCAGGCAGAGAAGGGGAGAAACAATCATGGAGCCTTAGACTCCTGCTGCAGACTGTGTTTGTGTCCCCCCCCCCCCCCAGTTCTATGTTGAAACCTAACCTCTATTGCAATGGTATTAGAAGTTGGGGCCTTTGGGAAGTGACTGAGTCCTGAGGGTAGAGCCCTCACGAATGGGGTTAGTGCCCTTTTAAAAGAAGCCCCAGGGAGCCCCTTAGCCTCCTCTTCCATAGGACAGCACAGCTAGAGGACTGACTTTGATGTACCAGGAAGTGAGGTCTCACCAGACACAGAAACTGCCATGCTTTGATCTTGGACTTTCCAGCTTCCAGAACTGGGAAAAGTCAATGTTTGCTGTTTCTGGCATCCAGTCTGTGGTATTTTTGCTCCACCATTCCAAATGGACTGTGATGGCATCTACATCTACCTGCCTGCTGGACGTCTCCATGTGGCCATCCACACAGACACCCAACCACCACAGGCCTGGCACTGAGCATCATCTTCCCTTCCACACTGCTCTTTCTTCTGTGAGCTCCTCCCACCCTAATGGCCCTACGGTCCACCCGGTGGTTCAGATCATAGGAGTTATCCACCTACTTCCTCATCCTCTGCTCCAAATTAGGTAAACCCTTGACCTTCAAGACTTTTTATATGTCTCAAGTCTTTTGCGTATTTCCCCCCATCCCTACTATTCCAACCTCTCTCTAACTTTCCTAGATAACTGCAACAGCTTTTTTTTTTACGTTTGTTTATTTTTTTGAGAGACAGAGAGAGATTGAGAGAGAGAGAGAGAGAGAGAGTACATGCACAAGCAGGTAGAGAGACAGAGAGAGAGGTGGACAGAGGAACTGAGGCGGGCTTGTACTGACAGCAGACAGCCTGATGTGGGGCTCGAACTAATGAACTGCAGGATCGTGACCTGGGCCGAAGTCAGATGCTCAACCAACTGAGCCACCTAGACGCCCCTAGCTTTTTTTCTTTTAAGTTTATTTATTTTGAGAGAGACAGAAACAGCATGAACAGGGGAGGGGCAAAGAGAGAGGGAGAGAGAATCCCATGCAAGGTCCGAACTGTCAGTGCAGAGCCCGATGTGGGGCTCGAACCCACAAAGCAGCGAGGTCATGACCTGAGCCGAAACCAAGAGTTGGACACTTAACAGACTGAGCCACTCAGGTATCCCTAACTGCAACAGCTTTTTAAGTAGACTCCAGCCTTTAGATTGGGTGCCCCTGAATTCTTCTGCCGCTTGCCTACAGAATGATCTGTCTGGAATAGAAATCTGACTACAAGAATCTCCTGCTTGAAACCTCAATGTCTGCTCGCCAGCTACAGGACCCAGTTCAAGTACCTTAGCATCATACTCAAAGCCTGCCAGAATCTGGCCCGTTTTGACCTCTCTAAGCTCATCTTCACTCCTACTGACTCAAATTTTACACTCCTACCTCATGGATCCATTCATAATTCACCCCATACATACAAAGCGTCTGCCTCTAACGCTTACCTCCAACCCCAGTTAGTCATCCTTTTAAGAGCAACACATCGTATCCTGAGAAAACAGTTGCTTCTTAAGGCCAGCAGATTGTTGCCCAAGCCAAAATATTGCCCTAAGTTTACCTAATATTCCATTTCTTCCTAAGAGGAATCAGAAGTTTCAGTTTCAATGAGAAATCCACCAGTTTTTATGTGAAATTTCCTAATATTTAAATATGACTCTCAAGTGTTTTGCAAACACTGTAGAGTCAAATAAAACACAACTGAATTTTGAATTCGAACTGAGCATCATTTTGTAAATATTTTTTTAATGTTTTATTTCTAGGAGAGAGAGAAAGAGAGACAGTGCGAGCAGAGGAGGGCCAGAGAGAGAGGGAGTCACAGACTGAAACAGGCTCCAGGCTCTGAGCTGGCAGTCAGCACAGAGCCCGACACGGGGCTCGAACCCATGAACCGCGAGATCATGATGACCTAAGCGAAAGTCAGACGCTTAACCTACTAAGCCACCCAGGCGCCCCAATTTGAAGCGAGCTCCAGGCTCCAAGCTGATAGCACAGAGCCTGACATGGGGCTCGAACTCACAGACTGTGAGATCATGACCTGAGCCAAAGTTTGACACTTAACCAACTGAGCCACCCAGGTGCCCCTATATTTTAAAGCTTAATATATTAATATTTAGAAATACACTGAATATGGCATATATTAGACATCTGTTATAAAATATTAAATAATATTGTCATACCATAAAAGTTTAAGTAATTGTACACGAAAGAAGAAATAATGACTTATTTCAAGTATTCTTTACCTTTCCCTCAATGCCAGTGCTCTGGGAAATTAAATCACGTGTCTCTCTCTTGTGTTCCCATAATTCTTTTGGGATCCACCCAAAATCCACCTACATCCACCATATTGTCGTATACATATCTGTTTAAGTGTTTGCCTTTCTCAAAAGACTATACAATCTTGTCAGAGACAAATAAAATACCTTAGTATAATATATTTGGGAGATTAAATGATGCAATATTAATAAGGTATCTAGCACAGTGCCTGATATATAGTAGTGAATGTACAAGTGCTTGTTTAAAAACTTATTTTTAGTGGTTCTAACTATCTAATGAGTGAAAAAAATAAATGAATGAAGTCAACTTGAACTAAAAATCTCATTGCTATGATATACATCCCTCTTGGTAACAGCTGCAAACAAATCCTCTATTCATATATCCCTCAGGGATTCTAATCATGAATCAAATCTCATTATAACAAACCTGAGGACTGTGTAATTGTTATTTTAAGTAGTCCACCAGCTGGAGGTTGGAAATGTTTTAGTATATAGGGTTTTTATTGTTGTTATATTTACGTGTGTTGGAAGTGAATTTAAGAGCTCTTCTAAATCATGTATATACTCACAGAACCCCTGAGAACTTAAAGGAAATGTAGAGGACAATAAAGCCATGTCCTTATTTTTCTATCAGTAGAACTACAATGCATGCAGCAATTTCCAAGATGCCTCAAGGGGCTGGAACCCTTGGCTTCTGGCCTGGCATGATGCCAAGAAGACAATTTCTGTTCTTGAAAAGAATCCTTCCAAATTATTTCGGACTCAGTGGCACGCAAGCCTACTCCTTGTGCCTGAAGTGGGGTCCTGAGTAAAGACAGAGAAAAGGGGCTTTAAAACATGATTTGGGGGCTCCTGGGTGGCTCAGTAGGTTACGTGTGCTGACAGCTCAGACCCTTGGAGCCTGCTTTGGATTCTGCGTCTCCCCCTCTCACTGCCCCTCCCCTGCTCATACTCTGCTTCTTTCTCTCTCAAAAATAAACATTTAAAAAAATTAAACAAAACAAAACATGATTTTGAGCTCAGAAGTCCTTTTGCTTAACAAATTAAATTAAATTAATAAACAATAGGGGCGCCTGGGTGGCTCAGTCGGTTAAGCATTGGACTTCTTCTCAGGTCATGATCTCAAGGTTCGTGGGTTTGACCCCGCGTCGGGCTCTGTGCTGACAGCCAGCTCAGACCTGGAGCCTGTTTCAGATTCTGTGTCTCCTTCTCTCTCTGACTCTCCCCTGCTCAAGCTGTCTCTCTCTCTCTCTCTCAAAAATAAATAAAAAACATTTAAAAAATTAACTAACAATAATAACTTAGGAAATCCAAAAAAGCAACATCTCACCCACCTGAATTTCCCCCTGAATGGAATCCCAGGACATTTTCCTTAGAATTCTAGAAGAGCCTGAAATGACCAGCTCCTATCTAGCTACGTAACAATGGCTCAACAGCTGGCTGGCTAAATGACTCGTTAGTTTAACAAATAGCTGAGCACTAACTCTGTGTGACTCACTGTGCTGGCAGCAGGGGTGCTCAGTGACTAAGCACAGTCCCTACCTATGAGGAGTTCTCTCAGAGAGAAATTCACAGGGAAGCAGACCATCACGTCACCCTGCAACCGAGATCCGAGATCCATAGGGACAAACTGCAGAATACAAAGGAGATCCTGTTGCCTGGAGTTATAAGTAAAAATCTATCAGAGCCTTCGTAAGAGTTTTGCAGCTAATCTCTTCTTAGATTTTCCCAGAGTGTTTCAGAATAAGATGCAAACCTTTCCCTACAAAGAGAGAACAACACAAAAAAACATACCTCATCATCTCTTACTGAGATGTCTTCTCAGATTTGAGTTAGTGACCATTTTACTGCTTCAAAGCAAATGGCTTTAAAGGCTTGCCATGGTTTTCCCTATTCGGACAAGTGTCTGATCTTGTTTTTATCTTTGCTTAGTTATTTGCTAGAATAATAACTTGTGGCAGTGAGTTCTCCTGGGTTACTATTCACTGTGAAAGGGAAAGAACTCTTTGTTTCGTTGGTTTAGATTCGTGGTGGAACCATTATGCTCTGCTAAGAGAAAAGCTAAGTACACATAAGCTGGTTAACAGCCACTAAAAGGGGCCATTCATTGCTCTGCTGGGGATACGGATGGGGAAGAGGGTCAGGAGTTCTGGCACCTGGTCCCCATGCTGCTCCCCTGCATAAGCCGTTTCAATCATTCAGTATCTTCATCCATGAAAAGAGAATAAAACGTCTTTTAAAGGTGTTTGAAATGTTACCTAATAAGCTGGTGTATCACGGGAGCTCCTCTTTGAGGGTTCACTCCAGCACCACAGCACACACATCAACACAAATCCACCTGGAGACACACCGAAGAGGTAAAGGCCATGTGTTTTACCCTATATGTGTCCACTACACACGTAGCAGATACTTGCCTCTCTCTCGGGGAAGTTCTTCTCTACTTCCGATCATTGTATCTGCCCGGTCTCTGGGCAGTCTTTTGAACCAAGGGTTTCAATCCTTCGTTATCAAATGAATGCGTTTATCGGGCACCTAGATAAGGCCTCAGACAGAGAACTCTAGGGCTGTGGCCCTCAAGTATGGTCCAGAAACCCGTGGTGTTTTCAGACCCCTTCTGGGGGCTCCATGAGGCCAAAAGTCAAGCATGGATCCTTTCAAAGTGCAAGGTAGATTAATGCACTTTAACATAACAAAGCATGAAAAGCTCATTCATACAGTTTCAGATTCCACACTGCAACTAATCTTTAAAAAACGATCACTTGTAGGGGTGTCTGGGTGGCTCAGTCAGTTAAGGGTCTGACTCTTAGTTTTGGTTCAGTTCATTATCTCACAGTTCATGGGTTTGAGTCCCACATTGGGCTCTGCACTGACAGTATGGGGCCTTCTTAGGATTTTTTCTTCCTCTCTCTGCTCTCTCTCTCTCTCAAAATAAATAAGTAAACTTAAAAAAAAAAAAAACAACCAAGGTTAAGCATCCAACTTTGGCTCAGGTCATGATCTCGAAGTTCGTGAGTTTAAGCCCCGCACAGGCTCTTTGCTGCTAGCATGGAGTGTGCTTCTGATTCTGTCTCCCTCTCTCTCTGCCCCTCCTCTGTGTGCGTGCTCTCTCAAAAATAAACATTTAAAACAAATCACTTGTCAAGTTTTTATGTAGAATACAAAGGATATCTATAAGTATTTGAAAAGGTTATTAAAATATTCTTCTCTTTTCCAATAACATATCAAAGTGAGGCTGGATTATCTTCAAATACTTCAAATAAAACAACATACTGCAAGAGATAGAATCTCGCATGTAAGCCAAACACTACGGAGATCTGAACACTTTTCTCACTACCTTTCCTTTGTTTTGGAAAATATAGTTATTTTCATAAGATATGCTATTTTGCATTAGCATGCATGAGGTATATTCTTGTTATTTACAAATGAGTTAAAATTTTTAAATGTCTCTGTTTTCATTTTTAATATGGAAAATATTCATAGATATAACCAAAATAACCAAGCTCCTTGTTGTCTTCAATAATTTTTTTATAGTTGGGGCGCCTGGGTGGCTTAGTCGGTTAAGCGTCTGACTTTCGCTTTGGTCATGATCTCGCGGTTCGTGGGTTCGAGCCCCGCGTCGGGCTCTGTGCTGACTGTCAGCTCAGAGCCTAGAGCCTGTTTCAGAGTCTGTGACTCCCTCTCTCTCTGACCCTCCCTTGCTCACGCTGTCTCTCTCTCTCTCTCTCTCCTAGAAATAAATAAAACATTAAAAAAAATATTTTTCTTATAGTTTATTTATCTTTGAGACAGAGAGAGACAGAGCATGAGCGGTGGAGGGGCAGAGAGAGAGAGAGACACAGAATCCAAAGCAGGCTCCAGGCTCTGAGCTGCCAGCACAGAATCCGATGCTGGGCTCAAACCCACAAACCGCGAGATCATGACCTGAGCCAGAGTCGGACCTTTAACTGACTGAGCCACCCAGGCGCCCCAATAATTTTTAAATTAAGTTGTTTTTATTGATAATTGTAAGTACCTATACAAAGAAATAACACACAAGGGTATCAAGTATCTCTCACCCAGTGTCATGAGGAACACAGGCAACATCTTGCAAAACTGTAGTACATCGCATCAGGATATTGACATTGATAGAGCTAAGATTCAGAACATTTCCATCACCACTAGGATCCAGCAGTTTCCCTTTCATAAACACACCCACGTTTTTTCCATTTACCCTTTCCTTGACTGCTGGCTTAATTAGTCTGTTCTACATTTCTATAATTTTATCATTCACCATAATTTTTTAGAGATTAATCCAGGCTTTCACGTATATTAATAATTCATTCTTTTTTTTTTTTTCTTGTACTGTAGTTTATTTGCCATGCATTCACTGAAGGGCATCCAGGTTGCTTTTAAGTTTTAGGCGTTACAAATAAAGCTGCCATATACATTGTTATATGGGTTTTTGTGTGAATAGAAGTCTTGGCTTCTTCAGGATAAATGTAACTGCTGGGTCATATAGTAGTTGCATGTTCATTTATTTGTTTGTTTTTATTATTAGAGAGAGAGTGCACAAGACAACTAGCAGAGGAGAGGGGCAAAGGGAGAAGAGGTGGGGGGGGAGGATCTTAAGCAGTCTCCATGCTTGGCATGGAGCCCAACTTGGGGCTCAATCCTAGGACCCTGGGATAATGACTGGACCAAAATCAAGTGTCGGCTGCTCATTAGACTGAGCCACCCAGGCATCCCTCATGTCTAGTTTTTTAAAAAGCTGCCAAATTGTTTTCCAGAGTGACTGTACCATTTTACGTCCCTACCAGCTAAGTGATCCAGTATCTTTGACTATATCTCTACTAGTATTTGTTGTTGTTAATGTTTTTCCTTGATGCATTCTGATATGTTTGTAGTGATGGCTCATTGTAGTCTGGGCCTGCATTTCCCTAGTAGCTAGTGCTGTTGGCATTTTTTTTTTTTTGATGTGATTATTTGTTATCTGTATTTCTTCTTTGATGAAATGTCTCTTCGTGTCTTTCACCCATATACTAATTGGACTATTGAGTATTAAAAATCCTCTACATATTATAGAGAATAGTCCTTTGTTAGATATGAGGTTTATAAACATTTTTTCCCATCCTGTAGCTGTCTTTTACCCTCTCAGTAGGGTCTTTCACAGAACAATCTGTATGTCATTGATTTCCCTTTCTTGCCTGATAGTGGCTGAAACATCTAGTCAGTTGAGTAAGTGATGTGAGTGCACATTCTTGCCTTGTTCCTGGTCTTAGGGGAAAGCCTTCAGTCATTTACCATTAAGTATAACGTTAGCTATAGATTTTTTTTGTACATGTTCTTTATCAAGATGAGGAAGTTTGCTTGGGTTCCTATTTTCCCAAGAGTTTTTATCATGAATTAATGTTGAATTTTGTCAAATGCTTTTGCTACATTGATTGATGTGATCACGTGATTTTTCTTCTTTAGCTGTTAATATGATGGATTACATTGATTCATATTTAAATACTAAACCAGGTTTCCATCCCTGGCATAAATCCCACTTGGTAATGGTGTATAATTCTTTTTATATATTGCTAAATTCTATTTAATAACATTTTGTAAAGGGTTTTTGCACCTATATTCATGAAAGATATTGGTCTGAAATTTTTTTAATACAGTCTTTGTCTGGTTTGGGTATCAGGGTAATATCAGTTTCATAAAATGAATTGGGAAGGGTTCTCTCTTGCTATTTTCTGGAAGAAATTGTGTATCATTTGTATTCACTCTTTTTTTTTTTTAAGTTTATTTTGAGAGAGAGAGAGCACGTGAGCAGGAGGGGGGCAGAGAGAGGGGAGAGAGACAATCCCAAGCAGGCTCTGTGCTGACCAGTAGCCCAATGAGGGGCTGAATCCCATTAAACCCGAAAGCATGACCTGAGCCGAAATCAAAAGTGGGATGCCAACTTAGCCACCCAGCCGCCCCTGTATTAACTCTTTTTTAAGTGAGCTGGTAGAAGCCATCTGGACCTAGAGAGACTTCCTTTATGTGAGTACTTAATTAGAAATTCAATTTCCTTAATAGTTAGAAGCCTATTCAAATGATCTATTTCATATTGAGTGAGTTATGGTTATTTGAGGAAGTGGTCCATTTCATCAACTCAAGGGGAGAAGGAAAGCCCATTATAGTTACCCATATTGTGTTCATTATAGGCTTATTATAGGCTGGCCAGGATGAAAGTTTCAGCTCCCTACTTGGCCGTCTCTGACTCCACCATGGTGGGGGTTCAGGGTGCCTCATTACAGCCTCATGAGGGTAGAAGTCTGGACTCTCCAGTTGGCCTTTGCTAGATGGATTTCGGTAAAGCTATGGTTTTGGCTACAGTAGAATGGTTATTGTCTAAAAGTTTCCTGTCTGGCTAAATTTCCCCTCTCCTATTGCCTTAGCTAGGGAAAGGAGACTTCTGCTGGAGTTTCTCTTTTCTGCACGCATTGGTGTTTCTGGGTTGCCAGCTTCTTCAACTTCCATAGGAAACAAAAGGTAGACCCAGGGGCCAGCCACTGCAACACTACTCAGGTTCCTAGGTCCCTGGCCAGACTGCCATCTTGTCTCCACATTTCAGAGCTTTTTTACGTTTGCTTTATGTATAATGTCTAGCGTTTTTAGCTGCACTTAGTGAGAGGAATGTGGGAAAGTTTGTCTAACCCACATTTCAGAAGCAGAAGTATCCTCAGTAATTTAAGAGGATGAAGCATTTTGACTTTGGGAACCACTAGAGAATACAAAATGTGTAAATCATAGATTCTTGCTCTTGATTTGTCACCTTGCTGTGAATGTGACATGTCAGGAGTTTTAAATATGTAGCTTTTTGTGTCACACTATATATTTTTTAATAAAATAAACTATCACCAATTATACATGATCCAAAAAATTCCTTTCTGGTTATTCCATTGTTGTAGAGGCTTGCTTTTCTGCTCTGCACCGCAGCATACCATACCGCACCACATCACACTGTAATGACAGGGACAGCACAACAATTTACATTTGCATAGCCCGTGACTGTTTACAAAGCGCTCTCGTGTACGTTATGACATCTGATCCACACAACAACCATATAAGGTCAGCTGAACTAGTATTATCATGCCAGGGCTGACGTTTGGCTGGCACACACCAGTGCATTTGTACTGGCTGTAAAAAAACAAAATATTTCCATAAAAGCTGCTGTCTTGAGCCCCCAGATATCTCCCTGCCACCTGTCCCCCCACCTCCTAATGATCCTGTAGTTAAAAGGCTAATGCTGGGCCAAGATGGGAACTTGCCAGTGTCAAATCTGATGGGGTGGTGCCCGAGCCACTCCTGTTTGTCAGATACTTTGACTCTCACCTCTTAGTCTCCTACTCATGAGACACAGAAGCTCTGAGAATGAGTGACCTGCTCACGGTCTCTGAGCAGGGTTTTCAAGACCCAAAGACCCAGAGCCTTCCTGAGCCAATGAATGGACGGAGAACTCCAAGCAGTGGGGCTGACAGGCAGCCCCGTTGAGGCCTCCCCACACCCTGCTTTGTTCTCCTGCCTCTCTGTGCCTTGGCACCTGCTGTTTCCCAAACAATTGAGAGTGCCCATCCCTGAAGGCTTCTCTAGAAACCCTAGCCCCCCCCCCCACCTTCCCTTCTCAACTGCCCAGAGCCCATATACACCAGCTTTTGGTGGGGTGGGTGGGGAGACGGGGGCAGGGAAGAGGCAACTCCACAATGAGTCATGCATGTATGTTTTCTATTCCCCCCAGAGATCATACAGTCCTTAAGGAGAAGAACCATGCCCTACATCGCAAACCATCTGGAGCACAACGTTAGGCACATAATGGGTTCTCTAGAGCCCATAAGAAATATTGACTGGTTGGTAGGTTATGAGAGGCAAAGCAGGGACTTTATTCTTTTTAAAAAATTTTTTTCAATGTTTTATTTATTCCTGAGAGAGACCGTGTGAGCAGGGGAGGGTCAGAGAGAGAGGGAGACACAGAATCTGAAACAGGCTCCAGGCTCTGACCTAGTTGTCAGCACAGAGCCCGATGCGGGGCCCGAACCCACTAACTGTGAGATCATGACCTGAGCTGAAGTCAACCGCTTAAGCGACTGAGCCACCCGGGTGCCCCGAGCAGGGACCTTAAAGACAGGGAGATGTGTTCACACAACAGTTGCTGCTCTCTTCTTTCTCCTGCTGTTTTTCCACCCATTTAAGGTTTCTTTCTTTCTCTCTTTCTTTTTTTTAAGTTTATTTTTTGGGGTGCAGAGGGGCAGAGACAGAGGGAGAGAGAGAATCCCAAGCAGGCTTCACGCTGTCGGTGCTGAACCCGGGGCAGAGCTCAATCTCACAGACCGTGAGACCACGACCTGAGCCAAAATCAAGAGTCAGACGCTTAACCGCCTGCACCACCCTGGCGCCCCCACTTACAGTTTCATACGCATGAACACACCATGAAACAAGGTATGTATGACTCCCGATTTGTTACCCTTGTACCCTTCACTTCACGGCTACATGATTGGTGTGTGCTCACTCCCCATACAATTTCTTAGAATGTATACATTTGAGGACGATGACAGCAAAGAAGGACATAAACTCTGATGAGTAAACGGGGCATTGGAACTATGCAGAGCGCCCCTGCCCTGACCACCGGGGGACGCCTGGGTGGGCCAGTGTTGGGCCGATAACCAGGCCAGTGGCACAGGGGGAAAGGGTCTGACCGCGCTGCCACAAGTCTCTCAAGTGGCCCTCCTGTGACAACACACTCATTTTCAGAAAACACGGCATGAAATCTGTCTGTGGCAGCCAACTTGGTGTGGGATGACCCTGACATAAATGAGATGGTTCCTAATTTCCGAGGCCTGACAGAGCGAGATAAGGGTCAACAGTGGCTGCTGGGCAGGTCTGTGAGGGGACAGCGCCCAGTGAGGAATTCCTCCTGACCTGAAGCAGCTGAGTGCCCAGCTGGGGACGCTCAGACGGGCACCCCCAGCTCCCTGCCCTCCCAGGACCCCCTCCTGCGCCCTCCCCCCAGGGGCTGCTCTTGTAAGAAGTTTTGAGGTAAAACCTGTTGCCAACATGCTCAGAAGTCAGAAAATTCCCATGCGCTACTAGCTATGTATTTTGGCCTGCAGTTTGCTCCTCTCTTGTGACAGACACCGTGAGAAGGTGAGGAGGAAAGCGAGAGATTTAAAAATGACCAGGAAGGAGAAAGAGGGAAGGGAGGCTCCTGGGCCACGTGCCAGCCTGGCGGGAGCCACGGCCCCACCATCAGCAAGCACAGGAGCAGCCCTGGGCCCTGAGGAGGCGCCCGCCACACTCGGACACGCAGACACTCGCCCCACGGACAGGATGCTTCACGGGCCCCAGCACCCACATGTTTGTTTCTCTAGGACTTCCACAAGAAAACAACCTGAAGCATAAAACTTGCTGTTCCCTGGCTGCCGTCAGAGTGGAAAAGTTGAGGTGACGGAAGAATGTACGTGTGGCAAGGTGAAGACGGCAGGCGTGGCAGCCAGGCCCGTGTGGCCCACCTGGAGGTGCCCCCGGATCCCACTTCCCATGAATGGAGCCCAGTAGCTGCTCTCTCTCTCTCTCTCTCTCTCTCTCTCTCCCCCTCCCTCTCGTAAACAAAGGCACACAGCCGCGCACATGAGCACACAGACACACACTGTCCTTACTTCTAAACTAACATGCCCCTGTCCCCTCCTCAGGTTAGATGCTGAGCTAAAGTCAGAAACCCCCCTCAGTCCGTGTGTGTCTTAACAGGTCTTTTTAAGACAAGGCCACACCCCCAGGCAACCGCGGCCCTGGTGCAGCTGTGTGGTTACCAGGCTGGGTGTTGTGCCCCTCAGTCCCACCCCACAGGCCGGGGCCTGGGCCTGCCACACTCAGGACCCTCCCCTTGGCTTCCTTTTTGTGGACGATAGTCACGAAAATTTGGTTTCTACACCTGTGATTGTGGGTGGTTAAACTCACTAAAGAGAAACACAACAAACAAAATCTCTGCGTTTTTTCCCCCGGTGTAAACATTCTATCCCCCAGGGGTTGGTGAACTCCAGGGAGAGCGGTTTTCCCAACAATAATTATATCTTTAAGGCAACTGCAGCCCTGTGTCTGATCCGCCATGCCCAGGGAGTTGTTTATTTGACGCGAGCCACACCCTCCGCTGAGTTTTCTAAAGCCAGAGGACTGATGTCCAGGGAACCCCCCCCCCCCGCGCCCCGCCAGCCCCTCAGCTGCTCCAAGGAGGTGCGCGACAGGCCCGAGCGGGCGCATCTGCAGTGGACGGCCGCCCTTCCACCCATCCGGCCGGGGGCGGCCCAGGTGGCAAACAATACCCTCTTTCATGGGAGGCAGGTGGCTCCATTGCGACACAGAGTGGGAAGTATCAGGTCTAACTGTGAGAGGCTGTTTGGGAAACGAAAGGAAATATATTTCCAGAGGGAAGGGGCCAATGAAGTGCTGTCGACGGGCCCAACCCTCATGCCACAGCCAGGGCGAAGAGCCAGCTGGGAAACCCAGGCACGGCGGAACCCGTTGTTAAAATATTGCCGCACTTTGGTTCTGAGTGGTAAGTAGCGGGCTGTCCCAAGCCCCGCTGGGCTCCCTGCTGCCCGGGCCTACCCTGGCTCGTTCCCCGGACTTTCTCAGGGGCCAGCTCGTATCAGGCCCCTCCAGGAACTTGTTCTTCTCCCACTCA
The DNA here is from genome assembly GCF_003009895.1 of Hyaena hyaena. Lineage (NCBI taxonomy): Eukaryota > Metazoa > Chordata > Mammalia > Carnivora > Hyaenidae > Hyaena > Hyaena hyaena. The sequence goes on along the minus strand of NW_024080719.1, from coordinate 2,950,315 downwards.
TCAGTCCGGTCAGCTCTGACCGTTAAACTTGTTTTAATTGAGGTATAATTGACATATAACATTATATTAGCTGCAGGTGCACTATATAACGATCGGACACTTGTGCACACTGTGAAACGCCACGGTAAGTCAGGTTACCACTTGTCTCCATACGAAGAACAACGAAAAATGTTTTTCTTGTGATGAGAACTTTCAGGGTTTAGTCTCATGGCAACGTTCAAGTATGTACTATAATAATATTGCCTGTAGTCACCATGATGTGTATTACATCCCCATGATTTATTATTTATTTTAGAACTGGAAGTTTGTCGCTTTTGGCCCCCTTCATCTGTTTCACTCCTCCCTCATTTCCCCCTCCAGGGCCACCCCCAACGGCCACCATTCTGGTCTTCCTATCTAGGAGTTTTGCTTTCTTTTTTAGATTCTACATATAAGTAGGGCGCCTGGGTGGCACAGTCGGTTAAGCATCCGACTTTGGCTCAGGTCATGACCTCACGGTCTGTGGGTTTGAGCCCCGCATCGTGCTCTGTGCTGACAGCTCAGAGCCTGGAGCCTGCTTCAGATCCTGTGTCTCCCTCTCTCTGCCCTTCCCCTGCTTGTGCTCTGTCTCTCAAAAATAAACAAACATTAAAGAAATCAAATAAAAAATTAGATTCTACATATAACTGAAGCCATATGGTATTTGTCTTTCTCTATCTGCCTGATTTCACTCAGCATAATACTCTCTAGGTCCATCCATGTGGCCATAAATGGCAAGGTTTCATTTGTTTTTATGGCTCAGCAGTATTTCATTTCATATATAGATCGCATCTTTATTCACCCACCCGTGGACAGTTAGGTTGCTTCCATATATTGGCTATTGTAAATGATGCTGTGAGGGGCACATGTCTCTTTTTGAATTAATGTTTTATTTTCTTCAGACAAATATCTGATAGTGGAATTTCTGGATTGTATGGTAGTTCTATTTTTAATTTTTTGAGGAAGGTCTATACTGTTTTCTATAGTGGCTGCACCAGTTTACATTCCCACCAACAGTGCATGAGGATCCTCTTTTCCTCACATCCTCTCTAACTCTTGTTACTTCTTTTTAAAAATTTTTTTTAATGTTTATTTATTTTGGAGGTGGGGGAGAGACAGAGAGAGAGGGAGACACAGAATCCAAAGCAGGCTCCAGGCTGTGAGCTGTCAGCACAGAGCCTGACGCAAGGCCCAAAATCGGGAACTGCAAGATCATGACCTTGGCTGAAGTCGGATGTCACTCAGGCGCCCCAACACTTGTTATTTCTTATCCTTTTAATAACAGTCATTCTAACAGGTATGAGGTGGTATCTCATTGTGGATTTTTTTTAAGTTTATTTATTTATTTTTGGGGGAGTGAGGGAGAAAGTGTGTGAGAGGGGGTGGGGAACAGAGAGAGAGGAAAGAGAGAGAATCCCAAACAGGTTCTACACTGTCAGCATGCAGCCTGCTACAGGGCTTGAACCCACAAACCGTGAGATTATGACCTGAGCCAAAACCAAGAGTCAGATGCTCAACCAACTGAGCCTCCCAGGTGCCCCTCACTGTGGTTTAATTTGCATTTCCCTGTTGATTACTGATGATGAGCATCTTTTCATGTGTCTGTTGGCCATCTCCGTATCTTCTTTGAAAAAACGTCCATTCAGACCCTCTGTACATTAAAAACAAACATTTTTGGCACTATTGAATTGTATGAATTCTTTATATATTCTGGATTTTAACCTCTTCTTGGATACGTGATTTGCAAATATTTTCTTCCATTCAGTAGGTTGCCTTTTCATCTTGCTGATGGTCTTCTTTGCTTTGCAGAAGCTTTTTAGTTTCATGTAGTCCCATTTTAAAATTTTTGTTGCTGTTGCCTTTGCTTTTGGAGTCAGATCCAAAAAATGCTTGCCAAGACCAATGTCAAAGAGCTTATTTCCTATGTTTTCTCCTGTGAGTTTTATGTTTTCAGGTCTTACATGCGAGTCTTCCATCCATTTTGAGTTAATTTTTGCGTATGCTGTGAGATAGTAGTCTAGATTCATTCTTTTGCATAGAGCTGTCCACTTTCCTCAAAACCATTTATTGGAGAGATTACTCTTTCCGCATTGTACATTCTTGTCTCCTTTGTCATAAATTAATTGATCACATATGCATGAGTTTATTTCTGGGATCTGTATTCTGTTCCATGGATCTGTGTCTGTTTTTATGCCAATGCCATACTGCTTTGATTACTATAGTTTTGTAATATAGTTTGAAATCAGGGGGCATGGTGCTTTAGGCTTGGTTTTTGTTTTTCAAGATTGCTTTCACTATTCAGGGTCTCTTGTGGTTCCATACGAATTTTAGGATTATTTGTTCAATGGCTGTGATAAATGCCATTGGAATTATGATAAGGGCTGACCGACCTGCAGAGAACCCTGTCTGTAGATTCAGCACACCCGTGGCAGGACATGAGTTCAGGCTACACCACCATCTTGGACAATGTTACATATTGTTAACCAAAACCTTGTAGCGCCTCTTTCTAAAACTTCACCCACCCACCCTCATCAGAAGGAATTGCCCTTTGAGAAGTCAGATAGCACATTGCTTACACTTGGACATTTACTACAATCTTTAGTGTCATTTCTATGCTATGTGGTCATTTATGCCCAGGTCTCTCCCTTCCCAGGACCCCTGCATCATTTATCCAGGGTTGCCCAGCACCTAGGACAGACTAAGTGCTACATACATGTTTGTGACATTGGTTTGAATCGCGGTTGGCTTAAAGGTGGGGAGATAGGATGAGAAATAAGTCCGGTAGAGACAAGGGCCGTTTCCCTGTGTGCATGTGTGCATGGGGCCTGGGGGGCCGTTTCCGCCGTCTCTGCTGATCTGAGTGGAGAGAATGAAGACAGGTGTGAGTGGAGGTGGAGAAGCCATCCGCCAGGACAGTCTGGAATAGGAGCAGCCAGACTGGAATGGTGACAGGCCTCTCCCAAGACTCGACTCTCCCATCTGGCTTGTTGGCTCTGCTCAGACCGAGAGAGCCCGTTGGAAATATTAGCTTCTGCTCACTGAGGCTCCGAAGGAAAGTGGCTCTTTGCAGCTACTCAGGAGGCGCTCGGCTGGAGAGACCCCAAGAAGGCCTCTAATTCAGCCCTCTGCCCCCACAAATGGATAAAACAACCTAACATTGGCCCCTCTTTTCAAGACCCCCAGACTCCTGATGCTGCCTGGGGAGGCAGGAACAGCAAAGCAACCTCAGAGGGACTGCAGTCTGCCCCTCAGAGCCTCCCCCGGGGGAGGGGGCGGGGGGGGGGGGCTGTGTGTCAGCAGCAGAGCAAGAGCTCTGTATAAGTCCGAATCTTATACAATTTGGGGGATCCTCTTTTAGAGAAAGAATCCAAACTTACAAAGACAAAATGCGGTACAGGGTCTTAGAAGGAACTCACTTGAGTAAGGGGCCTGAACCGTATGCTTCCTTCACAGAACAAATTTACCTCTGGGACAACCTTAAGACAAGGCAGGAGGAGGTGGTTATTCGTGTCCACACTGGGTGGATTCACACAAGGAAATGTACTGTCTCACAGTTGCAGAGGCTAGCTGTCACAGGGAGCCCTTCCTTGCTCCCCCCTAGCTTCTGGCGCCTTGCGGACAGTCCTGGGTTGTCCTTCCTGCAGTCGCATTACTGTGGCCTCTGCCTCTATTGACGCTTCCCCTGTGTGTCACTGCCTTCACATGGCCTTCCGAGGACACCGGTTATTGGATTGGAGAGCTCACGGGCTGGCGAAACACGGTGGGCAAAGAGTCGTCCCAGAAAACACTGTGAGGAGGTATCCACAGCCAAAGGATCATGGAGACCAGCTCCCAGTGCTCACCGAGCTCAGCCAAAGGGCCGGACGCACAAGTGGTTAAAGTAGCAGGTAATGTGGGCTGGGATGCATTGCTGTTTATGGGTTTCCTTCCTCTAAAAGGCTTAATTATGTTTTGCTTCATCTCCAAAATGAATTTAGGTGTGCTGAGTACACACCAAGTGGCAGGAGCAGACCGAATAGCTCCAGATTGCAGGACGAAGCCAGGCTGGGATTAAGAACAGACAGATCATCACAAGAGGGGTGCTCCACATTCATTCAGTAATCCTGGGCCTGCCCAGCAAGCTTGACCATGGGCCCGCCTGCTTGCTTCAACGTTCTAATTCACCAAATGCCAAAGAGGCTGTGACATTTTCAAAGTCATGATTCAATTAAATACACTCAAGTTTACAATGCTACCCCCTGTGGCTCATCCATGCTGATCCAATCACCCTCTCAGAATCCAGCGATGACCCAGGGACATCATTCTGAGTGTGAATTATCCATGGATGTAGTCCTGCACTTGTGAGTGTTGAGGAGACTGGCTGTATCTTGCTGACCATGCGGTATAATGTAGAAGTGGCTTCCTGGTCACATGAGTCAAGGACAGAAGAGCGTGGTTATGTGAGTTTTTAGTTGTTTTGATACTACATTAAGAAGCAATACAGGGACGCCTGAGTAGCTCAGTTAGTTAAGCATCTGACTTCTGCCCAGGTCATGATTTCATGGTTTTTGAGTTCAAGTCCCGCATCGGGCTCTGAACTGACAGTGCAGAGCCTTCCTGGGATTCTCTTTCCCTCTTTTTCTGCCCCTTGCCGACTTGTTGTCTCTTTCTCAAAAACAAATAAATAAACTTAAAAGAAGAAGAAGCAATATGATAATGGACATTTGATTGCACTTGAGGGCATGGAACAAGTTCATGGACTGACCAGTTGTGCTTAGAGCATGTTTGATCTTGATGTGCAGGAAAGGCAGGCTCTGTGCTGACACAGCCCCCACCCACCCACAGGGAAGGGCAGCCCCTCCCCCTCTCTGATAGTGCCATTAAGACCTTGTGTGACTCTTTGCACTTTGGGCCACCCTGCTGTGCGTTCATGGGCTTTCACTGAAAGAATCAAAACTTCGACCCCTTCTGTCCCTTAGGCACCTGGACCTTGTCTTGCCTTTCATTGGGGCAACGGACTTCCTCCTTTCCCTGTGCTTGCACTCGGGAGCTGCTTATCAGAAAGCAAGGTTGCCCCTCAGAATTCGTCACCATCTGTTAGTCCCTCTGGCATCTCCAGTCCATAGGGAGAACCCACAACACAGCAGACCACGGATATGTGTGCATCCATTTTCTGCCTTCAAAGGGTTAAACCGGTGTGCCCCACGAGAAACCTCTGTTTGCAGCCACCACCTTGCTGGACACGATATAGTGCTGGTAGTTGGGGCTGAAAGCTGCTTTACATCTGCTTTGTGTATGTCACCTACCTCTGGGGCTTTTATTTATCTTATTTGGTGATCACCAACACACTGAACACGGGGAACATCTGTTCAATAATTAATCCATGCATCAACAGGGACCTGGTTTATTTTTGCTCTCCGTGTAACCCAGGAACTATCATAGTACCCAGCTCAGGAGGAATCCTGAATAGGGGTTTTGAGGTGAATGAAAAAAATGAGTAAATAAATGAATGATGTATCGAAATGAGAGTGATGGCAATATGAATGGGAAGGACCCAGCTGAATGACAGCGACCAGGGAAGTTTCCATGAAGGAATGAGACGGTAGCTGGGTGGCTGAGACCGAGCTGGATCCCACCATACAAGGAGAGGAAGAAGCCAGGACTATTTCTGTTGATGATCTTCTCGGGAGGAAGCAGCCTGTGTTGGGAGGGATGTTTGGGTTCAGTCAGTTAACAGCCACCATCCTGGAAGCTCAAGATACTATCAGGACCAAGCTAGCGCCTGACATGGAGGTTGTAAGAATTTGAGATCATGCAGGAGGTGCAGCAGGTAGAGGCCATTCAACCACGGGTATGGGCAGTGAGTGTGAATGCATGTTCTGCTCAGGCCAAGGGGCCCTGAGTGAGTGTGTTTTATGCCCCGAAAGAGAAAGATTAGAGAAAGTCAACATCTCCCTCCCACTCAGTACTCTGGACTCCTAGCCACTTGCACTGACAGGTTTTCTACTCGAGCTTCTTGGATTTCCCCTAAGGAAGCTTTTCAACAGCACCACCCACTACCACTGTCTCATCTTGGTTCCCACACAGACTAATCCATTCCACACATACTTGTCGGGCACCCACCGTGTGCCAAGCATTCTCCTAGCAACGGCAAAGAGAAGACAGGCACAGTCCCTGCTATCATGCAGCTTACATTCTCCAGCAGAAAAAACAGAATATCAAACAAGAAAGAAAGGAAAAAAGAAGATAATTCCTGGTGTGAAGGGCACAATAAGCAACATCAACCAGGGCAACATGATAAAGAGTGACAAGGTCGGGGGCGGGGGGAGTTTTAAATATAGTGGTTGGTCAGAAAAGGTAGCTTGCTTACTTGCTTTCCTTTCCTCTTTTTTTTTTTTTTTTCCTTAGTAGGCTTCATGCCCGGTGTGGGGCTTGAACTCACAACCCTGAGATCAAGACCTGAGCTGAGACCAAGGTATGAGTGTTTAACCAACTGATCCATCCAGGTGCCCCAGAGAAGGTAGCTTTGGAGAAGTGACATTATAGCTGAAAGCTATAGGTAGAATAAACTCCTGTCAAATGTCAATAAAGAAAGAATAGGGAATAAAATATTAAAACTGTATCAGTTAGAAACTGAGATGGACCACAATTAACAAGAAATACGCAAAGTAGCTCAACTAAGTTACAGGTTTATTTTGCCCATGCTAATTAAGTACAGAGGCAGACAGCCCCCAGCTAGTTCAGTAATGCATCAGGGAACTAGATCTTTCTATTTTGGGGGTTCCACCATTTCTAGTGCCTGACTTCTAGTTTTATAGTCACATCGTGGTTCAAGGTTGGTGCTGGAGTGCCAGCCATTTCATCTGTATTCCAAACAGGAAGAGGAGAAAAAGAAAGGGGCAAAGGGGGCACAATCTAGCTATCTAGCCCCCTTTGAAGGGACTTCCCTGGAAATCCCGCCCAGTGAATTCTCATTGACAGATATTTGACCATAACTTAGACTCATGGCCACAGAACACAAGAAAAGCAGAGTCTTTTAGCTGGGGACTCTGTCACTGACATATAGGATAACTAACTAGTCCCCAAAGGCCAAAAAGCGCTTCTGCTCCAGACCCCGAGAGCACGAATTTCTGTTGACCACACTGATGGTATAGAATTTAAGATGGAGCCACTTCCCCACAGGTGATACTGGTGATCTAAATTAGAGCTCAGAGGTCGGTTGCCCCTTCCCTCATACAGATCCCACCTTTAATTGTCCCTCCTTTACTCCCTGTATTAAAACCACTGGCATATATACAGTTCTCTTTGCTGAAGAATAAGGACTGAGTTTTTTCAAGTACTTGTAGGAGGTTTAATAGTGCCATTCAGAGATATCAAGTCCTCAACTCAGGCACTTGTACTTGTTACCTTATTTGGGAAAAGAGTCTTTGCAGGTTTGATTAAATTAGTGGTTTTGATGGGCGCCTGGGCGGCTCAGGCGGTTAGGCATCCGACTTCAGCTCATGTCATGATCTCACAGTTCATGGGTTCAAGCCCCATGGCAGGCTCTGTGCTGACAAATTGGAGCCTGGAGCCTGCTTCGGATTCTGTGTCTCCCTCTGTCTCTGCCCCTCCCAATTCGTTCTCTCTCTCTCTCTCTCAAAAATAAACTTAAAAAATTTAATGGTTTTGAGAAGAGATTACCCTGGACTATCTAAATAGGTCTCGGTGCCGTCAGAAATATAGTTCTGAGAGACACAGAGAGAAGAGGAGGAAGCAATGTGACCATGAAGGCAGAGGTTAGAACCATACAACCAGAAGCCCAGAGACACCTGGAGTCACCAGGAAGAGGCAAGGACAGGGAGGTGGTCACTGGAGCCTTCAGAGGGAGACGGCCCTGCCAATGCTTTGATTTTGGGCTTCTGGCCTCCAGAACTGGTAGAGAATTTCTGTTTTGTGGTACTCTGTTACAGCAGTGCTAGCAAATGAATATAGTAGGATACCCACCTGGGGGAAAACATTGACTCAGAGGCACATCTTGTACTATATACACTAATGGATTAAAGAATTACAGTTTTTAAAAAATTAAATTGTTGAGGGGCGCCTGGGTGGCTTAGTCGGTTGAGAGTCCAACTTTCGCTTGGGTCATGATCTCGCGGTTCGTGGGTTCGAGCCCCGCGTCGGGCTCTGTGCTGACTGCCGGCTCGGAGCCTGGAGCCTGTTTCAGTCTGTGACTCCCTCTCTCTCTGATCCTCCCCTGCTCACGCTGCCTCTCTCTCTCTCCTAGAAATAAATAAAACATTAAAAAAAAATGTTTTTAAAAAAAATTAAATTGTTGAAACACCAGTAGGAAGTGGAAAATAAATCACATTTGTGAGAATACACTGATGTTCTTAGTTGAAGAAATGTAAAAAAGTCTCAGTCGGAAAAGTCTACAAATTTAGACGTATAAAACTGGAGAAGTTCTATGATAAAAATGACATAACTAAAATACTTGAAATTTATGCGACAAAAATCTTATTATAAAGCTAAAAGATAAATGAAGAATTCATTCAAATGTATTTAAAAAAACCAGCCTGACCCCAAGATAAACGGAGGGAATATATGAAGGGTTCTCACAATGGAAAATTCAGTGAGTGAGCAAATTAGTTGCTTTTTATTGCATCAAGTTCTACGTCAGACCCTTCAGAACCAGCATCTCAAATCCCTATACAAATCCTGCGAAGTAGACATTATTATCCTCGTTTTGTAGATGAGTAAACTGAGGCCCCGAGAGTGGACAAAGCTTAAGGAGATGGAATTTGAACTCAAGTCTGAGAAAATAATTATTGCAGGTAATCATGCACCCATTTATTAAATTAGTATTTAACTTCTACTCTGTAGGACTAGGTGCTGTGTTAGATAGACCTGGGGATATGAAGGTGGACAAGATGTTTTCCTTTCTCTTGGGGGCCTGGGCACTAGAGCAGCAGGTAGACAGTGAACCTTCAATCAAAGACTGTGATCAGAGCCCAAAGAGGAGAACCAAATAATCCCCTGCTGGACATTTCCCATTCGGATTAGGGCTGATTTTCAATGCTAACACCTAACAGCAGCGCCAGAATGTGGAGCCAGCTTTGGAAGGGTCCTAGCAGGAGCCAAAAAGATATGTTTACCTTTTGGCCTAGTAGTTAACTCCCGGGAATATTTCTTAATAAAATCATTCAAAAAAGAAAAAAGAACTATGATCCTACAGGCTTATTATAACTTTTAAAAAATAACAACAAAGGCCGCCTGGGTGGCTCAGCCAGTTAAGCACCCGACTCTTGATTTCGGCTCAGGCATGATCTCACAGTTTATGGGGTCCAGCCCCGTGTCGGGCTCTGCACTGACAGCATGGAGCCTGCTTGGGATTCTCTCTCGGCCCCATCTCTCTCTCTCTCCCTTTTGCTCTCAAAATAAATAAACTTAAAAAAAAGTAAAAAATAACAATAGGAAGCTGAGAGGAAGCAGGAGGCTTTTGAGACATCCTTGGACAGGAGTTGGGCATGTGTGACCGATCGATAAGCAGGAGCCGGGATTCAAAGTTGAACAAGACTGACAGAGCTACTTTGAGCCTGAACCCCTCAAGCCCTGGTTTCCCCCCCCCGACACGCCCGCTGCTTCTGCCTCTGAGTCACAGACTTAGTCTATCCTAGTCTCAGCACATGTCTCTGCAACCTGCTTCCCTCAGACCTAGTCTGTACACACAGCCAAGACGGCCACCATGGGAGGAACGTGTGTTTATAGACTATGGTGGAGAAACACAATGAAATATCAGCCAGCTACTTAAAAAAAATCAGGAAGGCTGTGTCAAAATATGGAAAAATGTTTCACAGCAGAAACAGCCTAGATGACCATGAGAGGAAAGATTAATGGCTTATGACAGATCAACACAATGGAACATTATGGTAGCTATTAACAAAGGGGTAATTATGAAAAACCCATGTAAGGACATGGAAAAAAATGTTGGATATTGTGATAAGAAAAAAATAACTGATTATAGAATTCTATATGTGAACAGACTATATAAAAGGTTTCTGTCATTTCTATGATGTCATATAACTAATGATTATAAAAATGGGATGTATACAAATAGAAAGTGATATGCAAAATTTTTTGAGTTATGGTGGAATGACTGATTAAAACTTATTTCTCACTAGCATTATCTCAGTGGTTCTTCAGTAAGATGGACAAAGCTTTTAAAAGATAATAAATTTGGGGCACCTGGCTGTGTCAGTCCTTGGAGCATGCGACTCTTGACCTCAGGGTCGTGAGTTCAGGCCCCATGCTGGATGTAAAGCTCACTTAAAAGAAGAAAAGGTAAGTTTCAAAATGAAGAGAACTCTTCCAAACCAGCAGAGAAGTAAATATTTCTTGGACATCTTTAAAAACATTGTTCTAGGTTCCAGTGATAAAGGGTGAAGAGGCCAGGCAAGGTGTGGGCTTGTCTTCAAGTTGTTCACACCTTCTGTCCCTGTCTTTGTGGTAGATGGCCTGTAAAAATGAACCACCCACAGTTTCCCCATTCCTATATCAATATAGGGAGCCTCATGTAGATGGGACGTAGAGGAAGGGAAGTAGGGAAGCCACTTTCACACTGGCTTTGATTCTATACAGTCACTATGCTGGGGATGCGGTGAGGCTCGAGGGGCCTGGGCCACCTAGCCTGGAGGTTGACAGAACAAGGCCCGTGAGCTGAATCCGACCCGCTGTGGTTTTGACTTTGCAGGTGAATGGAGTTTTTCAGTGAATGAATGTTTTTCTTGTCAATGAATATTTTTCATTTTTTAATGGTTGGAAAAATTGGTGCTTTTTCCAATGAATGTTTTTCAAGTTTTAAGGGCTAAAAAAAAAAACCCAAAGAAGGATTCTATTTTGTGACATGTGAAAATCATACGACGTTCACATTTTAGTCCCTATCGTCTACATATTTGTATGGCTGTCTTCCTGCTGCAATGACAGAGCTATGGAGGCTTTGTGACCCACAGACCAAAAAATATATACAAAGTGGCCTTTTATGGAAAATGTGTGCCAACCCTTGGTCTAGAGAATACTTCACATATTGATGTAGGCAGCCTATTTTCTGTATAATTATAAATTGCTCAAAATACTATGGTATTGACAAGGTCTATGGGTAGATAGGCTAAATACGAAACACAAGACCGTTAGGCACTTTTCCTGGTATTAGGTTGAGGATCTAAAGACAAGGGTAGAGACTGAGCTAGGATATTGTCGCATGACCTTGGCCAGATTTTTCAAACTCCCTTAGCTATGATTAGGGGCGGGGCTAATGTTCAGCTGTCTACATAGGTGAAAGCAAACAAGTTATTTTTTTGTTTTTGTTTTAATTTTTTTAATGTATACTTATTTTTGAGAGACAGAGAGACAGAGCATGAGCACGAGCAGGGGAAGGTCGGAGAGAGAAGAAGGAGACACAGAATCTGAAGCAGGTCCCAGGCTCTGAGCTGTCAGCACAGAGCCTGACATGGGGCTTGACGCGGGGCTCGAGCTCACTAACTGCGAGATCATGACCTGATCCAAAGTTGGCCGCTTAACTGACTGAGCCACCCAGGCCCCTCGCAAACAAGTTGTTAAAAACAGAAAGGCTTCTGTGTTGGTGGGTGAATAACTGAGCCACTGGGTTTCCTCTGTCACACAGGCCCTTCCCCATATCCTCCACCATCTCCCCAAGATTCAGCAACTAAAAGGTTAACATCTGGTGCTGCACTCAGAGCTCTCCAAGCTCCATGCCCTCCTTAGTGTTGTTCAGGACCTGTGCCTACTCAGTTGTTAAGCAGTTTAAATATCAGCCCTCTCAAAGTGCCCCAGCGTAGCCTACCAATAGGATGCATCCATTTTTTTCTAAAACACGTTTTCCATCCTTGGGCTTAAAATCTGTCTTCTGAAATAGTCATGATCTGAAAGCTCTGATCTTTTGTCAGAACTCAGTTCCCAGGCAAGCAATTAAAATGAAAAAAAACTCTTCCCTAAGTGAGTTATGGGAAGGCAAGAGGGTGACAGTTCATAGATTTTGCCCCTTTGGGTTTTATGCCACGCAGGGCGCCTAAGCGGAGAGGAAAGAGCTAAGTCCACTGCCCAGAATCCTCTTCATTTGTTGTTTCAGACAACTCCAAGATAGTGCATCTTCCAGAATGTGCTTGCCTCCACCATAGGGATTCCCACAGGAACCAGGGTGAAAGAGAGGAAAAAGTGGTCTTCGCCAACACTGAGCATGGCCGGCTGCAGCTGCCAGACTTGGGCATGCCCCACCCCATCACCACATTCAGCAAAGGTCAACGGGGTACAACCAGCCACCTCTCCCACTGCAGGTCAATCCTGCTCAGGGACAGCAGCAGCCTCTCTCAGGAACTCAAGTCCCCGTTTGTTTATGCAACTAAACAACCCCCTTTTGTCTGACAGATGTCTTAGCAACTCTCATGTTTTCAGGAACTGAGATGAACCACTCCCCACTGCTGTTGTAACTCTCCTGGGTGGAAGGGGCCCCGGAGGAGCCAGGAGACCAGGGTTCAAATCCAGATTCTGACACTTCAGCCGGGGAATTCACCCACTTACAGAATAGGGTGAATGCTCATCCAGCAGCCACATGGGCCTGTCTTAAAGTTTAAAAGAGATAAAGCAGGAAAAGATCTTACAAACGTAGAGCCTTCGTGTTCTTTCTTGTTTGTCTTTCATATCCTCTTAGATTGCCATTTGGCTCTGTGGGAAGCAAGTGAGAGATGGTTAGGCCCCTTACTGGAAAAGGGGAAAGGGAGGGAAGGGGTTACCCACCTTCCACTCCCTTCTAAGTGAGGCAGACTCAGAGCTCTCTGGTGATCATCCAATGCAGGACAAGGCTGAAGCTAATGGCTCAGAGGAACCATAGTTAATCTTGCTTTTTTTTTTTTTTTTAATCTGTTTTGTTGTTGTTGTTGGTTAAAAAAGGTTTAACCATATTCAAAGGAATACAAATTAAAACTAGAATAAGGTACAATCTTCCTCCTTCACACATTCCTTCTCTGATGCCCTTCCTTTCTTCATGTGGATCCAAGTTTTTCAACTGTATCAGTTACCTTATTTCTAAGGAAATTCTTTTAACATTTCTTACAAGGCAAGTCTAATGGCAACAAATTCCCCCAATTTCTGTTTGTGCAAGAAAGTCTTCATTTCTCCTTGCTCCTGAAGGCTAATTCCACAGAATACAGAATTCTGGGTTGGTGGTTTGTCGCTCCCATCCTACTGTCCTGCGGGGTATCGGAGGAGAAGTCAGATGTATTTCTTTTTTTTGTTCTGTAAGTGAAGTGCTTTTTCCTCTGGCTTCTTTCAGAATTTTTATCTTTGATCTTCTGTAGTTTGACAATGATATGTCTAACTGTAGCTTTTGGTTGTTTTTCCTGTGTGGTGTTCTCTAAGCTTCCTGGATCTGACATTAATTTGGGGAAAATTTTACTCATCATTGTTTCAAATATTCTTTTGTTCTTTTCATTCTTCTTCTGGAATTCCAGTTACACGTTACACCTTTTACAATTGTCTCACAGTTCTTGGATAGTCTGGGGTTTTTTCCAGTCTCTTTTCTCTTTGTTTTTCAGTTTTAGAAATTTCTATTATGATATCTTCAAGCTCAGAGAGTCTTTCCTCCGCCATGTCCAGTCTACTAATAAGCCCATCAAATGCAGGCTTCATTTCTATTATAGCATTTTGTGTGTGTGTGTTTATTTATTTGTTTTATCTCTAGCATTTCCTTTTGGTTCTTTTGCAGGACTTCTATCCTCTCTGTCATATCACCCATCTGTTCTTTTATTAAATTTTGTTTATTTGTTGTGGAAGAGAGAGAGGGCGGGGGGGGGGGGGGGGAGAGGGACAGAGAAAACGGGACAAAGAGAATCCCAAGCAGGCTCGATGCTGTCAGCACAGAGCCCGACATAGGGTTCCATCTCATGAACTTCGAGATCATGACCCGAACCAAAATCCATAGACTGAATGCTTAACTGACTGAGACACCTAGGCACTCCTACCCATGTGTTTTTGCATGCTCTCTACTTTATTACTGCAGCCATGGGTGTATTAATTAAAACTGCTTTAAATTCCCCGTCTGACAGTTCCAAAACCTCTGCCATTGTCTGAGTCTGGTTCTGATGCTTGCTCTGTCTCTTCCAATTTTGTTCTTACTGTATATTATAGTTTCTCCTTGATAGCTGGGCATGATGAGCTGGGTGAAAGGATCTGCTGTAAATGATCTTTTAATAGTGCGGTGATGAGGTGTGGAGGTAGGGGAAGCGCTCCAGACTCCTGTGATTCGGTCTCCGTCTTTCAGCGAGCACACAGCTCTGGACTGCGCTGCTCAGTTCCCCTCTTAGGTGGGACGGGATGGCTACAGACGGCTGGAGTTGGATATTTCCCTTCCCTCAGGTCAGTTAGGCTCTGATGAAACGCTTATCAGGCTAGGCTCTGCTTAACTAGTTTTCCCTAAAGGCAGACCTTGTTAAAAGAAAAGCTTTGACATATTTCCTTTTCAAAAAAAAATTTTTTTTAAGTTTATTTATTTATTTTGAGAAAGAGAGAGAGTATGAGCAGGGGAGGAGGACACAGGGAGAAAAAGAATCCCAAGCAGGCTCTGCACTCAGTGCAGAGCCCAACTTGGGGCTCCAACCCATGAACCATGAGATCATGACCTGAGCCAAAATCAAAAGTCGAACCCATAACCGACTGAGCCACCCAGGAGCTTCGGCATATTTCCAAACAGTTCTTTTTTTCTCTCCCCCTGCTAGGGGCACAAGGAGAATTTTATTCCATTCCATTCCATTTTATTCCATTTTATTCTATTTTATTCCATTTTATTCTATTTTATTTTATTTTATTTTATTCTATTGTATTGTATTTTATTTTATTTTATTTTATTTTATTTTATTTTATTTTATTTTATTTTATTTATCTTACTTGTTTTATTCATTGTGACAACCTGGTAGAGCTCCAGGAGGTAAAATTCACCTACGTATAGAGGCTCACTGTAACTGAGTCCTCTAGGGGTTTTTAGCTCTGGAGCTTTCAAACACTGAGCCTCCAGCAATTCGTCAGTTACAGTTCAGACTTCCCTTCCCCTGCACGGATTCTGAGGAGATTCCCACTTGTGTGCTTCCGCCCTAGTAACCTGTGATCCTCTGTGTTTGCTTGCAGGTCTCTCCAAATTAAGGGGCAGCAATTTATCCTGTCTCTTCTTTTACGGACCTCAGATGAGTTGTTGATTTTTAAGTGTATTTAGCTCAGAGCAACAATTCTAAGCTTCTTAAATGCTGGGCTAGAACTGGAAGTGAATCTTGCTTCCATCATTTAACCAACTTTTCTTCATTGAGAAAAGTAACTGTAATGTATCAGACCCTGTGCTAGACCCTGAATGGACTGCCTATTCTGGTTGTAAAGATGTGGAAACTGAGGTATGGAGAGGTTAAGGGTTTGGGTGCTGGGGGACATGACATAAGTTTCAGGTGATGGTTTTGAAACAGCATTCTCTTTCTGATAGGTGAGTTCGATGAACCTAGGCCAGACTCATGAGGAGTCTGAATAGAGGTTCCCAGGGGGTGTTCCCACAAATGTTATTCCTGCCAGATGCCAAGTTAAAAAAAAAAAAAGTGCTCTGCGTTCTATGGTATGACCATAGAATTAAAATATAGAAGAATTCCATTATCCCACTGAACTCCTTCCTGCCCATTTCTAATTAATCTCCCATCCCCAGAGATAACCACTGCTCTGATTTCTACCCAACTGGGTTAGTTTTGCCTGTTCTTGAACATCGTGTAAATAGGCCCATACAGCAAGTACTCAGTTACATCCAGCCCTGTTCTCATGTCTGTGACATTTGCCCATGCTGGTGTCCATCTGTAACTAGCTCCTTTTTATTTCCAAGTAGTATTCCATTGTCTGACTGTAGCCAATGTGTTTATCCATTCTCCTATTGACGGAGACTTCAAGTATTATGAGTAAAGCTACTGTGAACATTTTGTAGAAGTCTTTTGGAGGATATATGCTTTTATTTTTCCTGGAAAATACCTAGAAGCAGCAGTGCTCAATGATAGGGTAGTTTTATGTTAAACTTCATTTTATTTTATTTATTTATTTGTTTAGAGAGATGTTCTTTTTTTTTTTTTTAATTTTTTTTATTTATTTCTAGGAGAGAGAGAGAGAGAGACAGCGTGAGCAGGGGAGGGTCAGAGAGAGAGGGAGTCACAGACTGAAACAGGCTCCAGGCTCTGAGCTGGCAGTCAGCACAGAGCCCGACGCAGGGCTCAAACCCACGAACTGCGAGATCATGACCCAAGCAAAAGTCAGATGCTTAACCGACTAAGCCACCCAGGCGCCCCTAAACTTCATTTTAAAAAACTGATAAAAACCTGTCAACTTGTTGTGCAATGCAGTTTTACAGTCACTTAGAGACACAGTTTGGTAGTTTCTTAGGAAGACCTTGCTCAGAATTTGGCGTCTGCACCTTTCGCAAGCAAACAGGAGACGGGCCGTCCCTTCCCGGCGCTGTATCACTGTGTGGGGGTTCCGGTGGCTCTGTGTTCTTGCCAGCACTTGGGATGCTTAGTCCTTTAAGTAGAGCTTTTCTAGCAGGTGCAAGGAGGAACAAGGATCAGTCCCACCCCCTCTCCGGTCCAGTTGCTAGCCTTATAGGCTCTGGGTGTCTCCCAGCCTCCTGTCTTGGTCACCTTCTGGGTCCTCACCTCCAATATCAACTCCTCCGAGCCATTGGAAGCCTTGCTCTGATATGTCACTCATTTGTGCAAAGAGCTTCACTTCCCACAGCCCTAGGAGTATGGCCTGACATCCTCGGCAGATACATAAATCGGAGCTTTGCAAACCCCAGAAGTCTGGCCTTCCCCTGCTTTTCCAACCATGTTTTCCTCAGCCTCCTCATGTAAGCCGTGTCCCCTCACCCCCGCTCCAGACACTGCCACTGCTTCCTTTGCTGCCCCTGATGTCTCTCAGAGGCTTCGGGGAGATTATGAACCTGAGGTCACTGCTTTTATTTCATGGGTATAGTTGCTGCCAGACCCTCCTCCCCACCTTCTCCTCCTCCACTGGGTGTGAACCATTATAAATTGGTTTCACAATTATTGTGAGGTGAACTCAGGGGCCCCGGGTGCTGTTGGGTACTTTTGGAGGTGGGGTATTTGCAGCATAACAATTAGTGTCCCTCACCCCTTTGCCCTCACATCTCCTGCTCCTCCCACTTATCTGCCAGATCCATCCTGAGGTAGGAATTAGGAAATGACACTCCCTGGCTCTGTGTGTGTGTTATTTTCAGCTCTCAGCCGCCATTTTCCATGCTGCCCACCCTGCCCCCTTCCTATAGCTCCAGCTGGCCAAGGTTCCTGTCTGGAAGCCGTGGACAATACCCATAATGGAGATCCCTGGGTGCAGAGTGAGGAGTTTGGAAAGCAAGAGGGCGGGGATGGAGGCTGACCTCCGTTGGCTAGCCCTCAGGACCATGGGAATCCACCTTCTGGAAACCCCTATTTCAGGCTGACCCTGAGACCTCTCAGAATGGGGTCTGGCTCATACCGGTCTCGTTGGATTCAAGCCAGACAGCAAGGGCTGTCTTTCACCACCTGGCAGTTCCCGGTGCCTATGTTCCAGGCGCCACGGCAGAACTGACGGGAGACCCCCGGCTCTACCACATCCCACACCCACGCATTATTTATGGCGCCCTTCCTGAAGTCAGCTGGAGAGGTGTTCCCCCGACACCCGCAGAGCCCTGGACCCGGATCTGAGGAGACGACCTAAGCTGACTACACAGAGGAGGAAATGGAGCCACAGAGTTAGTGTTTTCAGTGCCAAGACCTCTGACATAGGTCTTGGGTGATGGCTTTGAAACAGCCTCTTCTCTTTCTCGTAGGTAGCCTTGATACCCAGAGCAGACTCATGAGATGAATTGGGGCAAAAAAAAGTGTTCTAAAGTCAAATTTGGAAATCGTTGCACACAAATTTAACTTATATTAAAGACTCTGAGGGGTGCCCGGGTGGCTCGGTCAGTTGAGTGTTTGACTTCGGCTCAGGTCATGATCTCCGGGTTTGTGGGTTGGAGCCCCACTTCGAGCTCCGTGCTGACAGCTTGGAGTCTGGAGCCTGCTTCAGATTCTGTGTCTTCCTCTCTCTCTGCCTCTCCCCTGCTCGTGCTCTGATTCGCTTTGAAAAATAAATAAATATAAAAAACTTTTTTTAAAGACTCTGAGAAACTCTGAAGTCAAGAAAACGGTTCAACTCAGGTGTATTCACTTGCTAGAGTGTTAGTAACAAAGTACCACAGACTGAGTGGCTTAAACCACAGGCATTTATTGTCTCAGGGTTTTGAGGGCTGGAAGTCGAGATCAAAGTGTCGCAGGTCGGTTCCTGTGGAGGGCCGAGAGGGAGAATCTGTTCCAGGCCTCTCCCTCAGCTTTGGGAGTTTGCTGGCAACCCTTGGCATTCCTTGGTTTGTAGAAGCAGCACCTGAATTCCTGCCCTCATCTTCACAAGGTGCTCTCCCTGTGTCTCTGTGTCCAAATCTCCTGTTTTCATGAGGACACCACTCATGGTGGGTGGGGGCCCAATACTCCAGTAAGACCCGAGGTTCTGAGGGTTAGAACTTCAACATGTGCATGGAGGGGAGGGCAACAGTTCAACCCACCACACCAGGATTTCCCACACACTCCCAGGCTGGGAACACCAGCCCCAACAGCCCCCTTTAAAACTTCCCCAAACTGGGGTGTCACTAGAGGGTCTGCCACCCTTCTGGAATACCCACTTTAAGCATCACGGGCAGACCGAGGAGGAGCTCAGAATGGAGGAAGGTTCAAGAACTCAGTGAAGGAGCAGCCCCAGCCCCAGCCCAAAGGAGACAGGGAAGCATTTGTTTTGTCCCTCATCCCAGTGCTGGGTGCTGTCAGGAGCACCATGCCACGGCACCTGCCCTCCAGATGGAAGAAAGAAATGTCACTTCTCTCCTGATACTCAGCAGCCTGAGCATTCAGTTATATTTAAGGGGGAACTGAAGCTCTGAGACATGAACTGTGTCCTTCGTTTGAAACATGAACTTCACACTGCCTGGTGGCCCTGAAGTATGGAAGTCACTGAGCAGTGAGCCAGCCTGCGCAGTCACTTGCCTGGCATGAGCACTTCACCGGCCTTCCTCTCTCTTCCCCACACATCCTGGGGGCAGTGACCGAGCCTTTCTTGGGGAAGAATGCCCTGTTAGAGCTCTCTCTTCTGATTATCCCAAAGAACAGAGGGGAAATAGAAGGCTTCTTATTAAAACTGTATTCCCAGCTGGCCCTCAACAAGTCACTGAAGCTGACATGAGCATCTTATTAACCAGATGCTCACTCAAATGCCACAATAGAGAGACTGTCCTGAGATATTACTGGCACAAAAAGTCGTACTGAAGGGGACTAGAAGGGTGGCATTTAAATGAGCCCAGATAATCAGCTAGGCCAGACAAGGAGGAGGGAACTTCTGGTTTGAGAGACCAAAGTCTAAGAAAGAATATGCTTGAAATCTAAGGTCTCCTAGGCACCCCAGAGCAGGAGAACATTCTGGAACATCCGAATGAACAAGTGTTTCCTCCAAGCTTAGAAAAAACAGTTGTAGGACAAATTAAAGCAATTTAATTTAGAGTAGGTGGTCAGCAAAGAGTTCATTAGCTCTAGGTGCAACACAAGCTGATCTCATAAGTAAGTTTGAGGAGCATAAATCATATACTCAGTCATGCAAATAAATTTAGCTAAGGGAGGGGTAGCTGGGACTCAAAATGTTCTAAAACATTTAGAACTGGTCTAAAATTGCACAAGCCAGCTTTGAGCCCAAAGCCCAGTGCAAATCCCTAATATTTACCAACATGGTTCTAGTGTTAAAAGAACCTTTTCCTTTTCTGCTCTCTTTTATCTTCTTTATACTAGTGACCACTGTAGCGTACTGTAATGGAAAGAAGGTCACAGACCTAAGAATCAGAGGGTATGTTAATTTCTGGTTCTATTTCTCGTGGGGATAAATTTAGGTGAATACACATATGTAAGTTATTTCTATACCCAACATGGAGCTCAACCTCATGACCCCAAAATCAAAAGTCACATGCTCCTCCAGCTGAGCCAGCCAAGTGCCTCCTAAGTGAATTATTGAACTTCATTCTGTCCCAAACGGATGATGTCATCAAACTAGATTTTTTTCTGAATTATAAATTATCTTATCATTGTGATAATTTATATAAAGTGCTTGGCCTATGGTAGACACTCAATAAAATCAGCTCCTTCCCCCTCATCCCTCCTTAGGATTCTAGAGTAGAAATTAGGATTTCCTGGGATGCCTGGGTGGCTCAGTTGGTTGGGCATCTGGCTTCGCTCAGGTCATGATCTCATGGTCTGTAGGTTCGAGCCCGCCATAGGGCTCTGTGGTGACGGCTAAGATCCTGGAGCCTGCTTTGGATTCTGTGTCTCCCTCTCCTAATTGCCCCTCCCCCCCCAACTCTTTCTCTGTTTCTGAAGAATCAATAAAACTTTAAAGTTTTTTTAAAAAAGAAATGACGATTTCCTGAGGCAGGACAGACAAAGCACAGATGCTGGCTAGATGGAGTGATAGGAAAGTTCATCTAAATTGACACCTTCGTCCCCTTTCCTGCTTCTTACTGCCCTGATCTTGCTCCCTGTTTGAATGGAAACTTCTGAGGAGCTGGAGGCGATGAGGCCCTCCTTACAGTTCCCATCCCTCGAGGAGACAGGGACAGCGAACTGAGGTTACATTCCACTTGACCGAAGGGCCTGCTCAAATTCCAAACTTTTAAGAGGAATTTGTAAATAAATTAGCAGTTTGAACAAGTCCTTCTCCTTCTCTTTCTCCTCATGTGTCATCATATGCCACCCTTGTTAAAAAACAATCATCTTTTAGGGCGCCTGGGTGGCTCAGTTGGTTGGGCGTCTGACTTAGGCTCAGGTCATGGTCTTGTGGCTCGTGGGTTCAAGTCCCGCGCCAGGCTCTGCACTGATAGCTCAGAGCCCAAGCCTGCTTCAGATTCTGTGCTCCCTCTCTCTCTGCCCCTCCCTTGCTCGCACTCTACCTCTCTCTCCCTCAAAATAAATAAACATTTAAAAACGATAAAATAAAATTTTCTTTTGCATTTGTATATTCTTTGAACACATATTTTTGTGTCCTCAGGAGACATTGGGGCAGAAGAGAGATCCAACGCTCACCATTGTGGGACTCGAAGCCCAGTGAGAAGGAACAAAAGCTAACATTTCCTATGAGAAAGGCTGTCTTTCCCTTAAATATTTGAGAATTTCTGAGGCAGCGAATAGGCCTCAGGCAAGGGAACTGCCAAGATCTTACTTTATTCAGTGGGATGCAGTGATGGAGGGAAACGACTTGCAAGAAGACAGAAATGAGAGCTGGGTGGAGACTGGGAGTGAGGGAGAAAGGGACTGCTTTCTGGGGAGGTGAAGAGGTGAAGGAGAGGAGCACAGGGTGACGGAGAGGTGAGGGGCAGCCGCCTCAGAACTGCCCGCGCGCCTGCTGGGCCCCCCTCGCAGGCCGGAGCATCTGGCTGTGGACAAATCAGGTGTGGGCAGAAAAAGGCCAGGACCAATAGAGCCTGCGTGGGATCCTGCCCAGGAGCTGCCTGTGCCCGCCCACGTGGGCAGCCCCTGCAGGGAGCTGTGTGGGGTCCCCTCTCTTCTGTCCCGCATGGGGGTCACAGCCATTCTACTTTTTTTTTTTTTATAAATTTTTTTTTAATGTTTTATTTATTTCTAGGAGAGAGAGAGAGACAGCTTGAGCGGGGGAGGGTCAGAGAGAGAGGGAGTCACAGCCTGAAACAGGCTCCAGGCTCCGAGCTGGCAGTCAGCACAGAGCCCGACGCGGGGCTCGAACCCATGAACCGCGAGATCATGACCTAAGCGAAAGTCGGACGCTTAACCGACTAAGCCACCCAGGCGCCCCACAGCCATTCTAGTCTTACCGTCCCCAGGAGACACCTGTCCCAAGGCACCCTCCCTCCAAGATGGTGTTTTATATGAAAAGGGGAGGGAAAGAAAGAAAAGAAGTGGCCCCAAGTAGGCCAACTCACCTACCTCCCAGTCCCTGGTGATCTCCCCGAGCAATCTGCCCCCATCCACCCATTTGGGGCCCTGGTAGCAGCAGGATCACATCTGCTATCAATTGCTATTTTATTTTATTTATTTTTTAAGGCGGGGGCAGGGAGAGAGAGAGAAGGAGAGAGAGAGAATCCCAAGCATGTTCTGAGCTGTCAGCACAGAGCCTGAGGCAGGGCTCGATCCCACAAACAGCGAGATCATGACCTGAGTCAAGATCAAGAGTCCGATGCTTAACTGACTGAGCCATCCAGGCGTCCCTCATTTGATAATGTGAATGCCCTAATAGGGGCCCCTGGGTGACTCAGTCGACTGAACCTTCAACTTTGGCTCAGGTCATGATCTCTCAGTTCGTGGGTTCAAGCCTTGCATCAGGCTCTGTGCTGACAGCTCAGAGCCTGGGGCCTGCTTCAGATTCTGGGTCTGTCTCTCTGTCCCTCCTTTGCTCACACTCTGTGTCTCTCTCAAAATAAATAAATAGACATCAAAAAATTAAAGAGAAATGATGCCCTAATGAACCATGTTTCTTTATCCTAGATGAATGACACCCACACCCACCCCATTAGGCCACGTCCCCTGGTCCCCCAGCAACATGAAAGCTGCTAGGGTGACCAACTTGTCTGAGTTGCCTGGCACTGTGCCTGTCGCACATCCCAGGAACCCCCTCAGGCCTGGGTCACCCTAAAGCTTCCTTGGAGCCATGCTGACTTTGGGGGTTTTCTGTGGGCTCCCTTGAGCACCCATGGGGTCCCAGCCTCACACTGAATTCACCTCTGAGGACTTGCTCAGCACTCAGTCACCACAGCAAAGAGGTCCCAGGGGACTGGGCTCCCTTCTCAGCCCGTGTCTTCACTGGGGACTGTTCCATACCAGGCTCATGTGGCATCTCATACCATCCTGCCAGCCAGCCTGTGAAGGTGAGGACAGGAGGAAAATGAGTGACAGACAAGGTGGATTGATTTAAAACCCAGGTCCAGCGGGGCGGCTGCATGGCTCAGTGGGTTAAGTGTCTGAGTCTTGATTTTGGCTCAGGTCGTGATCTCATGGTTTGTGGGTTCAAGCCCCATGTGGGGCTCTGTGCTGACATCGCGGAGACTGCTTGGGATTCTCTCTCTCTCCCCTTCTCTCTGCCCTTTCCCCCGCTCATGTTCATGTGCTCTCTCTCCCAATAAACTTTAAAAAGGGGGGGTACCAGGGTAGCTTAGTCAGTTCAGCGTTCGACTTCAGCTCGAGTCATGATCCTGCGGTTTGTAGGTTCGAGCCCCACATCGGGCTCTATGCTGACAGCTCAGAGTCTGGAGCCTGTTTCAGATTCTGTGCCTCCCTCTGTCTGCCTCTCGCTGCCCCTCCCCCTCCTCTCTGCCCAAGTCTGGCAAACTCCAGACCCTATTCTCTGAATAATAAGAAATAAATGGGGGCGCCTGGGTGGCTTAGTCTGTTAAGCTTCCGACTTTCTCTTAGGTCATGATTTCTTTGTTTGTTGGTTCTAGCCCCGTGTCTGGCTCTGTGCTGACTGCCAGCTCTGAGCCTGGAGCCTGTTTCAGAGTCTGTGTCTCCCTCTCTCTCTGACCCTCCCCTGTTCACGCTGTCTCTCTCTCTCCTAGAAATAAATAAAAAATAAAAAAAAATAAAAAAAAAAAGAAATAAATGTGTGCTGGGAGGTGGGAGGTGGTAGGAAGTCATTACACAGTTGGAGAGTGAGCCCCTCCTAGGCCAATCCTCTCCATCCTTGCACCTGCCGAGATTTAGAACGGGATATGGAGGGGGAAAATACATTCTTACAAAGCTCTCCGGAGGTCCCAGCACACCCCCACCCCCACCGTCCTGCGGCCCACTGGGAAAAGCCTGGTCTTCAAACCAGAAGGATGGAACAAGAGCAGCGAGCTTTCGCAAATGCACCGAGTCTTTCAGATCTAGAAATCTCTCAGGAACACTGCTCCAGCTTCCATAGGATCATGACTCCTCATTTCAAACCCCTGCGTCCCTGTGGGGGTGTTATGCTGGGAAGGTAGCATGTTTCAGAGATGGCTGTTGGTTAACTTTCAGAAACGCCATGCCTTGCAGCCTGGGCTTTCCTCTGCACACAGCTGCAAGCGGTCACCCTCAGACATAAACCCAAACCGAGGCCTGTGAGAAATCCCTGTGAGACTTGAATGGCCAGAGTAGAAGCCTCAGTACCACCAACTAAGTAGTATTTTTCTCATTCTCCTTGTGAATGCATCAATGCTTGACTAATGTAGAATTTATTTTATTTAATTTTAATTTTATTTTATTTTACCTTCTGTCTTTAATTTGCCATCGGTGAAGGCTCAGGGCATTGCTACGTGGTTTAGAACCTCAGGCCACAATTTCCCAGGAATATCTCTTAATGTCTATTAGTGGCAAGATGAACACATCTGTAGTCTTTTCAGAAGTCCAGGGAAGTATTTCTTTAATATCATATCATTTCTTTTCATCGTAAAATGGAGGTGTCTCTGATCCTTTCTCGAATTCCAAGGAAGTGTTTTCTTGGGCTACAGGGAGGAGGGAAAGGAGGCATCTCTGGCTGGCTTGCTGTCGCCCTACGGGGCTCTCTGCCACGAACCCCCAACAGCCATCAGTTCTCACTGGTCTCCCAGGTCAGCTTTGGCCTCCAGACCCCAGGCCTTTAACTTGCAGGTATTGAACTTGGTACTCAGTACCGAGCACCAGCCAGGGACCTTCCCGTGGAGTTGTGTTCCTTGAGGTCTACCCGTTCCAGTCACTTCTTTGATATTAGATATCTAGGGCTGGTCACAGTACATGTCATTTGGTTGGCCCTCACTTATACTGTTTTATTGCTGTACTTCACACTGTTCCACTTACCTTTCATTGTAATCCCGAGATGGGCATCTCTCCACTTAACAGGTGAGGCTCTGAAAGGTTCATCGACTCTCCCAGAGTCACACCACCAGAAAGTAACACCGTGGCATCTCGCGACTTTAAGCTGGTTCTCCTTTTCCCATGACTCTTGTTTGCAAATTTCCTCACACTGGGTGCCCCCTGAGCTGAGTGCCAGGCACACAAAGAAGTACAAGCAAGACACTAACAGAGTACAAGAGGGACATAGAAAGGGATTGTCTCATCTGAGTGACCGCAGGCATGGAGGTGTCTTCTGCTCCTGCGAGAAACACCAGAAAAGAGGGCTGGGTCACCTCTGCCTCAGTACAGGTCAGGTCAGGTTTCCCAGAGCAAATGACCCTTGAAATGGGTCCTAAAGGCTGAGAGGGACCTCCAGACAGCTGGGGGAGTGAGGAGGCAGCCGGCCAGTTGCCGGAGACTGGGCTGGTGGGGTGGAGGGTGTAGTTAATGATGGAAACGGAAGTCCTTCTTTCCTTCACCTGCCCCCCCCTCACTTGCCCTCACACAAGTATCTCTCCCTCCCCAGCTGTAGGAAGGGATTTCGCTAAAGTAGCTCTAAGTGGCACAGTTGCAAGAATGAGTCACAGGAGCAGACATTTAGGATGGGTTTTGCAGGTTTTCACCACGTGCAGCCCTCTCTCCTCTCTGTGAGCACCTCTGCGCTTAGCTCCAGGCAGAAGGCGAGTGCCCGACATCCCACCAGCTCCCCTCCTCGGTCCCTCCCACCCCTGGTCACAGCGTTGAGTCTGCGGGCAGTAGAGACGCTGGCGCCCCAGCCCTCAACTAATCTTCCTGCGGTGAGTGAGGGTGGTTTGTATGGATGGCAGGAAGGAGAGGCGGTGTGAAGGCAGCGCCCGTCTCAGTCAAGCTCCCAGAGCACGACTGCATCCTCCGGTACCACACCACCTCCCCACCCCGCTGTGGCTCTGGCGTGGGAATGAGAACGGCTCTGGCAGAAATGTAGGGCAGGAACTCAGTGCACCGCACACACAGGAAGCCGCTGAAGCTCCGACCTTGGTGGACGCAGGCAGATTCCCGAGAGTCCTGGCCTGGCGGGAAGCTGGCAGATGTTTGGAGGTCACTGCTGTCCCTTCTGCCCCCTCCCCTTCCACTTTCCCCACATGCCCCTCCTTAGGGGCAGGACAAAATGGGGAAGGTTCACCCACAGCCTCTGCACAGGTGCCCTCGCTCTTTGTAGGTAGGCCCATTGGATCCAGAATGTTCCTGCAGTGGTATGTTCCAGGTTCAGAGACTGAAGGGGATGAAGCTTGGTGCCGTCAACCTCTTCATCTGTTTCAACCCATCCCCAAGCTGCCTCTGTCTGTGGCCTTCCTGGTTCCCTGAGGAGAGTGACAAGCCTCAATAGCGTGAATAATTGGGTGTCACAGGAGCAGTGATGTATGAGTCTCTTTGACCAGCTTGCTTTCTTGCACTAATATGTCATTCATGGTTTCTAAGCCTGCTGCACTGTGTGGATGAGCGTGAGTCAGACAGGAGAGGAGGTTTCCAGGGAGCCCCCCGCCCCCTGAAATAGACGCACTACCACTTCTGTGTTTTCAGGTATGTGCTAGTCCTGTCTGGCCGGGACAGGAAAAACTTAAGCACGGGTTGATGTTCACAATGCCACACCTGTTGCAGTCCTGAGAGCCCAGGGCCCCAGACCCCCAGTCACTGTGCCCACTTTCTAAGTGACATGTGAGCCTGTAAATTAAAAAAAAAAAAAAAAAAAGACACGGAATGAGTCACTGCTCTTTGAGGGAGGGGAAGGTAAACTCCTCTCCACTCCTTCCTCCCACCTCTGGTTCTCAAGGGCTAAACTGGTCCTCTTTGCAGAGCAGGATTTTCTTGGTGGAACTTGAACCCAGTTCCCCTTTTGGGCTGACCCGGGGAACACTCAGAAAACCAGATCTGCTGGTCCCGTCTGCAGCAGAGCCGTGCCGATGGGGTTTAGTCGGTAGAGCTGGGGTGTGCTGCTGAGGGCTCTGTTTCCTAAGGCCGCAGGCTGCGAGGCTCTGCCCTGCTCAGTTTCAGAGCCGCCTGCCTCCCTCCCTCCCTCCCCGGGTGTCTGGGCGTGAGTGCAGCTACCCCGGGTTCTCACATCTAGATAACCGCTTGCTCTTCTTCCCACCTGGGCTCTCAGCAAAGGCCCAGAGGGCACAACGCCAATTTGAACTTGTACAGAATGAATTGGTTTCGAGGCTGGGTTCCTCTTCCGTTCTGTGTTCTCTAGACCTTTGACCAGTGTTTGATGGGGGATTTTAACAAAGACCCTCCTTCTGAGAGGCTTCAATCACAGCAAAGGGATTCTGGGAAGAACTACTCACAGAACACCGTGCTCGAACTTCCTGTGTGCTCTCTCTATGGGTAGGAGACAGGAGGTGACCTGGCTAACACTTTCACTGTGTAGAGGAAAGTGAAGTCCGAGCCTTGTGTCTTGTCACACAGTGGCTTCTTGGGGACACTAGAGTTGCCCCAAGTCTGCTGATTCTCAGTCACCCTTCCAGGAACTGTTAGCTCACCCTAGCATATTTTTTGTATGGCTGCGGACATATTTCCACGATTATGTCCTGTCTGTCCTCTACCCACTCGTCCACCAGCGTATAAGCTCTTTGGGCTTTGATTCTCTCATCTTCACGACACCCCTAGGTCTGGACAGTGACACAAAGCAGACCCTCAATAAGTAGTTGTTAATTGACTGATGATGGGCTGGAGTCCAGTGCCCTTTCTGTGCCTCTATCTGCCTTTAGAAGCCTTACGAACCACAATCAGGGACTCACTCACGTAAATACAATGGCTCATCCTTTCTAGACCCTTTACTGAAGTGAACTGGGCTTGTAGCAAACTGGACAAATAAGGAGAACAGCGCTGTGACTCACTCTCTTCGCTCGTGCTTTGGCACGGAAGAGCTGACCTCACCCACCACAAGTCAGGAAAAACTTCCGGATTACTCACCTGCCAGAGAGCTGGGAATCCGGCAGCCAGTCCCCCCTGAATTTGCACAGAGCAGCGCTGAGAAGGCAGAGCAGTGGCGGGCCAGTGTGGGGAGTGGGACCCAGATGCCTATGCGAGGGGGGCGGGGGGAGGCTGACAGGTGCAGGTACAGGTAGGATGACTCTTGCCTTGCACTGTATAACTTTGTACAGCATGAGTGTTTGAAGTAAAAAAAAAAAAAAAAGACTGTGAATCACTAAAAGGATGTAAATTCTCCCCGAGAATCCAAAACAGCTGTGCTGCCCTTTCCGCTCCCTCCTCCTCTCTTCCCCGCAAGCAGACCCAGGAACTCAAAAACCTGGCCTCAACTGCAGCAAAAGAGTTGAACTCAAAGACAGAGAAGAAGGTCTAGGTTCAGATGTGTCGGCCTCTGAGGAATGAGGTCAAAGGTTTCATTGACCAACAGGCCACATAGCTCGCTGGGTCCCACGGACACAGATTGCCCCTCCCGCCCCGAGCAACCACCTCCTTTTTTCTATTCCCTTTCCCAGGCCTTCACTCCCTGGAGACGCAGGCCTAGGTTTAGCATCTAAATGACCCGGGCCCCTCCTAGTGCAAACAGGGCACTCAGGCACTCACAATACGAGGATGGCGGATAGCGGCACTTTGCAACCCCCCAGCTGCACTTTGCAACCCCCCAGCTGCACTTTGCAACCCCCTAGCTGCACTGAATCCCACCCCCACTGGGTGAACTTCTGCTGGGCCTGGCACCCCACGGGGACCCCCTGAGGTCCATCTACAGCCCGGAGAGTAGGGAGAAAAGCAGCAGGATCAGCATAGGTGTCACAGCTTCTTTCAGTGAAAACAAAACCTGAGGGTCTCTTGATCTCAGGGTCATGAATTCAAGCCCCACGTTGGGCGTAAAACCTACTTAAACAAAAACAAAATGGAATTTCTGATGGTTTTATTTTTTTTAATGTTTTTTATGTATTTCTAGGAGAGAGAGAGAGCCAGCGTGAGCAGGGGAGGGTCAGAGAGAGAGGGAGTCACAGACTGAAACAGGCTCCAGGCTCTGAGCCGGCAGTCAGCACAGAGCCCGACGCGGGGCTCGAACCCACGAACCGCGAGATCATGACCCAAGCGAAAGTCGGACTCTCAACCGACTAAGCCTCCCAGGCGCCCCTGATGGTTTTATTTTTAAGAATCAGCTCCCCGGTGCTTTTTATTTCTCCCTAAGAGGAGAGCCACAGGTCTCTGTCGCTGTAACTGCTGTGACCACATGGGGCTGAAACACGTCCCCAAGTCCTGTTTGCACTACAAGTCTGAGAGCTTAGACCTCCTTCAGGACGGAAAGGCTGCAGGACCCAAGGGAGCGTCACCAATGTTGAAATGACAATGACCTTACAGACCGATTTTTGGCACCATTTCTAAGGGTGGGGAGCTCTCTTGTGTCAGGAAGCTGGCTGTCGTCTGGGGTTTTCCTGGTCGGGCAGATTTCACGGCTCTTTGAGGGGACCTGGCAGGGCACCGCTGGCTGCTGCTGCTTCTGGAAGCCGGGAGGGCTGAGGGGAAGGAGAGCAGAGGCTGCGCCGGTTTTCAACGTGGCCACCTGGCAAGGGATCTGAAGTCAGGGGACAAAGAAGAGATTCAAAGGGAACAAACAAACCAAGGGGAGCTGTTGGGTGGGGGGCGGTGGGAGGAGGAGAATAAAGACCTGAAGGCAAGGACACCCCCAAACACTGGCCCAGAGAGCGGCCGAGCCTGAAAGGCCAGTTTGGTAAATGGGTGGAGAGGAAATGAGATTGGGTCTTCAGTGAAGCCAGCGGTGAAGTAAGCAGAAAGATAATGACTTCTCTCTCGGGCACTGAGGCCTCGTCAGGATGGTCTTACTGATTTACAAGGCTGCTTTTTAAGTTTCGGTTTCAGGGGAGAGGGAGGAAACAGCCCCCCACCACGGTCTGTGATCACAGGTAGAAAGAGAAAGCGCCTCCCAAGCCAGGGAGCTGCTTCTGCCTGGGGCTGTGCGGAGAGCCACGTCAGCCGTGTCCCCTCCCGGGGACAACCCCGGAGCCCGGATGGACTTTACTAGGGTCCAGGAGGGACGGAGACCTGCCCTTCATCTTCTGGGCAAAGCTGAAATTTGCCCAGTGGCCCTTCTGGGCCTGGAAAACAACTTCGCTGTCGCTGTTTGCTTTATAGGGCTGGGGTCCCGTGTTCCATACGGGAAGCATCTCTCCGGCTCTTCTGTTTAGCCCAGTGAGTCCCTAGCCACTGGCTCCCAGAAGACTCCGCCCTTTTCTGGACGGCCAGGGCCACACGCCTACACACACTGGCATGCATGTGTAGTCTTATAACACGCAGATTTGTTCCCGCCATGCTCTGGCTTACAATTCTTTGATAATTGTTGTCCTCCGGGATACAATCCATGGGGCCCCGCTCTACCTTGCTTTTATACTTCCTTGGTCTCCCTCACATCTCCTTTCTTCCCGAAGCCTCACCTACCTTCTCCCCAGACCCCCTACCTGGCCTCCTAGCCTTGAACCTCTCGCTTCAGAAACAGACACTGGCACGCCCCTGAGCACACTGTGTGGTTCTGATTCAGCCCTGGGCACAGGGTGCCTCTGCTCGGTCACCTTTCACCTCCCGCCTTCCTGACAAAATTCTACGCCAGCCATGACAGTCTATACTGCTAGAGCTAACCACCCATTCTTCCCTGCCTCCAATGTCCTAGGTGAGGACTCGTTCTTTTTTGAAGCTTATCTTTTTGCATTATAATGATTATTTTCACATCCCCTCCCCTACTGGGCAGTGATCCTGCCCGGTGCTAGATCCTAGCACAGGGTCAGGCACACAGGGAAAGGAAAGGGGGAAGGGGGAGAGGAAGGTACTACATTAGATGCTAAGTTTGAGGCCAAAAGCTTTTCCAAGGCAAAAATATCTGAGGCCAGAGGGGGCTCTAGAATAAGGCAAGGGTGGAGTGCCTGGGTGACTCAGTCAGTTAAGTGTCTGACTCTTGGTTTTGGCTGAGGTCATGATCTCATGCTTCGTGGGTTTGAGGCCTGAGTGAGGCTCTGTGTTGGCAGCACAGAACCTGTTTGGGATTCTCTCTCTCTCTGCCCCTCCCCTGCTTGCACTTTCTCTCTCTCTCTCTCTCTCTCTCTCTCTCTCTCTCAAAATAAATAAATAGACTTTAAAAAAATACAGCAAGAGAGACCCTGAATCTCAGATCATGTGCATGCAGGTCAGCAGCTGAGGACAAGACCTTCTTAAATTTTTTAATTTTAATTTTTTTGCAGATTTTATTTATTTTTCATTAAAAATTGTTCTAATGTTTATTTATCCTTGAGAGAGAGGGAGAGAGAGAGACAGACAGAGACAAAGCAGGAGTGGGGGAGGGGCTGAGAGAGAGGGAGACACAGAATCTGAAGCAGGCTCCAGGCTCTGAGCTGGCAGCACAGAGCCTGACGTGAGGCTTGAACTCACTAACTGAGAGATCATTACCTGAGCTGAAGTCAGACGCTTAACCAACTAAGCCATCCAGGTACCTCTAGAAGTTTTTATTTTTAAGCAATCTTTACACCGACCATGGGGCTCAAACTCACAACTTCCAGATCAAGAGTCACATACCTTACTGACTAATCCAGCCAGGTGCCCCTAATTTTAATTTTTTTAATTTTTATTTATTTATTTGGAGAGAGAGAGAGAGAGTACATAAATGGGGTAGAGGGGCAGAGTGAGTGAGAGAAAGAGAGATTGAAAGAGAGAGAGAGAGAGAGAGAGAGAGAGAATCTGAAGCAGGCTCCACACTCAGCACAGAGCCTGACAAAGGGCTGGGTCCCACGAACCATGAGATCATGACCTGAGCAGAAATCAAGAGTCATATGCTCTAATTTGACAATAAACTATTTGTAAAAAAAACAAAAACAAAAACAAAAACAAACAAACAAATAAAAATATCCATCTAAAAAAAAAAAAAGAGTCATGTGCTCAACCGAATGAACCACCCAGGTGCCTCTACTTTTTATTTATTTTTTTATTTGAGTGCGGTTAACACAAGGCCTTTTAAAATTTTGTGCCTCAGTCCTGGTCCTGCCAAGGCTTCATTTGTATTCGTCCCAGCCCAAGTTCCCTCACTGCTTTGGAAATCTGACAGCAGTCTGCTGGGCATCGACGGTATTAGTTCTGCCTTCGGCACCGGGCATATTACAACCACGGGTGCGAAAAGCACCAGGCCTGCCCTTGGAGAACTTGCAGTCCAGGAGGAGAGAAGACAATCAAATAGTAAATTAAATCGTATGCAATCCCACACACCATCGTGCAGGCTATGAAGGAAGGGGATACATGGCTTGCAAAATCCGAGCCAATCAATGAAAGATATCCCTTCCCCAGAGAATGGACTCTAAAGCCCGTGCCAGACAAGGCAGCCAGGAGTTCAGCAGATTTTCTCCCGGGCTCTGCCTTGCTTGCCCTGTACATCTGTGTCCTCTGTCCCCACCCCCAGAGCACAGGCAGTACCTCGTGGCAGCGACTATTACATCAGCCAAAACAATGCTATGTGCTTTACAAGGATATGTCTGTCCGTAGACATATAGATACACACACATCTACACACACACGTATCCAAGAACGGATATCCAGTGTGTTATGGGGGGTGCCTACTGAGGAGAGGGGGATCGAAAGTGGAGAGGAGAGAGCAGGGAAAACTATAATGTCCAGCATGAAAGGGCTGTCTGCGCACAGACCGATGATTGTGCGCCAAGAACTGAGTGTGGTTAGCTTTCTTCTCTCTTCTCCTGGTCCATCACACAATAAGACGGTACAAAACCAACCAACCAATCAACCAGTTCAAAAGTCCTCCTGACTGAGGACACTTTATGTGGGCCTGGTCATTGTGTATCCATTTTTCTCAGGGGTCATAGGAATTGTTCCAACCAAATTCCCCACGTTAGGGTTAAGGAGCCCAAGGCCCAGAGAGGGCGTGTGAGTTGCCCTATTGCACAGCTCCCTTGTGGCAAGATGAAGACAGATGCGGATTCGAGCCCTTAGCCTGTACTCTGTGTTCTACTGTCTGTCTTGCTTGCATTTTCTGACCACTCGGCCCAACCTCCCCACAGTGTTTGTTTAGCGGGCTTGGCCATGTTTATCTTAGCACATGGGTGCCGGGTCTGAAGTCATGCACTGGTGTTAACTGGCCCTTCCTGAGTAGAGTTCAAGGCGAAAACCTCACTGGGAGCTGGGAGGCTCAGGTTCTACTTTACATTGTTGTTTAGTGGTTTTTATTTTTCCTCTTTCCAGGATGACGGCCTCACAGCACAGATGAGCTCACTGACTCAGCTGGGCAGGTAAGTGCAGAACCTGGACAGGGCTTTACTGGGAGTGCGTCCTGTTTGCAGGAAATGGTGTCAGTGTGGTGCGGAGGGCAGGGGAGTATCTTTAAAGGATTCGTCTTTCCCGCAGCCCGCTCAGCGTTCGCTGCGCCCATGGCATGTCCGGAAGCCCCTGCACAACGTGGGTACAATGTGTTGATGTCGACAAGTTTTGCTGGAAGCCACAGACCCATAAAACTGCTAATGAGAAAGTTGAACAATGTGTGAACGTGGGCAGTTGGTGGAGGTTTACGACAGCAACTTTCCTGAGAGGGGGGCATGGACAGGAGGTCTCAGGGAGCCTCTCGAGGAGCAGCCTTTGAGATGGGCTTATATCACTAATACCCCCAAATCCTGCATGGCCCAGTGTCTAATTATTAAAGTATAATATGTACACACGGGCAAAGCTGCATATGTTCTAAGGATGAATTTTCACAAATGCCATATACCCATATATTTGATACCTTGATCAAATTTACAGATCATTGCCAGACCGCAGAAGCCCTGCATGTTCCTTTCAGGTCACTGCCCGCCCCGAAAGGGTTGCCGCTATAGTGACCTCCAGCAGGGTAGGTGGGCTCTGAATCCGCTGTTTTCACCCCATCAGCATCAGGGCCAGTAGGTGCCCGTGCATGAGAAATTGTGTGCTACGTGATTAAAATCCTTTTCAAGTATTAGTTCCCTTGTTCTTTAGTGAGATAGGCAGGTAACAGGCAATATTCCCATCAGTGGCTGCTGAGACACAGCTGACTTGCTTACTCATAGAGTCCTACAGTAAGTTAGCAGGTACCCAACTTTTCGGGCCGGGCCCCTGGCTGCCTCCCAGCTTCTCCGCACCATCTGACATCCGTGGGCATCGTGCCACAGGCTGCAGCTCTTTGCTGAGCCACACGGGCCCTGCTGGGAGGGCACAGGTTTGAGGTGTGATGTAGGTGCCTGGGACAAGCTCCTGGCACTGACCTCTAAGAGGCCTCAATGATCACTAACCTCAGAGCCTTAAAGATGCATTAGACTGCGGGAAACAGCCAAACATTGGAGGCGTCTGTGAAAAGCAATAGTCGGGTATGCTCAAATCACTCATAGAATTCCTCTTTTAGAAATTCCTTTGAAGCCAGATGATAAGCCATAGTTTTCTTATCTAGTGGTTGTGTCACCTTTATGATGAAAGATGGTCAAGGGCGCCTGGGTGGCTCAGTGGGTTAAGCATCCAACTCTTGGTTTTGGCTCAGGTCATGTGAGATGGAGCACCGCCATCAGGCTCTGCACTGGCAGTGCGGAGCCTGCTTGGGATTCTCTCTCTCTCCCTCTCTCTCTGCCCCCCCCCTTCTCATGCTCTCTCAAAATAAATACGTAAACATTAAAAAAAAAGAGAGATGGTTACAAGCATGTTTGACTACCACCATTTTTCACATGTGTGCCCATCAGAGAGCAGAGCCCCGGCCATTGTCACTAAACATACAGGACATATTGACCAAACAGACTTCCTTAATAATCCCAGTTATCATTTATTGAGCACTTTCTATGCACCAGGATATACTTCCCATTTTAATGACAACCTGAGAAGATCATTTCCCCCATTTTACAGAGGAGAAACTGAGATTCAGATTGTAAATAACTTCCCCAATGTAACCCAGCTCGGAATAGCAGAGTTGGGATTTGAACCAAGTCTGACTAGAACCATAAGCCCACTCTCACCTGTCACTCTTCACGGGTCCCCAGGAAGGTCCTGTGGGGGGCCACCACGAAGACCAGCAAAGGCCAGGCTCTTTGAGCCCCTTCCAAGGAGATGAGTGAGGCCACTTGTATAAGATATGAGCAGATGGAGCAGAGAGGTGGCACCAACATTCCCCACACTCTCATAAGAACCCCGTTATTAGAATCAAAGAAGGGGCGCCTCGGTGGCTCAGTTGGTTAAGCGTCCAACTTCAGCTCAGGTCAATATCTCGCTGGTCGTGAGTTCAAGCCCCGTGTTGAGCTCTGTGCTGCCAGCTCAGAGCCTGGAGCCTGCTTCAGATTCTGTGTCTCCCTCTCTCTCTGCCCCTCCCCTGCTCACGCTAGATCTCTCAAAACAATAAATAAATACATAAATAAATAAATATTTTAAAAGTTAAGAAAAAAGAATCAAAGAACATGATCTCTGATGAGAACTTGGAGGGCAGGGGGCTCCATCTCCTTTAGAGGAACAGACATTTAGAGAGGGGATATACGACCGGCCCAGGGTCACCTAGAGCAGGATGCGGGGGCTTCCTGAATTCCAGGCCTCTGCTCTTTCCCCAAGGTCCTGGGGTCTCCTTTTCGCCAGTATCTGCTGATGCTGGGGCACTGGATGTCTTTCTCCTTTCTGTCTTGCCTTCCTGGCAGCCAGGGTGGCAGGTGTTATGTGGGTGGAGGACATACCCGCCCAGGTGGCCACAGGGCAGCCGGTGATCCTACGAGTCAGAAAGGAGTGTGCTGGGCTGTGCGGAGACCGCCTCCCGGCCCTCACACTCGCACTGGGCTTTGTTGACTTGAAGGAGACTCCGGGCAGTGTGTTCCCTTGGCCTTTCCCTGAGCCAACACCTGCCTACTTGTGATGTGGAGAGCACGCCCTCCCCCACCATGTGAGCACTGGGCAAACGTTTTCCCAGAGAAGGGACTCCAGGAATCCCAGGTGGGAGGGAATCCCCCAAAGACTTTGGACTCAAGGATGAAGTCACAGGCCTTGGAAGCGAATGCATTTTATAGATCCAATAAATTAGATACAGACTGGCTATTGAGGTACTGTCAGGTGTCAAGAAGCCCTGTCTTGTTTACTCGGCTGGAGGAGGAAGCAGAAATAGACTCAAACCTGAGTTTAGTGACCTGACTAAGGTCATCCAGATAGGTAGGGACAGAGTCCAGGGGAGACCCACTGCCGGCCTTCCTGCCTGATGCACATGGGTCTCTGCACTTGATCTTAGCCAAAAGGCCGAGAAGCGATTGATGCACGTGGGTCTCTAAAGCCTTCTTGGCGAGCCAACCACATCCCTAGAGTCCCTGAGAAGTTGCCAGGTGTGGGCTCTGACCTACAGCAGTGATAATGGCAAACACTTAAACTGCCGTAACATATTGAGCTATTTAACACTCTGGGCTGCTCTGAAGCTGAGACTTCAGATTCATAAGACTATGATTCTCAAGCATACATATTAAGCAATTTGCCCAAGGTCACATACCTATCAAGCAGCAGACCGGGCAGTGGCCTAGCTGCCAGTGGAGGGCAAGCACCCAGCCATGTCCATATCTCCACCATCCCCAGAAATGATCCAGGGCCTTTTGCAAGTCAAGGATGCAGGGTCCATGTTTGAAATGCCCAGTAGTTGCTTCTGTCTGCTCTCAGTGCCCGAGGATGTGGCTTCGAGGTGTCCAGGGCAGATGCAGGGAGCCCTGCCATGGGGCTTTGGCCCACCTTGAGGGAGTTGCCTTCCAACAGGCCTGAGAGTTTGCAGGGTGGTCATGAGGTTCCCATTCCTCTCAATGTCAAGCACAGACCTAGTGCCAGGGGCACTCACCACTGTCTTTATCTTCGTTTGGGTTGTCCCTTGTCTGGCGTCTAGGTACCCTCTTTTCCCAGATCCCAGCTGGACCCGCCATGGGGCCTTCAGCTAGGAGCCCCAGGCACCACATTTGACCTATCCAAACGAAGCCCAGGTGGCTGCAGAGACCTGCCAGTGAGAGAGGGGCCCTGGGCAGTGCTACTCCTAGGTACCTGAATCTTCCCCTTATCCTTTCAATTCTAGCCCACACTTACTCAGCACCTACGTAGTGCCAGCCACTGGCTGGGTCTTGGAGGGTTCCACAGATAAAGAAACACCTTTACCTCACCCACTACACACACACACACACACACACACACACACACACAC
Source organism: Hyaena hyaena (assembly GCF_003009895.1). Taxonomy (NCBI): domain Eukaryota; kingdom Metazoa; phylum Chordata; class Mammalia; order Carnivora; family Hyaenidae; genus Hyaena; species Hyaena hyaena. Next base: position 2,913,151 of record NW_024080719.1, on the reverse strand, counting down.
CCCAAGGAGGTCACAGCTTCATTCAGTAGCCAAACAAACATGGTCAACTATTTTCCAAGACATGTAGGAATTGGTTTTATAACTCCAAGTACTCTGAGAGATCTGGGGAGGGAAAGATCAATTTCCAAAGTGAGGCTTCAGAGGAGAGTTGAAGGAGGGAAAGCTGTATTCCATCTGGATTTGGAAGAGGCTGGGTTTCTCAGGAGCCACTGGACAACATGAACCTGGACACCCTGATTTAGAAACCCTGCAAGATGCAGAGCCTTCCAGAATCACAAACTGTTCTTTAACTCCCACTGAGAATCTGTCCTAAGGTGACTGCCCTTGTACCCCAGGACCCCTCCATATGGACACATCCAAGAGGAATAAACAGATGTTGCCCATGGCAACAGTGGGCCCTATACCCACGAGACATTCAGTAAGTTCTTTTTGGCAATAAGGAAAGATGATGTCAGGAAGCTTCTTCTCATGACATAGTCAGGTGCAGCTGGGCCTCCCAGGAGGTGACCCCTGCGAGGGAAAAGTGGTCTTAGGTGTCACTGGTTCTGCTCAGCAACTGAGTCTGGAGCAGTCATTTCACAGATTCAAAGTCTTCCAAGTGGAAGGGACTTGGAGGGCCTCCGGCCCAGGGAGAAGGACACGCAGCTTTGGCATGAACTCCTCCTATACCTGAAGATTTATCTCTATTCTGTTTTAGAACAACACAGAATGAGATTAATCCCACTGCCAGGTTCTTATTATCCCTTTTTCAATTTAAACAGTCTTGGTGGCTCATCGCCAAGCATGGTGCCCAACCCTTGGCTGTCCTGGTCATTCTCTGTCATACTCCAGCCCATCAAGGTTCCTTCTGAAAGGTGTGCCAAGGCCGGGGACAGTGTCCAGTGTCCAGATGGGGACTCACCAGCTGGACCACATGCTGGAGACTATCATTCCATGAACGTAGACAAAGATGGGGCTGTGGGTAGCCATAGGAGACCACTGCCTCGCGCACTCCCCTTTCATCTCTCTAGAATGAATTCCTCCCCCAAAACGTGGTAATGACAAGCTTCACTGGGTCGTGGGGATGGTGGGTGTGTGGTGCGTAACTCTTCAAAGCTGTGAGCTTCTGGGGAGAAAACTACCCAGACTTCAGCTCTTTATGAGCTGGTTGAGCAAAATAGTGGCTTGGGAAAGGGCGGAGGGCATCAGGCAGCTTAGCCCAGTGCTTATCTAGTGACTTATTTTCATTATACTGGAGTCAAATCTGAACTTAGAAGGAGGAGGCCCTGTGGGAGTGGGGAGGCGATTTTACTATCTGTCTCTCAGCAGTGGCAAGTAGCCTGCTGTGCACAGCCCACCTCTTCTCTCTCCTCCCTGGGGATGAATCAGCAGGTGGGAAGCGCTGGTGCCCTGGGAAAGAAGAAAATACAGCTGACCAGCGCAGCTGACGTCTCCACTCAGCCACAGTTGAATGGAGGTACTGTTCTTTCTGTTGGGGCAACTTCCAATACTGAACCATCGTTTTAATCCAAATATTGCTTAAACTGCTCTACTGTATCCTCACTGGCAAAGATGGTTGTCCCTGAAAGTGGCAAGACTGTCCAGATTCTCCCAGCAAAGGTCTCAGCCTGATGGGGAGCCGTTTATAGCAAGAAGTAGAGAAAGGAAAACTATTCTGTACTGACTGCTTTGGAAGGAACAGGGGCCCTGTCCTCCTTCCAGAGAGAGCTTCCACGCTCTAAAACAGGGTGGGGGGCTGTCTTTCCACGTCCCTTCTTCTGCTTGCCTTCTGAACTCCGCACATGTGCGCTGGGCTCCCATCTGGCACTGAGTCAGCACCCTGGAGAGCTGCGCCCCACCCCCTTCCTAACCGGTGAGGTCAGCACAGATGCCGGCCTGTCTGGCCCCAGCACACAGCAAGAAGGAACTGCAGCCACTCGGCAAAACCCCTAAGAGCTGAGCTGAAGTGACGTTCATGAAGGCTGTGGAAAGCTCTAGACCTCAAGAGGCCCAGGTAACATGGATCCAAAGAGCATGTTTGCTGACAAAAGTCTCACTGTGGGCACTTACATGGATGCGGCATTGTTCAGTGTCTATTAGCAATTTGCTTTACAGACACTGAGTGATAATCTTCCTAAAGAGCAGCCGCTGTGAGACTTGAGTGAGGTACCACTTCCTATGTTCCTCTGGAGCCACAGTTCCAGAGGCTCTGATGTTGCATCACTGAGACTCAAAGGAGTGGCCGAGCATATGCTCGAAGGTGCCCCTGTCTTAAGATCCAAATTAGAACAACCCCTCAGAACCTATGATAAGGCGATTCTCTGCCTAACCAGGCACTGAACTCAGAATAAATTTTCTGAATCACTTGCCCAGGAGAAAGGCACCTGCACTGCCTGACAGAGGCCGGGAGAGGGGCCTGGGTCAGAGAATAACTCATCAGCCCCTAATCAGGACCCCAGTCTCTGGCCTCTGTCCAGCCCACTGGTTCTCAACAGCAGGGTGAAAAATGGATCACTGGGGAGTTAAAATGCAAATCTGGGGGCCCGCCAGAATGATTCTGCCTTGGTATAGGTCTGGGATGGGACCAGGCATCACCCATCAGCCCCAAGTAATTCTGTTGCACCCTGGAGCACTCCACGCTGGGGGACAGTGTATGCCAGTGGCCACTCCGACACTGTCAGAGGAGCTTGCCACCTGCAGCCAACACCTGGCCCTCATTGAAGTGATCCACTTGCTCAGATACCCACTGTCCTTGGCCACACAGGGAGCCTCCCCACAACCTCTGCCATCTTCTCACTGGCTATCAGGAGGCAAGGGAGCAGGGCTGAATTCAGCCTCCCTTCTGGAACACTAAAAAAGCAGAAAGTGAACACACTTCTGATGGACTGGTGCTCTCGGAAGAACAAAAGGTAGTCTCTGATACAGAAATGGCGCACATTTACTGGAGTTGGCCTGGTGGAGGGGTACCTCTGTGCCTGACTCCAGACTGAAGAGGACTTTTCTTCTACAACAGTGGAGGCTGAACATTACTGGTGCCCTCACGCCCTGTGCTTTAACTTCTGCTTACTGTCACGAAGCTGGAGGGGGGTGTTCCGGTCATCCTGGCATTTTCCTGTAGGACCTCTGCTACAAGTGAGGCCTCTCATATAGAGAAGCCGATGCCATGTTCCACCCATGGATGGGTTAAATAGGTTTGTCATGGGCTGGCCTAGAAACCTGCCTATCAAGCATGACACAGTTGCTCTGGGAAAGTGCATTCTCAAATCCTCCTCATCTAATTGCAAGCAGACTTGGGGGACATCACTGGCCTAGGACTTAGCCCTTGAATGTTTCCAAGGAGGCTGGGGGCAAACTCCAGGCCTGATTCCAAAGGCCTGGCATGAATGTGCCAGTAGGGACCTCAAGCAGATCCTCATCCAAAGACCCAGGCACCTTCGTTCCACAGGCTGACAGTCAGGCTGCGCCAGACTGCTGGTGGGCGCTGGGTCAAGGGCGCATGAATGACTACACTGTGAGTGCTGCCCATGGCTTTGGCCTCTCCTGCAGCGGCGTCCTACCTACCAGCCAGGAAGGCAAAAGCTTCATTGCAGAGCTGTGGCCCGGAAGACAGAAAAATCATGTTATTTACCTACAGGAATGTTACTTTTGTCTTCACTGAGGTGATCCAGTGACACATAAGACACTCTACTGGAAGATGTTTGCGCATGAAAACGCCCCAAGGGAGAGCCTGCTCTAGGTGATTCTCAACCCTGCCACAGATTCAGTCCAAGCTATGCAAGGTTACCTCATAGACGCTGAGTAGAAAGTGACTGCAGAGCCACTGTCCTCCACGTTTCTGTGTGTTCATGGCCCAAATAAATTTTTCTGAGAAATTTTTACTTTATTTTATATATATTATATTATATTTTATATTTATTTTATATTTTGAGAGACACAGAGAGGGTGAGCATGGGTGGGACAGGGACAGAAAGAGAGGGGGAGAGAGAATCCCAAGCAGGCTCCACACTGTCAGCTCTGAGTCTGATGAGGGGCTTGAACCTATGAACCTTGACATCATGACTTGAGCCAAAATCAAGAGTCAGACGTGGGTGCCTGGGGGGCTCAGTGGGGTAAGTGTCTGACTTCAGCTTAGGCCATGATCTCATGGTTTATGGGTTTGTGCCCCGCATCCGGTTCTCTGCTGTCAGCCCAGAGCCTGCTTCAGAGCCTCTCTCTCTCCTCCCCACTTGTTTTCTTCTCTGTCTCTCAAAAATAAACATTTAAAACATGTTAAATCATAAAATTAGTCAGATGCTCAACTGACTGAGCAGCCGGGTGCCCCATGGCTCACTGGAGCACTTAGTGAGTAACCAGATGCAATGTTCCTTATTCTAATTTGTTTTATATATTGATGCTTATTTGTGTTTGAGAACATACATCAAAAAACCAAAAAACACCAACCAACCAACCAACCAATCAAACAAAAACGCTCTTTTATTGTTTGGGGGCAGTACTGGAGCATGAATCAAAAGTATAAGAATTGAGGAGTGCTTGGCTGGCTCAGTCAGTAGAGCATGTGACTCTTGATCTTGAGGTTGTGAGTTCAAGTCTCATGTTGGGTGTAAAGCTTACTTAATTAAAAAAAAAGTATAAGAATTGCAAAATATCATCATTGACAGATGGGAAGAGGTAGTCAGGCTATTGCACCCTTAGAGGCAGAAGTTGGAGAACTTGTACACCTTGGAGGGATGAATTCATAGTTCTACCGAACTATTCTAGAGCATCCCACCATAATAAATAAGCTGAATCTCGAATGAACAATTAGGAACAGAGGCCCCATTACAGCCAGCATGTATCTTCAGGAGGACCGGAACAAGGTTCCTTGTGAAACCCTATTAAAAACCCTAAAAAATGGGGTTAAAACTACTTGAGACCACTGTGCAAATGAAGTCTTTTTTTTTTTTTTTTGATGTCAGTAACCCATGGTACAATAGACTGAAGGTAGAGGAAAGGGTCCAGTGGCCCAACCAGCGTGTAAAAGGCAAAAAACCAGGCTCTCAAGAGTTCATGGGGCAGACAGCAATCACAAGGACATCATCTACTTATCTATCAGCGCTTGACCCAGTGATCATCCTGTAAACCACTTCTGATAAAGCGCGCGAATAGCCAGGACTAAAACTTTACCGGAACCCCCCCCCCCCCCCCCGAGGTAGAAGGTGCACCCTCTGAACAATTCCCCTTTCTTCTCACATAAGCACCAGCACTGCATTTCAAATAAGACCACACCTCCCTCGTTCTCTGCTCATTCCTAAGGCAGCCGCAGAAGTGAGCTGTGATTTCCCAATAGTGTCCTGAGCCAAAATGCATGAGGACACACAGGAGCAGATCCAGACTTGCTGGCCCCGCAGAGATTACACAAAGCTTGGCCCCAAACATGGAATAATGTGAGCATGTATGAGGTGCTGAACATTCCATCGATGGCCTGCGTGTCAGATGCAATGCTTGCATCCCCATGGGTCTGGCACAGAGCCTGCTTTCTAGGCGTTCAGGTGAACACAGGCTCTGTGCTACCGAGAAGACACACACTGACAGCCGAATTTAGCTCTTGAGCCTTTTGAGGACAAGACTACTGGATCTCAGACCTGTTGCACCTCCTCTATCAGGGCTTTTCTGTGTGCAGGAAATTATATATTCTTCCCCCAGGATCTCACACATAACACTCATCAGCAGAGTAAGTTGTGGATAAAACACAACTCCCATAAACTGGAACTTTATTAAACTACATGTTACATAAAAGAACATATAAATGGGCCTTTAAATACATTCAGTTCATCTTAAACAAATTTATATAGAAATTTATTTACATTTCTCCATTAGATAAATTATTTTTCAAAGCTTACTACCAATAAAAGGTAATAGAATGATCACCTGCTCACACAGATGCTTACACATAGGGTCCACAGGGCTAAGTAAAATACCGCTTCTCAAGAAACTCAGCTTATTAGATTTCAAAGCAACAACACATTCTGAAGGTGCTTTATTTCAAGCAGGCCTTTGATGTGAGGCCTCTGCAACGGAGGGGCCGGGGGTCGGTTTGGAGAAGCTGGTTCTGGGGCAGAGGGGTCCTTGGCTGTTGATAATAAGAGCTCCCTCTGGAAGCTAAGGGACCTTTAGAAGCCATGGCTAAAGCCGTGCCCCAGCTTCTGCGGACTGGGAAACAGAGGCTTAGGGAGAGGGAGTGATTTGCTAAAGTCACAGCATCAGCAACCAAGCACGGACTGGGACCCTGGTTCCCAGGATCCTACCTGGAGGCCCTGACCCCATCGCTATCCACAAACTTTGGGTCTCTTTCGTCCATTTCCACCCACCCACGGGCCCTATGTCTTGGATGCTGTTGTCTGCACGGTTAAATATATTTCTTAGGCTTTTTGAGATGGTAAAAACCAGTGCAGGAGTCCCATAACCATCTTTGTGGGGCCCAGAAAATACATACTCAAGGCTATTTTTACAAGAGGTTTTGTGGTCAGGTGCCTTACTTCTCCAATCCTAAAATGTACCTTTTCAATTTGGTTGACTTATGGAAGCTCAAAGTTTCCAATTAATTTGGACGGAAGGCAACATTCTACAGGAAAAAGATTGTAACATCAACCGTGTGGACTCACTGAAATCCACCTACTACTGTTGGAACTTCAGTGAGGTTTCACTAATATTTCAATAAATGACCAAAAGGGAGAGAAAGTGAGGGACAACTTTAACAAGAAAGTTTCCAGAATCACTTCACTTCCTAATTAGCTTCAAAAGGAAGCAGTGAAATGGGCTGTGAGTAGAAACAGTACATATTTTCTCCCTTCTTTTGAGTAAAGCCTCCCTTCCAAAAATTTCCCGATGATACAAATTCTTCTGAAAGTAGGAATTTTTTTTTGGTCTGTTTAAAAAAATTTATTTGGTTTTTCTCAGGACTTAAAAACCATTGTACCACAAAGACCAAACATCAACATTAAGAAGCATCACCAGTGGCATAGATACACGCACAGACTCTCCCGGCTTTGTGTTGCGTTAGCAAGAGAAGGAAGGGCTGGCTGCAGGCAGAGGAAGAGGGGGTGGGGGGCGGACAAGACTGGGAGACAGAAGCGTTTGTCTTCCCTGTAACTAGAGCGATCCCAAGTCATAGCAGCCTTCACTCAGTTTTATAACAGATACACAAATGGGAAAACACGGAAGGGGGAGGTGTGTTCAGCTGAACAGCCCCTGAATGCCTTTCCATTACGGCACTTCTAAGTCCTGGAAGATCCGGCATCCTCCCAGGGGCTGCTCCCCGTCTGCAGGGAAGGCGCTGCCCATGGGGCCTGTCCTGAGCACGCAGGGGCATCTGGTTTCCAGGCTCCAGTCTCGCTTTCCCTCCTGCTCACAAGTAAACCCTCACCCAGAGTCACATGCAGAGAGATGAGCAACACGGAGAGCCTTCAAGGAGATGGTGCCAATCAGAGCACCCAGGGCTTGCAGGGGAGTCCAGTTGCCAGCAATGGACGGTGTGTGGGCAGGTGGAACCCTGAGGCCAGGGAACATGGGAAAATAAAAATGTCTTCATATTAAGGGTTTTGTCTTTTTTTTTCCCCCAGGAGGCATTTCATTCTGCAAAAGGAACTAAAATACGTCGTTTTCTAATATTTAAAAATAAGTTCGGTATAGAAAAACTGGCCACAATTCTTTTACTCGGTAGGGAAGAAGGTCATCTCAGATCTGTGTCTTTCGCGGGGTCTCTGCTGGGGGAGGAGTGTGTGAGGTGCCAACCGTCATGGTAGCAGGTGAGGTCCAGCAGGCGGGGACCTTACAACAGGAGGCGGTGCAGTGGGTGGACTCCACCACCACACCTTCAGTGACATGAGCATTAACAGCTGGCACCAGTGGGTGACTTTACGTGGAACAGAAACATGCGTTGCTGGCCTGTCATAGGAGACAGTCCTCACCATCTGAGCCCCAGGCAGCGAGAGGACAGACACCTATCACTTCCGTAAGGGATCGAGGGTTTTCCCCAGCGTTGTGGTATCTGAGCTTTTCAGCCTGAGGGAAGCCCTTTCCCCAGACCCTCGGCCCTTCGGAGGGGCCTCTGTGTTGGCACTGGGACCCCCAGCAGGCTCCGGACACCTTTTGGGGGCCCGCGCACTACTGGCCCGCCGCAGGGTGCTGCTGTCCTTGGGGACGGCATCCTCAGGGCTACCCTTAGGCCTCAGCTGACGCTGGGAAACAGTACGAGTGATGCCGGGGGCCTTGGCCACAGGAGGGGAATCTGTTCTCATGGACCGAGATGAGGAGGCAACTGTGTTTCGGGCAAAGCTTGGCACGGGAGGCGGGACACGGGGAGCGCTGGGGGGCGGTGGGGCCTTGGGCTCCTCTTCGGGGCTCTCGGAGTTGGAGCGGCAGGTCTTGTTTTCCTCGGGCTTCTGTCTGGGGACGTTCCTGAGGGGCTTGGCGCTTGGCTTCTTGAACGAGCCCCTGGGCTGCAGGGGTTGCTCTTTCCCGGGCCGGGTGCTGCCGGAGCCACCGCTCACCCTCACCAGCCTCTGCTCCTCTGCGACCGTCACAGGCCCTGTCGAGGGCCTCCTGGGCGACAAGTCCGAGGTTCCCCGCATGGAGCCCCGGCGCGACCACTGCTGCTGTGCAGTGCTGCTGGGGGTCTCCCCGGGGGACCGCTTCCATCCCACTGAGCTGCGGCTTGACCTGGAGATGGGCAGGACTTTGCGCATGTTCTCGTTCTCTGAGGGGGTTAAGGTCCGCACGGGCTTAGGCGCCGCCCCTTGGCTCCGCCGGGCACTCACGGCCTTGGACGTCCCCTGGGACGCGTCTTTGAGGGAGCTTCTCTTTGGTGCTGTCACATCCTTCCCTTTGGCGGGTCGGTCCCTGGGAAGGGCGTCCTTGCAGCTGGGCTCACTCTTCCGAGAGAGGGGAGCAGAAGCCTCCTCGGGGGGGCTAGAAGCAAGGTGAGAAGAAACCTGGCTGCCTGTCTCCCCAGCCCCAGAGGACAGGGAGCCATCCCCACCACCCCCCTCCCCTGGCTCCGAGCAGTCCAGCGTCAGCGAGCAGTCGGTGGCATCCGAGGTGTATAACAAAGGGCCGAGGTCTTTGCTTTCAGGGCCACTGCTGCCCACAGATGCCAGAGCTTCAGCACTAGGCTGGTGAGGGGCAGTCCCGTCCCCCTCCAGGGCTGGTCTGGGAGCCCTGGGGCCACTTGTGCTCACAAGCAGCAGGCCACTGTGGCTGGCACCAAGGGACTGCATGCTCCCATGCCCCAGAGGTACGGGCTCCGCGGGGCTGAGGTCATTCAGGGTCAGCCGGGGCACATCCTCTGGGCCCTTGGGTCCCTGGAGGTCAAACTGAGCCAGTCCTGTCACCAGCTCGTGCTCCTTAATCCCCAGAGCCAATGGAGAGAGTGGAGGGGACCGGGCAGGAGTAAGGCCCATGGGCTCACTATTCCTCTTTCGGAGGATGCTCACCCCACTGCGCCGAGCTCGGGGGAAGAGGGCCGCAGGGTCCTCAGGACGGGGGGCTGGGGGCTGGCTCTGCCAAGATGAGGGGGGCTCAGGGGCCTCCTCCTGGCTCTCTGAGGCCTGAGGTCTGTGTGCGTGGCTGGGGTCCGGAGCCCTTGGGCCCCCAGGCTCCACCCAGGCCAGTGTGGGCCGGGCCTGCCGGCTGCTGCTCCGGGGCAAGCTGTTGAACTTGCTGGGCTCCTCGGGGCTGCCAGTGGAAGTCTCCAGGAAGGTCAGGAGCTCCCGGTCAGCGAAGGCGCCCAGGGAAAGGCGAGAGCGGCGGGCATTGGGAGGCCGGTAGGAGGGGCTGATGGGCCTGGGCTGCAGGAAGGCGGGCAGGTCCTCTGTGCCCTTCTTGGTCAGCAGCTCCACGTCATTCTCACTGCTGCTCCGGCAGAAGCTGCTGAGCTCCCCAGCTGCCCAGGAGCGACGCTTCTGCTCCAGCTCCTTCAGCCGCTGCAGCCGCCTCAGCTCCTGCACCGAGCGTTCCTGGTTGTCCTGAAAGAGGGTGGAGAGAAGCCCCAAGACGCATGAGACGTGTGGGGCCTGTGTGTGGTTCCAAAGCCACCTGCCCCGAGAATCCAGTGAGATACACACGCAGGGAGGGGAGCCCAGCGTAAGCTTCACCAAGAGGGACACTGGTGTTTGCACCTGTGCGGCTAGTTCTCTCAAAGCTGCACGGGGGCGGCCCCACCAGCCTGTCTAGGCTTGTCATCCCTGGGCCCAACTTCCAACTTTCCAGTCAAGGCACTGTCCCCTGTGTGATTCCACACGTGCCTGCCACCCTGACTCCAAGGGACCCCAACTTGGTTTCTAAGCAGGGCAAGGTGGAAAGGACTTCCAGCAAAGGGGTAGTTAAACAGTGGCAGAAAGAGAGAGAGAAAAAAAAGGAGTCAGAGATCAAACCTCCCTGTCGCATCTGCACTGAATACATCTACACGCACGAGCAGCACTTGCTACTTAAGGATTTGGATGCCTAAATGTATACCCTAGATATTAAGAGATGTCTTTCAAATCTCTGTTCTCTGAACTCTCTTTGGTAAAGGAACACCAGGGAGGCCGCGGTGGCTCTGTCCCTCATGCCCCACCCCCTTCCCCAATCAGACAAGAGGATTTGCTTTAGAAATCCTTCCATCGCTCACCCTTCACCCAGATCCAAGCACCCAGGCCTCCCCCCAGCAAAACTGAACCAGAACAGATGTATGTGCTAAAGCACATTTTACCACCTGGCCATGCGCTTTAAGTACATTTGTAGCTCACAACCCAAGCCTGTTATTGGTAGGGAGCACTTTTTACTTCAAAATCAATTTCCTCAAGTGGTGGATTTCCCCTCCAAGTTTCCGTGAGGCTCTGGCTCCGGCTGGGGAGGTCTGGCCCCTCCCGCAGCTCTGGCCCAGCCTCTCCAGTGCCCCAGGTCCCCCAGGCCCTCTCCCCCAACGCTGTCTGCGGTGGGAGTGGGGCCAGCCCCTGGCACTCAGAACAGCGGGGCCGAGAGAACCGCACAGGTGGCCCCTCGGGCCTGCAGAATTCTGACAGGGAGTGAGGGCCTCAGAAAGAGACAATTTGGCCTCTACCACCCACCGCCACCCCCGTCTGCTGAGCTCACTGCTTGGACAAGGGAGAGGAGACGTGGCCACAGACTCTGCCTCCTTCTTTTAGCTGGGGAGAGAAAGGAGGGGTTGAGGCCTCAAGTCACTCTGGCCTACTCAGAGCTAGAGGGAAGTGTGACCGGTCCTGCAAAGGAGTTCAGCCATGGACAAACCTGCATTTAAATACAGGGGGAGGGTAACACACAAGCCTTTGGTTCCTCATCACCACCTGAAGCAAAGGCTGTTATTTTGTCTTTCACTGACAGAGGAAAGCCGTATTTGCAAAGCCAAGCAACCCAGTTTTCTGGCTCCTACACTGAACTCAGAGATGACTAGAATTGGAGGCTGAAGGATGGCACATTCCCGCGGTGCCCACTGCCTGGCAATGGCCATGGTGCTTGAAACAGGTGAGAGAAGGTCTTCCAATCAGCCCCCAGCAACAAAGGGACCCCGCAAAGAGGAAACTGTCTGGGGAGGGAGGTGAGGGAGACTCTCAGGATCTTCAAAGGCACTAGTTACTATCATGGCTGCTCCCAAAAATGGACTCCACTAACACAACACTTTTAGGGCATCAAAGCAAGTGCTGGCATGAGCAGCACTGTTAGCAGAGGCAGCCAACGCTGGTCTCCTGGTGACCGGGAGGCACCCGGGGCTCGGATGGCACAGCCACTTCCCGGTAACCCCAACTGAGAGCCCGGCAACGCTGCCTGGGCCGGACTTTTCCTGAAACCATGGACGTGCTGACCCATCTTTCTGCCAAGGACAGAAGGCTGGGTCCAGAAGAGGAAAAACAAAAGCCCAAACAACTCAGAAAACATGGAGATGCCAGCGGCCTTACCTTCACTGCTTTGTTGAACTTGACACAAAAATCTCTAAAGATCTGAAGGCATTCGTCCAGCTTCATGGTTTCTTTGTCTTCGCAGAAAAAATCTATAAGGGTGTGGGCCTCGTCCTGGAGCTCTTGCTGCCAGTGCTCCAGTTCGGTCAGCTTTTCCACAGCAAACTGCGGGAAAGCAAACAAGCACACGCTCAAGTCAACAGGCAGTGAGGAGACTCTCTGGGCACTAGACGGTCTAGTGCCCGGCAAAGCCGTGCTCCTGGGCTCAACTTCAGGTCCCAGCGAAGAGAAGGGTGATTGCAAGTCCAAGGCACTCAGACCCCAAGGGAAAATAATTCAACCCAAACAAAGCGTGGGGAAGCAAGGTGAACTCCTGTGTAAAGGCCTGGAAGCAACAAATGAGACCAAAGAGCTTTGGTCTACAGAATGCTGCTGACAAAATGGTGGCCTTTAACATTGCTGAAAAGTGACACAGGTGTAAAGTTGGTGTTGTTAAGCAAAACTCATACTGCATCTGTTCTCCCTTCTGTTAAATTTAGTTTTTTAAAGTTTTTAAAAATTTATTTCTAAGAGACAGAGAGAGACAGTGTGAGCAGGGGAGGGTCAGAGAGAGAGGGGGACACAGAATCTGAAACAGGCTCCAGGCTCTGAGCTGTCAGCACAGAGCCCAAGTTGGGGCTTGAACCCACGAACCGTGAGATCATAACCTGAGCTTGAACCCACGAACCGTAAGATCATAACCTGAGCTGAAGTCGAGGCTTAACCGACTGAGCCACCCAAGCACCCCTGTTCTCCCTTCTCTTAAAAGTGAGTCTTGGAGCGCCTGGCTGGCTCAGTTGGTTGGGTGTCATTGGACTTCGGCTAAGGTCATGATCTCGCAGTTCATGAGTTCGAGACCCGCATTGGGCTCCCTGCTGTCAGCACAGAACCTGTTTAAGATCCTCTGTCCTCCTTTCTCTCTGCCTCTCTGTCTCTCTCAAAAATACATAAACAGGGGCGCCTGGGTGGCTTAGTCGGTTAAGCGTCCGACTTTCGCTTAGGTCATGATCTCGCGGTTCGTGGGTTCGAGCCCCGCGTCGGGCTCTATGCTGACTGCCAGCTCAGAGCCTGGAGCCTGTTTCAGTCTGTGACTCCCTCTCTCTCTGACCCTCCCCTGCTCATGCTGTCTCTCTCTCTCTCTCTCTCTCTCTCTCCTAGAAATAAATAAAACATTAAAAAAAAATACATAAACATTAAAAAAAAAAAGTCTCTTATTGGCCAAGGGCTCACTTCAGGATGCCAAAAGTCACTTGTATTGATGAACTGTCCTGTGGAGAGGGAGTTTAAACCTCATCTCAAATGACCTGTATCAAGGTCAGTGTCACCCCCACAGGACTCAAGCCTCCGTGTCCAGACAAAGGCCCCAGCCAAGGCTCCCTAACCATGGTGCTTATCCAAGTCAGCTCAGAAGCCTTGCCGACAGTCCATGCTCATATCCCACCCATGCAGTTCAGTACGTCTGAGGTGTAACTGCCACTGATATTTTATTAAAACTCTGCAGGAGACCCTGACGAGCCCCCTTGGACAGGAATTACTGCCCTACACAAATCCATCCTCTTCTCTTCTTCACCTCCTCCTCATTCCTTCAGGACAAAGTCTCCAGTGCCCCTCCAGATTCAGGTGCCAACACGACAAAGAAATAGAAATGAGAGAAGTCTACTCTCCTCCAGTGAGCTCTCAGCCCTTTCAGATGGGGACCTTTCAGGCGCATGAGCACACTTCCCTGACATGCTGGTGACATGTAATGTTGAGCTGAAATGAGAAGCCACAGGCGCACAGGGACCAAATATTTGGGACCACACTCAAGTCTCTGATTACCTTCTTTTTCACCAGGGAACAAGGTTTATGTGGAGAAAGAATGTGTGAGGTACGTGACTTTATAAATCATACATATCATGTTTTTAAAAAGGCTTCTCTTTGAGAAACTAGAATGGAGGGATGGATGGGCCTGGGAGATGTGAAGTGATGGACTGCCCACCCTCACGGAGTGGGATTGTTGTGGAAACATGCTTAGAGAGGGAAGAGGTCTGAGAAGCCTTGTCACCCCTCACACACTCCCACACACTTTCCCCCGTAAGAGTCCTTTCCTTACACCGAACACATTCAAGAGGTAGTAGGAAACCAAACCATTCAGGAAACCAAATACCAGAGAAAGTCACCATGTGAGTCAGTCGCCTGGGGCAGTGTGTGAGTTCATGCTGCATTATTCTTGACGGAGAGAAGGGTATTCACGAAAGGATAAATCTGTGCCTGTCTTTCTTCCATGGGGGGGGGGGGGGGGGGGGGGGAGGTGGATTCCAGCCAAGAAAAACTCAACTGCAAAAAATAGGACTCCTGACAAGAATCTATCTACATGGGATAGAGTAGCTTAGCCCCTCCTCCCATGTCTCATCACTAGATCCCGTGGGGACTGAGAGAAAACCAGGAAGGAAAGACTTAACATGCACTGCAGTCACCCTTAGGAGCTGGGAAAGTGAAACATTCTGACTATGGGTGTGAAAACTCAGCTGGCTCAGAGACTTTTGCTGAGACTTAGTTTTTGCGCGCTTAGGACCACAAAGGCACAGTCCAGAGCCACACTGGCCAAGTATAATAGACAAGAAGTGAGCAGTCATGCCAGCAAATGCCGCTTTCTGTATCTCGCTTGTCCGCTCCAGACTAAAGTTCCAAACCAGTTTATTCGTTCTTTCTTGTCCAGAGGGTCAAAATACTGCCATAGATTTTGTAAGACTGTGTTCTTGTCTTTTCTCCCCATGGCTAAGAGCACAAAGTCCGTTTTCCCTTCACGGCCTGATCCTACCCTACCTTACTTAAAAAATTATTACCCTCTTCCCCATTTAAAAAGAAATTGAATATAAAAAAGAAAAATAAATAGCTGTGTGGGAACATTTTATTTACAGAGATAAAAATGATTATCAGAAAGCAGCACTGAGTTAAAACAAGGTTGCCTTTAAAGAGCAGTCTAGGGGCACGGCTAAGACAGACCTGCTTTTCATCATAAGCCTTTCCTTGCTGCTATGTAGCATAAAGTATTAATATTTCATATAAGAGCCAGGGAATGAGACTTCCAGGATTCTTATCTCACTGTGGGATGGGCTTTCTCCCTGTATTTCTGGATTTCTCTCATTTGTCTGCATGTGCTTACTGTTGAAAGCTTTCCTACCTGATAGACTGTAACTTTTTTTAATGTTTATTTATTTTTGAAAGAGAGTGAGACAGTGTGAGCAGGGGAGGGGCAGAGAGAGAAAGAGAGAGAGGGAGGGAGACAACAGAAACTGAAGCAGGCTCCAGGCTGAGCTGTCAGCTCAAACTCACAAACTGTGAGATATGACCTGAGCTGAAGTCAGATGCTTAACTGACTGAGCCACCCAGACGCCCCAGCTTTCCTATCTGTTAGGTGTTTCATGGTGGTGTTTGCTTTGTTGAGAAAAATCTGTGCACGTTAAAGAGAGTATTTGTTTGGTTATATTTGAAAGAAAATACAGAGCACATGTTTAAAAATAAAAATAAATGTGCATCAGAGCCAAACAAAATGTTCACCAATGGGACCTGAGACTTCTAATATTTTTTTTTCTTTTTAATGTTTTATTTACTTCTAGGAGAGAGAGAGAGAGAGAGAGAGAGAGAGAGCATGAGCAGGGGAGGTCAGAGAGAGAGGCAGTCACAGACTGAAACAGGCTCCAGGCTCTGAGCTGGCAGTCAGCACAGAGCCCGACGTGGGGCTCGAACCCACGAACCGCGAGATCATGACCTAAGCGAAAGTCGGACGCTTAACCAACTAAGCCACCCAGGTGCCCCGAGACTTCTAATATTTGATGCAGCATGATTCCGAGGAAACGAGCGAAGGCTGAGGCTGTACAACCTTGGAAGCACGCCGTTCCCACCACCAAGGGTGGCCGTGCCACACATGTGCCACCTCGAAAGGCGCAAAGCACTGATACTGACGGTAGCGCACCACTTCCCTGGAGACCGAAAGCATGAAAAGCTACCACATTTTTTTTTTAAATAAGGAAGATAAAAGAAGTATGTCAGACTATGTGATTAGTGAGTCACAGTGAGGTGTCACAAACATGTCCACTCGGCTGTTTTTTGTTGATGTTATTCAGAGCAGCTCCGGACACACCCTGTGAGGCTGATGTATTTGGGGTGTTGATAGGCTCATCTATCATTTGTGCTCCCGCTCTCCTTATAAAAACATGCCAAAACCTACTTGCTTCTTCAATAAAAACAAGCGAAGGAACAAGAGCCCAAGTTCTCAGGTGTCTACAGTTTCCGTGGAACTTCCTTCTGTTGTCCAAAAGTTTGATTAGGAGGCAAGAACTCGTACATCGTGGTCTCAAAGCAAAACCTGAGTTGCCAGGCAGGCACAAGCCGCCAAGTGTAAGCACACGCCGATACCAGGGGCTACAATGTGGTGCAATGACGCACGCGGAGCAGTGGTAAACGGAGGCCAGCCCTACACAGACACCTTACGTTCAGACCCCATTCAACACCCCCTGCCAGAAAGCCAATGGAGCAAGGAACACACAATGATATATAAAGTTCTTTCACTGAGCTGGAGAAAGATCTATGAATAGGAACCTGCTGCTTCCACAAACCCGTGCAGATCTGCACAAACTCGTGCAAATGCCGGGAGCCGAAATGAGAGAGACTGATTCAAATCACCCACAAACCTGAAGGAAATCTTCCATCTGCTGACAAAGTTCACCATCTCGCCGAATGTTTTCCCTCAGAGATCTCGTCCTGATAAAGAGCGAGCGCAGTTCTGCCTCCGTGTTATCCAGAGATAATCTGCAAGAAGAAAGGGGAGAGTGGGCAGTTGGCACAGGGAAGCCATGTGTCACGCAGGTACATCAAACGAGACCAACTTTTGGTCAAACCTAGAAACAGAAGGGCAGAGCCACTGCGATGACGTGTACTACCCTTGTGCTTAGAGTTTCTGCCTGTTTTTCTTAAAGAGTCCGTTTCTTCCTAGAGACATACCAGTTCAAAGGGAGTGGGCTGTAACTTTGTTCTCGTTGGTGAGATAGCCAAACCAGGATACTGGCAGAGCCGTTCACAAAGAAGGTCTGAACACCTTTATGCAAGCAGCATTAAGAAATAAAAGCCAAAGGGACTCAGATACTTAGACTTTCCTCTGGCACCAGTCCAAAAGCTCTAACTCATGAAAAACAAGGCAGTGTAGACGTTAAGAGCAGTAAGGAGATACTAAGCAGACTTCGTGTTGCCACAGACAGCCAGAGTAAGCACTCGGTATTTTAGAGAGAACTAACCACGCGGCTAACGATTCTGCAAAGAAATGACAGAACTGATCACAAGGCTTTTGTTACGTACATCACATCAACACTGGCAGCGTGCTGAGTGATATTTTTGTCACCAGGTAAAGTGAATAATAGGTGATACCTAAAAACCAGGTGGAATTCACTTAGCAAATTCATAAGCTAGGATGCTTTCATGCTTCCATCACAAATCCTAACTTTTCTTTGTGCAATCACGTTTTCCGCCTTCTCTGGGTGTCGGCACCCATTTATGATGTTTATACTTCACCAAGATACCTCACCTTGCATTTTAAAGAAACAAACTTTACTGACTAGGTTTTTTCTATGACAGCATCTAGCTAAGCTTTCCCATCAAACTCTGACGAGAAATGTCAGAACAAAAATGTAATTAATGATTATTTCTCTCTATGTACACCTCTTAGTAACATTCCTAGACTCCTCATCAGAGGAAAAAACATTCTCACACAAGTTCCTTTCAGAAATTCAAAACCAAAACAGTTTATATCCTATAAGATGCTTGATTGTTCTTTGGGGGGGAATAACCTGAAAACCTATAAACGTGAACTACGAACTATTCACAACTTTGGACCGATATAATCTCCCTTTGGGAAAGACATGTAATCTGTGGTTAGATGTTCACAGGTAATAATACTGAGCCACTGGCCAATGATAGGGCTTAGGTTGAAAAGCTGTAGTTCATGTGTTTATGCATATGGTTCATAGCTACCCTAACTAGAAACAGTCACACAGATAACAAGCAGATGGCACAAAGTGGTGCTGGAGGCAGCTCAGGAGGCCGCTGTGGGTGCTGGCATCCCCTCCCTCAATAAGGCCACACTAGCAGCTTGAACTCTGCCACGGTAGCAGTATTTACACCATTGGAATCAGCAGGTGCTACAAATCAGGACTTCTTTCTGGGAAAGCTGGTTAGTGAACATTTACCACTGGATACATGGATATGTATTGTAATTTTAAAAACACGGAACTCTGGGGCTTCTGGGTGGCTCAGTTGGTTGAGCATCTGACTCTTGATTTCGGCTCAGACTGTGATCTCACAGTTCATCAGTTTGAGCCCACTGTCGTGTCCGCTGACGTGACAGAGCAGAGCCTGCTTGGGATTCTCTCTCTCCTTCCTTCTCTACCCCTTCCGTGCTCTCTCTCAAAATTAACAAACTTATAAAAAACTTAAAAATAAAAACACAGAACTCAAAATACTACATATACACAGATTACAGCTACATTAAAATACAAATTTATACTGGGATCGGGAGCAAATTAAAGTGATGTTAACACAGCTTTCTGTTTGGTAGCTACTTTCTCTGTAAAGTTGAGTGACTAATTTAAAACCCAATCCTTGCACAACCCTTGGTATGGTTCCAACTTCTTCTAATGCAATAGAAAATCAATGTACCATGTTAGATTCTACAGGGAAATGGCCCTGGAAGTTTGACTGATCTATGCCACCTCCCAAGGTAACAGGCTGTGTTGTTTGAGCTCGACCTTTTGGGTGTGGAGGGATTTGAAGCTCTTAATCCATACTGTTTTTACACTGATGATATTCATTAGAAAAA
The DNA here is from genome assembly GCF_003009895.1 of Hyaena hyaena. Lineage (NCBI taxonomy): Eukaryota > Metazoa > Chordata > Mammalia > Carnivora > Hyaenidae > Hyaena > Hyaena hyaena. The sequence continues at coordinate 2,894,353 of NW_024080719.1, read as the reverse complement.
ACTGCAATAGGGTTTTTAGCTTAAAAATAAAGATTAATTTTTCAAAACCCCCAAATACCAAAGGTGCATACACACCTCTGGAAGCAAATAAAAGGAAGGGTCTGAAAATTCAACAAGACTAAACTTTTTAAAGTTATAAAATATTCACCAGTTTTCGTTAAAAAATAGCTTTAAAAAAACATGAATCTCACAATTCACTTTCAGTCTTCCTTGCTTACCTAGCAGCCTCTTTAACGTGATGCAATTTTTCTGAAAAGTTTAGAAGAATGGCATCTTTCTTTTGGGCTTCCTAGAATAAAAACAGAGTTTTCTCTCACTGTATGTATAAAACTGGAAGGAAACAATTTTCCCCAGGGCTTTAAGGAACCTTAAAGTTCTCATTTTTATGCTTGATATATTCAAAGCAATTCACTGAAACATGAACTCTGATATTCTTAGCAAGATTTACCAGAACTCCCCTACTCTCAAGATATATTTAACTTCCCAGAGCAACCGATCCTGACGTGAAATACAATTCATGTGCACGCGGACTCAATGGAAGTGGGTGGTGCCTTAGCAGGGCCCATTGTTTCTAAGAGAATCCAATATATCCTGCTTAAATACCACCCATACCTATGAGTGTGCCTGTAAATGACCAAGATACCTTCAGCTGTTAAACCAGTTTGCAAACTGAGTTTAATCAGAAGGTGCACAAGTCATGGAGGTATTTGGATTCTTCACCTGTTCAGAGAACACAAGGAAAGTAGGTATGAAGGAAGCAATCACCAACTCTGGAAACATCTCCACATTGGTAGGGACCAAGTTACAAACAGCACTTGGACACATGGCTCTAAAAGGACTGGCGGGGGTACCGGGTGGCTTATTTGGTTAAGCATCTGACTCTTCATTTTGGCCTAAGTCAGGATCTTACAGTTCGTGAGACTGAGCCCCATGCTGGGCTCTGAGGCGACAGCACAGAGCCTGCTTGAGATTCTCTCCCTCCCTCTCTCTTTGCCCCTCTCCCCACTTGCATGCTTTTGTCCCTCTCAAGAAAACATAAACAACAACAAAAACAAAAAACCAAAATGAAACAAAACCTTTCAAATAAATAAATAAAAGCACTGCCAGAAGGCTACCTGCGAGGCACATGGGCTAAGGAACACATTTTCTGGTTTTTATGCCCTGAAAATTAACTTTTAAATTAGTCCTGAGTTCCACATGTCCTTTGTCTTCTGAAGAATGCCGTAATAATTGTGTGTATTATTTATGGAGAGCTGACTCTGCCAAACACAAGTCTGGCACTTTATGGAATGAACTCCTTCGGCCCTGTTGGTTACCTGTTTTGCACTGTCACTAGCCCCATGATTAGATGAAGAAATTGAGGGTCTAAATGTTTCAGTAACTTATCTGAGGACTTACAGCTAATAAAGGACAAGTCAAAATCCTAATCCTGTCCTGGTCTGAAGCTCACGCTGGAAAAAGCCCAGCTCCCTCCCCAGCTTAAACCTACATCTGTGTGATTGCTGTCAAAACAACAAAGGTGATCCAATGAAGGAAAAGCAAATCGGTACAATTGGTAATCTGAGATAATTTAACAACAAAGAGACAACTGTCTTTGGCTGACTTTTCACTTTGTAGCTGCTTGTTTTCGGTATCACAAATACCCAGTCAGAAATGGAAGTGATGCACTAGTCAGAAATGGAGGTGATGGACAGGGTGCAGATACCAAACCCTGGGCTGGTGGCAAGGCGCGCTAACCTACAGTGCACAAAGGACACCGGTGAGGTGATCTCATTGCTCCGAACCCCTCACTCTACACATAACCCTTACAAACCTAGTCAACCCAACATCGGGAATGTTTCGCACCCAGGCCTCTGCTCTCCATCCCTGTGGCCAGCACTCTGATTCTCAGCTCTCGCCAAGGGATCAGAGCCAACTTCTGCCAAGAGGTGCCCCATTTCTAGTCCTCTCTCCACTGCAGCCCACTCTCCATATTGCCTTATTTTCCTAAAAACAAAGCCCACCTGGCCATGCCATTATGCTGTGCACTAACTTCTGTAGGGTCCAAAATGCTACAGCATGAATCCAAATTCCCCAGCGTTTAGGATGTGAAACCCTTCATCATCGGCCTTCGCCAACCCTGACCCCTGCCTCCACCGCCCCCTCCTCTTCCCTCCTGTCCTACAAACCGAGGCGCAGTTCAGCTCAGGAATGTGCAGAGTGCTTCTGCAAATAGAACCTTCTTGGAGCCTACCATACCCTTTCCTATCTCCATGTGATGCCACCTTACACTTCGCCCACCTCCAGGGAGGAGTCACACTCATTCTCTCTCCGAATCCACCACTTCCACATACCTGTGCAACAAAGTGCAGTAGATTCATCCCAGGCTTGTTTGCTTTTGTGTCTGCCAATTTGAGCAAAGAAGACAGTTTAAATCCTACTGCATTGCCAGCATACCCTCCCTAAAGAAGACAAATCGAAAGAAAAAATATATACGTATACTTCTGCACAGACAAATAAAGTGAGAAACACAACATTTTTTGAATTTTACTTTGAATTTTACTTACTGCATTCATGATATTCCCCGCCTGTAGCACCAAGTGTAATATTGAATGTAGCTCCTCACACAGCATCAGCTCTGTCAAAAAAAATACACACCATGGTCCTCTCACTTTAAATGCCCAACGACAGCTACCACATCCAAGTTCAAGAGAGTCTGAAGCAAATTCTGACCCCGCACTGCATACACAGACTGGAAAAAACAAATAAAGCAGCACAGGCTGTGGGATATCTAACGCACCATTTGCTACTGGTAACCCAGTAGCAAACTAGTGTTTCATTGGAAATGGAACATGTGTGATACGTAATTTTCACAAAATACTCCCATAATGAAAAGTTTCAAGTACTGGAAAATGCAAAGGCCTTATGAAAAGCAGCACACTGTTAGAGGAATAACCTTTTTCTCAGCAATTATTTATTTTTCCCTTTATATCCATTAGCCTTTGAGACTATATTTATAGAATGTGAGAGCAACAGAGAGCAAGATTTTGCTTAGTCGAGGAGCTACGAGGAGATAAAAGATAAACAGGTTGGGATGACATGTAAATTACTTGCAAAGCACTAACCCTTAGGGACCAGGAACCAAGAGAATCTGTTCATTTGATTCCAAACTATACATTTCACTTGGATTGGCTTAAAGGTGGAAAAGGAGCTTATCTTTGTAATATATCTTTAAATTAGTTCTTTATTTTCATTTATTTCTTTAATGTATATTTTTGAGAGAGAAAGAGAGAGGGAAAAAAAGTGAGCAGGGGAGGGGCAAAGAGAGAGGGGGACAGAAAATCCGAAGTGGGCTCCGAGGTGTCCACACAGAGCCCAGTGTAGGGCTCAAACTCTTGAACCATGAGATCATGACCTGAGCCAAAGTCAGACACTTAACTGACTGAGCCACCCAAGTGCCCCTTTAAATTAGTTCTTTAATAAACACAGAAGCTTTTGTACACCCAACTGTGCAAATGCACAATATTAAAAATTTTTTATGCATTTAAGAAGCTAAAAACAAAGTTTGATTTTAAAACTATAGTATATATTGATAATAAAATGTCGCCTATGATTTCTTTTAAGTTCATATTCTCCATTACTTTCAAAAAATTACATTTGGATCACAGCCTGTACTATGTTATCTAAGAAGGCCAGTATTTGAAGGTTAACCAGATAAGAAACGTTTCCACCATGCCCACAAATTTGCATTGCTCAATATGAAAACCATCCCTCCATCTTGATTTGAACAGGAAAAACAACTCTCCCAACATTGCTGCAATACCCTTGGTGTACAGGAGAAAATTTTACATTTTTTTTAATGTTTATTTATTTTTGAGAGACAGACAGACCGAGACAGAATGTGAGTGAGGGAGGTCCAGAGAGAGAGAGAGAGACAGAATCTGAAGCAGGTTCCAGGCTCTGAGCTGGCTGTCAGCACAGAGCCCGATGCGGGCTCTAACCCACGAACCCTGAGATCTAGACCTGAGCCGAAGTCAGACGCTTAACTGAGTCACCCAGTTGCCCCCAGGAAAAAATTCTAAAAGGCCTCTCTACTGAAAGAAGAAAAATCGTCCTTAATTCTTAGTCTCCTCTGTAAAATGAGTATAATGGACTGAAGAGAAACATTTTATCTCAACACAGACCAAAGCAACTAAACAGGAAAATCAAAGAGGAATCAACAGTTCTACTCTTAACTGATAACTAAAAATCTAGAAAACCACCAAGAGGAAATCAGGCTGGCCCTGAAAACGCTGGAAAATGTGAAGATTGGGGAGCATCAGAGGCTCTGCCTTGGAGATGAGAGGTGCCCCCCCCCACATGCTAGGCTTGCTTGCTCAGCACCAGAAATGCCAGGAGGCAAAAGCTCATCACCGTGGAGTGAGACAGGAGAGCATCTCTGAGGGGTCTACCCAAGCTGGGTAAGCAAGTTGTTCAAAGAAATGGAAATAACCCATCGGCCCCTCTCAAATGTAAGTAGCCCACCGGGTGGTAGACTCTTGAGGCGAAGCAGGTGGGAGATGAACCAGGAAGCAGAACCATCAGGAACTTGCGGAAGAGCCATGCTGGAGACGGCCAGGAGGAGCCAGGAGGAAAGGAAGTGTGCTTCTGGCTCAGCAGGTCCTAGTCACCAGGGCCCAGAGGACAGGAGGAAGAACGCAGCGGGCCCGGGCGCCCAGGCTCTGAGCAGGAGCCGGCGCACACACAGACACCGCACAGGCTGCACACTCACAGAAAGCCGACCTGGGAGAGGAGCGAGAGCAGGCTGCAACCAGCAAGGTTTACTCTGAAGCTTGGGATGAAAGAAACCTTCTTTTGCAGGAGGGTAATATGCTCATTGATTAATTGGCTAATTAATTGACTAATTAATGAATGAATTAGTTAGGGAGGAAAGTAAATGGAAATGAACCTTAATTGTCATCCCAGGTAATATCTCACTTCCCTTTCTAGGGTGTATCAGATCTAGGACTTTGCATTTCTAATTTCAATTGAATAGTTTTTAAATATAAGCTAATACCAAGCTGGGGCGGCCACTGTGGGAAACAGTACAGAGGTTCCTCAAAAATTTAAAAAAATAGAACTACCATATGATCCAGTAATTCCACTACTGGGTATTCACCCCCAAAATAAGACAATACTAATTCAAAGGGATACATGTACTCCTGTGCTTATAGTAGCATTAGTTATAATAGCCAAAATCTGTAAGCAATCCAAGTGTCCACTGACTGATGAATAAAGAAGATATATATATATATATATGTATATACACACACACTGGAATCTTAGTCAACCATAAAAAACAATGAAATCATGCCATTGGCAAGAATATGGATGGGTCTAGAGGCTATAATGCTAAGTGAAAGAAGTCAGAGGAAGACAAATACCATATGACTTCACTCATATGTGGAATTTAAGAAACAAAACAAAGAAAAAAAGAGACAAAAAAACAGACTTAATTATAGAGAACAAACTTGTGTTTACGAGGGGGAGATTGCTGGGGGGATGGGAGGAACAGGCGATAGGGGTTAAGGAGTGCACTTGTCATGACCAACACCAAGTGATGTACAGAATTGTTGAATACTATTTTGCACACCTGAAACTAAGATAATACTTTATGTTAAGTACACTGGAATTAAACAGGTAAATGAATCTGTAAAATTTAATAGAAGAATGCTTACTAAAAAGAATAAATATTTGAGGTGCCTTGGGTGGCTCAGTCAGTTAAGCATCTGATTTCAGCTCAGGTCACGATCCTGTGGTTCATGAGTTCAAGCCCCACATCGGGCTCTGTGCTGACAGCTTGGAGCCTGCTTCGGATTCTGTGTTTCCCTCTCTTTCTGCCCCACTCCCGCTTGCCCTCTGTCTCTTAAAAATGAATAAACATTAAAAAAAAGCAAGTAAATATTAAAATAAAATAAACTGCTACCAAAATTAATGAAAACAAATTACATGAAGCATCCTATCTTCACTTACCTTTTGTAGCAGTTCTTAGAACTGTTATGTCTGTGTATAGAGAAGAACAAGAAGGTAAAAATTCCTTCTTTAGCACCATGGCTTCAATTCGAAGTGAATAGCTGAAAAATAAAAAAGTAAAACTGTAGAATTTGATGTCATTAATTTTGAAACCTTACTCTGTAAAGAAGAGTGATGGATAATCCTTACTTTGGCACCTGAATCAAGTAGTGCAGAAAGGAATCTGCCAGCGACAGCTTGGATACATCGCCACTAAATGCTTTCAATTTCTTTATCTAAAAAACAAATGGAAAAGAAGGTAGAGAAAAAAATAACTTATGATTAAAATGTAACATTATTTCAAATTTCATCTTAAAATTCCTTTAAGAAAATGAGACTTCAGTGCTAAATTCAAATTTAAAAAGTAGGCCCAAGAAAAGACAGAAAAGGAAATCATCACATCTACTACACTGTTTTTTGAAAGAAGAAAAACCAAACAAATCAGAAAGAGGAGAGCTGTGTCACGTATGTGGGTATAAACAATCCCTGTCAAGCCAGAGAACTGGAGCCACAGGAATCCTCAGGGAGGTTACTAAAGGGTCAGATCTAAGGATGAAAATCTTCTGTAAGTGGTAATCTGGAAGGGAGGTCACTGGGAGAAGAAAGAAGAGACTGGGTTATCATTATAACATGGTCCTCTAAGTCCTTAATGAAAAAATCTCAATACTTTGGGTATTTTGGATATAAAATATTCTGACTGGGTGAGAGCTAACAGACCCTCCTGTGGTACAAGTCTCCTTCCACAGGAATAACTTTATAGGAAGGGGCTACTGTGTGCTGAGGCCAGTACACACTGGCTCTCCAGAAGGAAGGTGAAAAGGAAAAGGGCTTTAGCAGCTCAGAGGTCAATGTCAAGACGTCCCCCTATGAAAAAAATCAAGTAATGAAACAGTACGTACAATCAAATCCCATTTCCATAAAATTTTTAAAAAGCGTCCACTCCGCCCCCCACCTTCCATGTAAATACCACATACGCAGGGAAAAGACTAAAAAGGCCACTTACACGGGTGATAGGATTAAAGCGACTATTGTTTTCTTCTGCTGCTCATTTTTGTTTTCTAACATGTCTACAATGAACACGTATTACTCTTGTAAAACATTAAACCCAACCAGAAGTTACTCCTTCAACCATAGCAAAGAAAAACAAAAGGGTTCGGACATGGGAATATAGCCAAACAGCTAGCAGGTGGGGATGGAAGCAAAGAGAGTTCTCAAACTGCCTCAGAGTAAGTCAATGCCTTCCTCACACAGAAAACAGGACCCACCCAGTGGCAGAAACTCTTTTACATCCCCTGTAGTAGTAAAGCATCCTTCAACAAAAATACTTTACAGTAAGTAGAACCTGGGGACTACTGGTAGACGGCCTACCGCTGCAGCTAACGGTTGCCAATAAGCACCTACCATCTTTCAGGACTCTTTATAAAGCATACTCTCTTCCATCCCCTGGGTTACAGTGGGTCCCATAAAAATAACATGATGTCTTAGACTCTTGAAAAATAGAAAATGACCGTTCCAAAACACAGGTGAGGGAATATCTGCAAAGATCCACAATCTGGAAGTATCTACATCAACTACCTGAAAATTCAAAATGTAACAGTGCATTGGGGTGCCTGGGTGGCTCAGTCGGTTAAGCATCTGACTTCGGCTCAGGTCATGATCTCCCGGTTCGTGGGTTTGAGCCCCGTGTCAGGATCTGTGCTGACAGCTAGCTCAGAGTCTGGAGGCTGTCTCCAGATTCTGTGTCTCCTTCTCTCTCTACCCTCCCCCGCTTGTGCTGTCTCTCTCTCTCTCTCTCTCTCTCTCAAAAATAAATAAAACATAAAAAAATATTTCAAAATGTAACAGTGCAGATGCACTAGTGCTTAAGACTGCATTGTTTTCCCAATGGGCAGAAAATAGCCTTTTACAGAACGTCATTATGTCCCCTACCTTTAGGGCCCCAAAATGAATTTACCATTTCTGGCCATACTCAATTTAAGGCCAGATGGAATTTCTGGGTTAGCTAAACCCAAATCAGTGCCTAGCTGCCGAACTGAGAAAGCCACAGGATGAATCCTGATCCCTTCTGAACTAGAGTTTAACAATTCACTATATATGGGCAGGGGCAGAGTGAGGTTGTGCCTTTTATAAGGCCATCTACGCAGCATGTGCAAAGCTTCTGAAAACAGCACAATTTTCTGTCTAAAGCACAGGAATAGGTCATGCTAAATCAACTTGGTAGATATTTCTATTAAACATGTGCTCAACTGTAACTGAATAATGATTAATCTCCTTCACTTGTATAAAGAGCTAAAAATGTTTATGAATTTCAAGAGAATGGTGATGGAAAGATAGTCCTGAATTTAAGTGCCATGTATACAGTTCTTAGTTCCATTTCAAAATGAGCCTTATGTTCATTAAGAGGGATTATCGTACCTTCACAGTGGTAGGGAGGTGAAAAAGAGAGGTGAACAAACCCTATAATTATTGCACATTCTCGTCATCATCAAACAGCATTTATCAAACATTGTTAGGCATAATTTTGTTGGCTGAGCCAAGTGACTCTCATTACGACCTGGCTGTGCCCGGTTTCTGTCCTAACAGTGAACAGCATGCTCCTTAAGGCTCACACATTCCAAAGGGCAGACCTCCTTCATCCCATCTAATTCCCCTCACATGGCCTTGAAATAGCGAGATTTCCCACCAACAAACTTACCCAGCAGAAGACCCTGGGGCTTCCCCCCGTCATTCCCCTCCCAGGGGCAGAGTCAGCACGGGAGGTAGGGATGAGCGGATGAAAACTGTCAGAGGAGGCAACCAACCTGCTGCCAAAGAGAACAGAAAATTCCTGCCACCTTCCAGCCCTTTATCCTTGACAGTGATGTAGGCATGAGGCACCTGCCCCAAGAGAGGGCAGGGCTTGCCGGAGGGGTCAGGCCTCCCTCCCACCATCCACCTGGTTCCTACGTAAGCCTCTCCCTTGTCCCCTCTCTGGGCACAGGAATACTTTTCAGGACAAAGGACCCACTCCCAGTGCTTTTACATCTGGGTCTCCCCTCTTCCTCTGCAAGTTCCAACTATGAGTTTCAGGCAAGATGAACAAACATGCCAGATAAAAGATTTGTGGTGAAGGGCAGAGAAAACAAATTAACCTTCTGCTTGGCTTGTCAGCTGAGGATGCAGGACAGAGAAGGGCTGTTTCCGCTCATATTTTTCAACATGCTGATAAGATTACGGTATCATTCAAGTGACACTCACACCGGTCCTCTGTGAAAGTAGGGGCGATGAAAAGGCTGGGAAGCCAGCACGGCGCAAGGCTGGGTTTTGAGAACCTTTGCCCTTCCTTCCTCAAAGGGAGGCGGTGGAGCACAGCAGAAGGCACAGTTGTGGGCTCAGACAAGTCACGTGCAACTCTCCCTTCCTCTGCTGCCAATCAACTATGTGCCACTAGACGGGTTCTGGCTAGCCTGTGTGAGCCTCAGTTTCCCCCTCTGTCAAATGAGGAGTATCTTACAATGGTGCCAGGAGGATTAAGTGAAAAGGACACACTAAATAATCCCAGCTACGGTTTAGTGACTTTCTATGTGTCAGGCACTGGGCTACGCACTTGAACACAGTATCTCGCTCGACTGGATTCTGCCCTGCCCAGTGCCTGGAACACGGGGACACTCAATAAATGTTTAGTCCCTTCTTGTGCAAAAAATGAGCACAGAACGTTACACCACAGACTCAGCATCAAGCAGTTACGCAGACACTTGTGCATTTATTAACATATTTCTGCCACATTCCTAAACCTCTCTCACGTGGCCCCGATTCCCCCTTGGCCTCGTCCTCACCCTCCACCCTCCACCAAGACTCCGAGGTTGGCCCAGGTCCGGGTGGTGCCAGAGGCCGTGCAGCACTCACAGCAAGGCCTCGCAGGGAGCATCAGTTGTGAGATGGCTCCCCCCGCGCTGGCCGGGCCAGTGCGGAACCCCGGAGTGGGTTAGGGAGGGGCGCCAAGATGCCCCGGGGACTGTCAGGGTGTTCCTGCTGAAGGAAGCTCCCAGTTGAGTGTGAAGGGTGTGGTGAACTGAAGCCAAGAGTCAGTCGGTAAAGTAAACAAGGAGTGTGACCAAGCTTGTCGGATATTCAGACTGAGGATGACCCTGCAGAGGAGGGAGAAGCGGCCTGGTTGAGAGGCTGGGACACCTCTCAGGATCCCCGGGCGGCGTTTCACCCCAGCAGGACACTGTCTCCGGGGTCAGCTAATTGTCTGGGGGTGAGTGAATGCCTCAGGACTCAGGGCAGCGCTTGGGTGGGTTTTAGTCATCTTGCCCGTACGAGTCCCTCCCCCCACTCCCACTTTGAATTATATCCCTCACACAACTCAGAAAGCCAAGTTCTTTTAAATATGAGAGGTCTGACAGCTAAGTTGCTTCTTTGGAAAATCCCAGAGGCTTCCACAGCCTCTGCATTCTCTAATCACCTCTGAATTTAAAATTAGAAATGAAGACCTGAAGAAAACCATACTTAATCTGCCACCTCTTCGTGGCAGGAGCTGGCAGCCTCCCTCGTGCCTAACTTCCATTTAGTTAGAAATTTAGAGCTTTCCAGAGCATATTCACATGCACTCTCAAATTTGATCCTCACTTGAATAAACGATGAGGTCAGTAAGGAGTGGGAACCAGAGCAGCCCTGAGGAGGAGGCATGAAAAAAGCCCACGCAGGAGTAAGATTTCGAGAACAACTCAATCTTTTAAAAATTCAAATCACTTAAATCCTATCCATCCTCATTAAAAGGTTTTTTTTTTCCATTAAAAAAAAGATTAAGGACCATTCAGCATGTAAGATCTAGGGTAAATTATGACTTAATGTACCTTCCCTTCAGGACTTTAAGACCCTTTACTAACATTAATAAATGCTGTTAATTAATCTTAGCTTAGGTAAATTACACTTAATTTGCAAGCAGAAAACCTGACAGAGAGAGAGAGGTTCAGGTTATCAAGTACACCTAGAATATCCAGTTACCTAGTAAGACCCAAGAGTTGGTCAATCACTGATTGATATAAAAGAAAAATTACAGATACTTACTTCTCTTGCTATTAATGGCACTAAAGTCAAATTCCATAAAGTATGTCTGGGCAGAGGAGTGGGATGGGAGAGGAGGAAGCAGCAGTGTAAACAGGGTAACATGCTTTTTAGTTTAAGATTCTGTATTATTCAAACGTTATAAGCACAGGTATTCATGTAATTTCTTACTGAGTTTTTTCAGGGTCCCCTTCTTCAAAAATAGAAGGCAACATTACAATTTAAAAAAACGTGTTTTTACCTACCTCTCCAGAATTCTAGAGCACCTCTATCCCCAAGTGATTTCCTTTTACTTTACTGTTTAAAAAGTATATGTATTTATAAAATAACCTGGGTACAGCCAGGCAAAAACCATCATTGGATGATGGTAAAACGAAACCAAGGTTTATATTGAGGTCCCATGTGCCAAGTACCATGTTCAATGCATTACTAGGGTTTCAGCATCCTGACAATCCAGTGAGGCAAGCACCATCATCCTCTCTCTATAGGTGTGGAAACTAAGTTCGCTGGAGTTAGGAAACGTGCCCAAGCAAGGGTACAGCTCCAGTTTAAACCTAGATTTCCTAACTCCACTTCTTATGCTCTCTCTACTAGGTCACTATTTACATTTATGTGAGAAAACTCGGGCTCTGGGTCGTAGAGTGCCCTTCCCATGTGAGTTTTGACACTCCGAAAAATATTAAGGTTTGATCATCACTCCTAACATCTGAAACTCATGTGCCAAATTCCTTACCTCCTCTGACTCCGGCAAAAGCTTAAGAAATTCTCGCAATGTCTCTGATCCATAATGCTCACTCTTTCCTTGATGAATATCTTCTATAATGGACTGAGGAGACCTTGAAAAGACAATTAATCAGACTGCATTTCACATTTGCTGAGGTGCCAAAGAAACACAAGCCAGAAGAAATGAAAGCAAATCACTTCCACCCTCCTCCCATCCCGCCTTCTTCCCAGTCGGAGCGACATGCTGTGTCAGTGATCACGAGAGCCCCACTGCCAGGGAAAGCGGGGATGCTGACACGCCGCTCGGAGGCCCCTGCGCCCAGAAGCCCGTCCTTGGGCAGCCCAGGAAGGCTGAAAGTGGCAGCGACCCCTGGGGGTCTTCTCTGGGTGAAGAAAAGCAGTCCGTTTTGGTCACAGGGAACCCTGGTGAGCCTTTCCTTTCCACTTTACAACACTGGCATTTAACCACTGCTGACTCACCAGTCCAACTTCCACTCAAGGGGCAGCACGACAGATGAATTTATAAGCTCCCTGACATGACAGGCCTGAACAGATACCCCCAGGCAACTCTCCCTGTACTTCAAGCCACCAGGTTCTGTTTTCATGCAGGAAAACAGCAGAGAATGACAGACACTTGGGTACTCATCACACCATGTGTCTAAGGATATACAGGCATACAGGAATCATCAGGAATGACTTTTGCTCATATTAGAAGCTGAATTTCAGCTCAGCCACACCCAGAGACTGATGCTGACAGTGTGGATGAGACTGAAGTTGCAAATGTGTGCAAAAACCTTACTTCTTAAATTGCTTCAGAAATATCCCAATGTTCATGCTCCGTTTTGCATCCAAGATAGTAATCTGGAAAAAAATAAGACACACGTAAGACCATTAAAGTACAAATAAAAAGAGTTGGAGAAAAGGAGAGAAATTAGAACCTAACCATATGAGATGAATTTACAAGAGAATACCTTCCGATATGTAAATCTGTTGATTAATCGATATACCTAATGCAGTTTTGCAAACATTAAAATATTATGATCTCTCCAAACTTTCTGCAATGATATATTTCCTTGACTATAATAACTATACATATCTATTATAATCTTATATAACTTTTTAAAAGTTTTTTTTAATGTTTATTTAGTTTTGAGAGAGAGGGAGGCGGAGTGTGAGAAGAGAGAGACAGAGACAGAGAGAGAGGGAGATACAGAATCTGAAGCAGGCTCCAGGCTCCAAGCTGTCAGCACAGAGCCTGACACGGGGCTTGAACCCACAAGTAGTGAGATCATGACCTGAGCCAAAGTCGGACGCTCAACTGACTAAGCCACCCAGGTGCCCCTCTTACATAACTTTTAATGAATAATGTATATTAAAATTTTTTAATTTAGCAATTTCCTCTTAGAATAATATAGCCTGCATTTAAGAGCCCAAATTTGCCAAGAGCACACTATATACATTGTATGTTAGCTAACTTGACAATAAATTATATTTTTAAAAAAAGAAAGAAAAATCAAAGAGAAAAAAATCATAAAAGCCCAAATTTGAAAAACAGGTGTCTTAGTAGAGCAAGATCATATGAGATTTAAACTAAGAATGTAAAAAATAACTGAAGATATTGCAGAGTCCCAACTCTGACTTAGGGATATAGAAGGACCAATACTATTATTTTCAGAAATGTAATAAAATTATTTTTTTAAAGAAAAATTTCATCTCATTTAAAAAGAATATATATGTCCAAGAGCCCCTTCAGGAGGAGATAAGAAAGTCTCCTACATTTTATTTACTCAGAATTTACAAAGAAAAATTCTTGTGCTGTCTTTCACCAAGTCAAGATACATGTTAACATCTCTGGAATCAGGATAGATCTTACAGTGTACGGCGTCTTTGATTTAATGAAACCTGTCAAAATCCAGATTTTGTCTGCAATAGGTGTTAGTTGTCCAAAATTAATCATTGGGCAGTTTCATCAGACTAGAAATTAGATGGAACCTTTTATGGGCAGTGGGGAGGATGCTGTTATTAAATACAGAAGTTTTTTCTTTCTCTGGCAGTAAATATCCAAGAGGCATGGGGGAAAGATAGCCTTAACACTGCTGCAATTTTTTTCATCTGTTTTTTGGTAAAGGGAGACTAACTAAAACAGGAATGTTGTTATAATTCTCTTCCTTTCCAAATGTATGTGATTCATTGTGAACAAAAGAGAATCAGGTTTCAGATTAAATTCCTGGTCTCTGGGCCTGCTTCTAAGTTTATAAGCAGCAGCAAGAACTGTTAACCCAATTTAATGGTACTTCCTGGCTATAAGGTTAACTTTTTACAAGAGTATGGCTGCCTTCTTTTGAAGACTAATCTTAAACAATCACATTATTTACTATCTGAGGGGTTTGCTTTATGTTCATGCAATCACCTGCCATCCATAAAATAAACTCCCAAGCAAACAGGACAGGCTCCTTATTGGAATCCTACCCAGGGACTACAGTTCAAATTCAGTGTGAAGGAAGGGGAGATGAGGGGCAAAGAGAGGGAGAGAATAAAACCTGTCAAACTTAACACTCTTCCATGAGGAAAGCCCACACCAAACAGAGGAATCTAAATTTATTAAGACAGAAAACTATGCGTTCATTATAATTCATAAATTAAAAAGCCACAGGAATGAACATATATACTGACATAGTGATATACACTTCCAAAGAACTTCCCTGACACTCATTTCTAGCCAGAATGGGGGCAGGGGAGACTTCTATTTCTCTTATTAAATCACCACCTATTGCTCTAGTTAACTTAACCCTTGATGGGAGCATCCTCCCTTGCCCCCAACTCCAAGCTCCACCCTTAGCCCTCTGACACTCTGCCCTTGACGGATTCACAGCTACTGCTGCTGGAAAAGTGACAGAGAAATTACTCTTGCGATTCCTACTTGACAGATAAGGAAACCGAGCCTCAGAGATGTCATTTTATACTTTCCCCAAGGCAACACGAGAACTGAAATGCTAGCCTGGGTCTCTCTGGTTCCTTTTCTCTCTAGTTCCTGTGAGTTTTAACATCGCTGAGGATACAGGGCTACAGAGAAGTGGCAATGTTCCCGCACAGCCTCGGACCGGTATCCACACTGGGATGTCTCTCCAGAAATGGCGGCAGATCTATGGAAAGCCATCCACGGGGCCCGGCCAGGTTCCTGGCGACTCCAGAGCTGTCTGTGCGGGATGATGGATAGAAACGGTGTTCGCACAGCTGAGACAGCGTCCAGGAGCTGCTGTCATACCTGACACAGAGCAGCCACAGCCTGGGGCAGCGACTGTCTCTGCCGCTTGAAGCAAAGCTTCTGAAACCGGTCACTAATTTAAGAGAATTCAGCAATAGTCCTAAGGAAAAACCTGGGCTGGCCATCACGGAGCACCTTCCAGGGAAAAAGACAGGAAAATAAGAGAGCTGGCTGCCTTCCAGGGACAGTCCCACTCTTTGCTGGCATCCTCACATTTGCCTAGCGCGCGATCTGGCCCTCACAGGTTATCGTAGTTGATCCTTCTAAAGCAGTGTTATAAAAGTGTCTGTTAAAGTGCTTTAAAGCAGGTTATCATTTCACCTGTAAATTAGCTTATCTTACTTCCCAAATGCTTGCTGCCTCAGAGCTGGGCAATTCAGGAACCCCATGCGTGTGGGACTGGGTGGTGTTTTGGAAGCACCCAGAGCAGTGGCCTCTGCACTTGTTGGCTGCACGGGCTGAGACAGACAGCCTCAGGAACAAGGATGAACCACCAGCTCCCTCCCTGCCCACCAGTTCCCGTCCGCGACAATCTGCTTTTCTGGGCACCGCAGGACACGGAGGCAGGGCCCCGACTGGAGGCAGGGCCTGTCACACAGCAGATGCAGCCAGCGTACTGTACAGCTCAGGGGCTGCCCATCAGAGGTCCACTCAAGACTTAAGCCAGCCCTGGAGAACAAGGGGGCGGAACACAAGGTAATAGGCTCAACTCGTGCCATCCCCAGGACTTCCCGCCAGGATGCGAGGTGGCCCTGCTGGAGGAACGGGCTCCCCACAGCTACCAGGGTGGCCTGGGAGGCTCTGCCACCCCCAGAGGCACTGACACTGCAGCACTCAGTAAAGGCTGTGATTGGCTGTACCGCTCCTCTCATGCAAACCTCCCGATAAGCGCTCCTACCTCTTTCCCCAATTCTTTTTTTTTTAATGTTTATTTGTTTATTTTGAGAGAGAGAGATCCGGTGCACAGGGGAGGCGCGGGGACAGAAGGAGAGAAAGAGAATCCCAAGCAGGCTCAGGGATGTCAGCATAGAGCCCAACACAGGGCTCAAACTCACAAACCAAGAGATCATGTCCTGACGTCAAATCAAGAGTCAGATGCCTAATCGAGGCGCCCCCACTTCTACAATTCTTGTACTTTTACATACTACTAATCCACTACAAAATCTGCCTCCCCTATTCTTTAAAGGAAGAAATATCTTTTCTGTTTTCGTTGAGGTAAAATACACATAACATTTACCATCTTAACCATTTTTATTTTTATGTTTTTCGAGCAATCTCTACACCCAGAGTGGGGCTTGGAGTCGCGGAACGTACAACCCCGAGATTAAGATTCACAGGCTCTGCTGAATGAACCAGCCAGGAGCCCCCCATCTTAACCATTTTTAAATGGTCAGTGCCATCAACTGCCTTCACACGGTTGGGCACCTATTACCACCACATCCGCAGAGCTCTTCCCATCTTGCAAAATTGCAACTCTGTACCCATTAAATCATAATTCCCCACTTCTTCCTTCCTTCAGCCTCTGGCAACAACCTTCTACTTGCTGTATCTCTTATTAATTGGACCCTTTTGGTACTTTACATTAAGTAGAATCATACAGCATTTGTCCTTCTGTGAATGGTTTATTTCACTGCGCATAAGATCTTCAAGGTGGAAGAAGTTTTTAAGCCATTTTTGCTTCAATACTTCAAGGAGGGCTTCCCTGACTACTTTAAGTACCACTGAATCATAGTTATGCCAATGCCATGTCAAATTCTGAAAAGCGAAATTTTAAAAATCTTCCTGTATCCTCTAATATAGATGTAGCTTTGGGCTTCTGATGCTACTTATGTGTACTTTTCTAGCCTAGGTTTGGGGGAAAATATAAAAACTAGTTGCTTTTTTTTTCTTTCAAATGTATTTCAAATATTCATCTAGTTCTATAGTTCTGGACTGAGCATCTCCCAGAACTCTAGAACATACTGGGATCATAACAAAAATTGAGAAAGAATAACTGATAACCTGAATTAGTGTGAGAGAATAAGATATTCCTTCTATGAAACAGAGAAAGCAATCTTCCTTCTGTCCTCTCTTCCTCTCTCTCTCTCTTCTTCTAATAAGTGATTTGAGTTATTTCTTACATGGTATTATTAGTTAATATTAACTGTAAAGACTACTGCAGGGGCACGTGGGTGAATCTGTTGGCTGAGCATCCGATTTTGGCTCAGGTCATGATCTCACAGCTCATGGGTTCGAGCCCCACGTCGGGCTCTGTGCTGACAGCTCAGAGCCTGGAGCCTGCTTCAGATTCTGTGTCTCCCTCTCTCTCTGCCCCTCCTCTCCTCATTCTCCCTCTGTCTCTCTCTCTTAAACTGTAAAGATTACTACAGACATCATATTATGTTCCACCATTTGTGTTTTCTTTTCCTCTTTTAAATTCACTTTATTGAAGTATACTTAACGGATAAAATTATAAGATATTTAAAGTGCGCATCATGCTTATATGATATATGTAGACATGGCAGAAGGACTCACTCAGTAAATTAATTAACATATCTATCATCTCACATATTTCTCTTTTTTCTCTTCTTTGGTGAGAGGCATTAAAGTTCCACTCTCTCAGCCAACTTCAGTTATACAACACAGTGTTACCGACTATAGTCACCACGTCCTGTATTATATCCTCAGGCCTTATTCACCTTATGCTTTGTCAATCCCAATTTTGATTCATCATTTGGATAAATACTCCTCTTGCATCCTCGGTTCAGTTCTGCCAACTCAGTTACCTTCAATTTCCTTAGGAAGATCCCAATTGGCCAAGACTATCCCTTCCCATAAGAGCATTTCATTTTCTAGAGAGAGGTTAAGTACAGAGCCAACTAACCAGTGTGAGTGAGACTCTGAGGTGGCTGGGGAGCCACGGTAACAGATGGACAAGGAATGTCTCTGGGATGAGGTCAGTGAACCCCGAAAAGGAGGTGGAGTCTGAGCTCTTGTTACTATTATTTCCAGTAATATATTTTTGTTATTTCTAATTACTTCATTATTGTTTAATTATTATTGTAACATTTGTAGCCTCCTGAAGTTAATTTTTAGGGAACAAAGATACAAGGATAGTATACTTCATAACCTCCTCCCTCCACTTACAAATGTTTTAGTTTACTATTTTGAGTGTTGTTCTTCCTAAATTCAGCCATTCCTGAACCCAGCTCTTCCTGGTCTTCCAGCAACTTCATTCTCTGGAGTGTAATGGAACTTATTTGTAATGCTTTATAAGCCCTTTAAAGTAGGAGTCAACCACATAATGGCAGGCCATTCTGTAGAAGGTGATTATATTTCAAGAGCACAATATCTGACTTTTGGGTATTATCTGATGCCTGAACCTCCAGAATTATGGCCTGTGTAGTGGCGGGCTGGGATGCCATGTTTCCAGGCTCAGAATGGGTCCCTCTGCCAAACCTGCTGTTTGGGGTACTGTCCACTCCACACCGACAGGTGATGAGAACTATTATTACTTTTAACCCTGGGCTCTACTTACCACCAAATAAATCGGAAGATTTATTACCAGGCCTGGTAGAAACTAACACTCTGCTGAGTTGTCATTGCTTTAGAAGAAAATCTAATGAGGGAAGGAAACAGCATCTACCGTAGTCTTTTGCTGAAAATTTAAAAAGTATATGTACTTCTAGCCATGTTGGAGACAGCATGAAAAACTGAAAATTAATTCCGGATAACCCTCTATTATTGACACTATTACCTAATACACTTAAGTCCTTCTGCCTAACCACTTATCCTACCTGAGTACTAAAGAGTTGGAGAGTTAGATTATCTTATGACACACAGTCATGGTGACTTAACTTCTCTTTCTAGTGGCTGTCTCTCAGCTTAGGACCTTCAACTATTAAAAGTAAAAATACTTGCACACCCATGTTCATAGCAGCATATTCACAAGAGCCAAAAGGTGGAGCAACCCAAATAGCCATTGACGGATGACCAGATGAACAAAATGTGGTAAATATGTACAATGGAATATCATTCAGCCTTAACATTCTGACACATCCCACAACACAGAGGAGCCAGAAGCATGTTATGCAAAGTAAACTACCCCAGTCACAAAAAGACAAATACAATATGATTCCATTTAAAAATGGTTAAAATGGGGATGCCGGGGTAGCTCAGTCGGTTAAGCGTCTGACTTCAGCTCAGGTCATCGTCTCGTGGTTCACAAGTTCGAGCCCCGCCTCGGGCTCTATGCTGACAGCTCAGAGCCTGGAGCCTTCAGATTCTGTGTCTCCCTTTCTCTCTGCCCCTCCCCTGCTCCTACTCTGTCTCTCTCTCTCAAAAATAAATAAAACGGGGGGCGCCTGGGCGGCTCAGTCGGTTAGGCATCTGACTTCGGCTCAGGTCATGATCTCGCAGTTCGTGGGTTCGAGCCCCAGGTCGGGTTTTGTGCAGGCAGCTCAGACCCTGGAGCCTGTTTCAGATTCTGTGTCTCCCTCTCTCTCTCTGCCCCTCCCCCACTCATGCTCTGTCTCTCTCTGTTTCAACAATAAATATAAACTATAAAAAAAAGAAAAAGAAAAAATAAATAAAACATTTAAAAATTTAAAAAATGGTTAGATGGTAAATGTAATGTGTATTTTATCACAATTAAAAATAATAATTAAAAAATAATTATTATTTAGTTTCAGGTATTTTTTAAGTGACAGCAGAAAGAAAAAGTAAAATTGCCTCTGGGGTGACGGGGTGGAGGGGGTTGAGGGGAAAGGCCTTTCATTTCTGAATTTTAGATGCGGCCTGGAGATTGACATTTCTGCTTCTGCTGTAGTTTGGAAAAGATACCACACTCCCTGCTACTCCCCTCCCCCCCAAGTGGTTCTTAACCTCTCCTGGACATAAAGCTGCAAGTTCCTTGTAGGTCCTCGAACTATCATTTGGCAAAATAAATGTCTCCAATTCATAAAGGATGCCACCCATTCTAACCCGGGAGCTGCCTCCCCAGGCGCCTGGTGAGCTAGACCCCCGTCTGCCCGCTACAGGTGGTATCCTGGGACTCGGGCTCCATGTGCCCACCCACTCTCTCCTTCACAGTTCCTGCATTCAGTAAGCAGCACTAGGGAACAACGGTTCCCTACCATACAGTAAGAAGTTTCTGCTGGAAGCTGGGGCAAAGGCCAGGGTACTAAGGAAGTGACTTCTTGCTCTTTCCAATATTGAAAGGATACACTAAGAAATAAAAGGGCTTCACATAAAGGGAAGAGCAGGGAAAGCCTATGTTCAGCAGGGGAGAGCACTCGGGACTGTCTGTTGTGAAGACTTCCTGTCAAATTCACTTCCCACACTTAATTCTAATCCCAGCGTTTCCATGTTATAATTAATCGACTCTTGACTATTTCAACAGGGGACCATACCACCAAGTTCGAGGACTCCCAAGTGAATTCATGGAGAAGAGAAATTAACATGCTCCTGAGTCACTCAGAGGAAAGAGGTCAAGACTATCAGCTAAGGAATTTAATCATGCAGAAAGATGCTACTTCGTCCCGGAGCCCTGCCTACTCTCTTCCCTGATCCACTCCACCTTTGACCTATTTCCTCTGTTCTTAGAGAACAGATTTTTAAAATGATACATTTGGGGGCACTGGGTGGCTCAGTCGGTTAAACATCCGACTTTGGCTCAGGTCATGATCTCACGGGTGGCTCATGGGTTTGAGCCCCACATCGGGCTCTGTGCTGACAGCTCAGAGCCCAGGGCTGGAGCCTGCTTCCAAATCCGCGTCTCCCTCTCTCTCTGCCCCTCCCCTGCTCACACTCCGTCTCCCTTAAAAATAATTCCACATTTTGAATTGTTGCCCCTCCCCCCCCCCTTTTTTTTGGTGGGCAACATTCTTTGCTTTCTTTTTTTTTTTAATTTTTTTAATGTTTTTATCTATTTCTGAGACAGACAGAGACACACACAGCGTAAGCAGGTGAGAGAGAGAAAGGGAGATACAGAATCTGAAGCAGGCTTTGCTTTCAATCTCTGATTTCCTAATGACTTCTGCTAGAAAGTAGAGGAGGTTTCTCAATTTACTTTGTTTCTTTTTAATTTTTTAATGTTTGTATTTATTTAAAAAATTTTTTTAATGTTTTATTTATTTCTGAGAGAGAGAGAGAGAGAGAGAGAGAAAGACAGAGAGCATGAACAGAGTAGGGTCAGAGAGAGAGGAAAATACAGAATGTGAAACAGGCTCCAAGGTCTGAGACAGCTGTCAGCACAGAGCCTGATGCGGGGCTCGAACCCACGACCCCTGAGGTCATGACCTGAGCCGAAGTCAGATGCCCAACCGACTGAGCCACCCAGGCACCCTTGTTTTTATTTATTTTTGAGAGAGAGAGACAGTGTGTGTGAGTGGGGGAGGAGCAGGGAGCAAGTAAAGGAGGTTTCTCAATTTACTTTGTTTCTAAACAGTACTTTCAAATTCAATTTTTAATTCAGTTTCTTTAACATATATAAGGTAATCAGTAGTTCTGAAATCATGCTTTTGGTGAACTTCATATAACCTGTTAGCTTTATTCTCAGTGTAAGACATTTATTGTTAACTGGAAATATGCTTCCTAGAAAATCCATCTAAAAACTAGCTTTATGCACTGAACTTTTTGGAAATCTCTATTCCACAGTGGCCATAGTGTAATTCAGAGCTCAGAGGAATGAAGGCTAACTCTTAGGGAAGGAAAACTAGAGGGATGGTTTTTATCCCAATAGGGATAAAACCTTAAGGATGTATAGTAGTTAATGGTGCATTTAACAAAAGGCATTTTGTCTCAGAAGTTCCTGTTAATCTCAGTTAATGGAGTTCAGGAGCTCCGGCTACTAATACGGCCTTCAGCAGAACTGCTCCGCCAGGGGAAACCGCAGCAGATGTGCTGGAGACAGGGCAGTGCTGAGAAGCCAAAGGACGATGGCCCCAGATAGCATGTTCTCTGCGTGAGGTCATAATCCACCGGGATGTCTGGGAGGATGTGGCATGCACGCTTACACTTTTTTGCTAGTCAGCTCAAGCTCTTCGCATAAGGCCCTTTCTATCATTTCCAGAGCACACTCTCTTGCACGATCTTATTTGTGAGTGATTTAGCAAGTTTTAAAACACACACACCCTCCCAAACACAAACAATGCGGCGTGTGGGGGATTATCCCTCCTCCATCCGTTCTTACCTCTTCTCTAGCATCTCTGAAGGATGAATTTAAAGTTCCTCCTCTCCTGGAAAGGGAAGGCTTGGTCGTGTCTTCTTGCTGCCCGAAGAGTTCCTCGATGGTCTTTGTATCAATTTGGTATTGATGCTGCTGCCTGGCCACCAAAGTCCAGATGTTGGTTTTGCCACGAACTTGCTCCTCTGGAATGGTTTTCCAAAAAAAGTTTCTCATCCGCTTCTTCTTACCAAGGTGGCTGTAGCCGTTCATGTGAGAAGCTGGGGGTAGTCCTGGAGGGGGAGGTGGGACCGGAGGCCTCCCGGGCAGTGGAGGTGGGGGTGGAGGAGGAGGAGAGGGCAGAAAGGCCTCCCCTGAATACGGACATGGTGGAGGTGGAGGGGGTGGAGGAGGCGGCGGCGGCGGTGGTGTTTGCCCGATCATGAATCCAGCTGCCGAGGCGATATTCCCATTTTCTTTATCGCTGACCAAGGAGACACAATTCATAACATGCATAGTACTGTTGCCTTCTAAGGAGATAATTTCTTGACCTCGGGGAAGCAGACACAAACATCAAACTTGGGTCATACTTTTTCACCTGCTCGTCTGCTGCCAGAGAAAGAGGCAACTGTGCTGTGTGTCATCTTCCAAACCTACAAAGATAAAACACCTTGACATCAGTACAGGAAAACATGTGAATACTAGCTTCCCTTCAGAGCCTAGTGCCCGTCCTCGTAGAGTGGCGGGCTGGGCATTACCGTCAATGAGAGGCAACGCAACACATCCAGTAGAGCATTAAAGGAGACTAATACTTTTCTAAATGTGAACCAAACACATTTTACTGCTTGGAAATGCTGCCAAAGCAGCAGCAACACATCCAACTTGGAAACCTTCCGTTAATCAGTAAAAGACACATCTACTGGGAACCCGCTATAGGTTCAGCACATATTGGTCACTTTATGAATAAACTACTTGTTCACTAACTGGTTCGTTTTCTTTGAGCAATGGATACCCAACCCCTAGGGAAATCACCCAAACGGCTGAAGCATTAGGTATTCGTGTATGATCCTGCCTTTCACCAGTATAGACATGTCCCTTACCAGGCACTTGGTCAAAGGGCATCCTCTGCCTTGCATGTAATAGGCAAGGTATTTGGAGATGATACAATAGTGACCAAACTCATTCCCCTGGAGTCAGGGCCACCATGTTCCTGTTCCACATGGTGATGGGGCTCCCCCACAAATAGAGGGGGAAAAACACTAAATTTAAAGATTAAAGGTTGTGGTTCTAAATCAAGCAGCACTGCTTACATTTTAGACAAATCGCTTCACCTCACTAGACTTCAGTTTTGTTGTCTGTAAAATTAGGAGGTTGGGATCGATTACATGACCTCTCTCATTGCTTCCAATGTTACCATTTCGATTCTAGTGAAGCCACTCTTTGAAAGCAACCAGAACTTCTTGCCTACCTCTTCTGCTTCTTCTGCGACACTATTAGCAAGAAGACACATACATACAAGGATACGCTGCCCATATCATACCTGCCACATGTCTACCCCTTATCCACAGTCACTGACTAATTTTAGTAGCTTGTGTTTTTATTGACCTTTAAATGTTTGTTTTGGGTATTGAGTTGTTATGGACCTGATGTGAAAACAGAGGTCAAAAGAACTACATTTCTTCAGGTTCACTGAG
The DNA here is from genome assembly GCF_003009895.1 of Hyaena hyaena. NCBI lineage: Eukaryota > Metazoa > Chordata > Mammalia > Carnivora > Hyaenidae > Hyaena > Hyaena hyaena. The sequence continues at coordinate 2,870,448 of NW_024080719.1, read as the reverse complement.
GATGTAGAAGAAAGGACCCTTATGAAGTGAGCACCCCAACTATGTGGGCATGTAAAAAGGGGATCATTTCCTCCAGGTCATAAAGGGCCACATGGAAAGGCTTTATTCAACTGGCCTTCTGAGTGTAATTATCCTTTTACAACATCATTGTGAAAATTCACGCTTACAGACACACATTGTCAAACAATACTGGATTACATAGGAGTAATCTGTCTGATAGCACTAATTCAAATATTTTGAAATACTTTACACAAAACCATCATATATAAGAGGCAGGACTGCCTTGGCCATAAGAGTGAAGACTTCAGAATAGATTTTTTTCCCTCAGACCTCAGTTCTGATACTTGTTTGATGAGCAACCTGAGGTTATTTAACCTACATCTCAGCATCCTCATCTATAATATAAAGATATACTGTTTCATTGGTCTGCAAAAGAATAAATGAGCTAACATATGTACCAAGATGCCTGGGTAGCATAGTTAGCTAGTATTAACAATAACCAGTGTCATATATCCATAGGATTTCTCTTTACTTTCACATATTTTCTTTAAAATATGTATTGGGTTTGTAGGTAAAATGCTAAGTTACTCCTGATTGCCAGAAAAATACCTTTGATAGACCCATTCTTTGCTTTCTAAGTTAGTAGATTTGTCCTTTTTCAATACTCAGTGACCATATATTATCTCTAAATTACAAGAACAAATGTTTTTATAAAACATTTGAATACTTAACTTTTGAAAACTATATATGGGTAAAAGATAGCATTGCCAGCTACTAATTGGATTTTTTAAAACACCATTTTAACCATTTATAAGCGTACATCAGTGACATAAAGCACTTCCGAAGCGTTGTGTAGCCATCATCACTAGATAATTTTTTAGAAAGTAAAACTGAAATTATTTATCCAAGCCAACTTACAGCTCACTTGAGATGCAACTGGCTTTTAAAAGGAGTTTTCATAATTATCATTAGGGGCATAACTAGGTTGTTTTCATCGTTGGCACCCCTTAAGCAAATGACTCATTGTCAATTACAGTTTATAGTTATTTTGAACTCTTCTTTTTTCAAGACTGTACAGGTAATCTTGGCAGTTTATCCTTACATATTTTAAAATACTTCTGTACATAAAATATCTCATGTATTGAAGAGTTGCTAATCCTCCAATTCACCTCCAACTGCAGATATGCTGACTCGATTCAGATCATTCCTGTTAAGAATAGGTGATCACCTTAAAAAGTCTCCATCCTAGAAAGCAGTAACTCACTCACTGCTGCATAAGTATACATGCGGATACACCGTTAAACTTCAAACAGCAAATACAGAGGCACCAAAAAAAAAAAAAAAAAAAAAGAGCGAGAAAGACCACACACTTGGCTTGTGCACTGGCACCACTTTCTAACACTAACGCTCCAGAGGATGCAAGCCTTTCTGAGTCGTGTGCCTTGCACAGAAGTACCAGATAAAAGCTTATCAAAGTAAAAAGTGACAGGTGTTAGTCAGGCACTGGCATAATTCTAACCACTGCCCCATCCTGAGAAAGAATGTTATTTTCAAAAGTTGAAAGAACAAAATAAAATTTACGACACTGTTGCTGGTATGTTGTCTGGCTAATTTTTTCCCAGGGTAACAAATAAGGATCCTAGGCCCCCAACAGCTTCTAATGAATAAATTCTCCAGCAATGATTAGCTAAGATGCTAATGCTTTTACTACTGGCTTCAATAGGGCTTTGATAGGGCTTTCCTTTTGGCTGGGATTTCCAATGTCAAAGAGACACTGGAAAAAAGGGAGTGCAGACAGACATTCTAACCCTTTCCACAGTCTCATAAGACACTAAGACAGAGGCTACACAAAGAACATTTGATATACGAGGGTACTGTCCACAGTGAAGACGCAAACACACGCTCTCCAAATATGCTAGAACACAGGTATTGAGGGAGCCCTAAAACCACTGCTGTTTCTCACAGCTGCCGATTGCTGGCAGGGACAATGGAATTAGCCTTGGCTCTGTCTGGAAAATGTCAAGTGTCCCATCAATCTCCCCAGGGCAGAGACAGGTTTGTATTTAACATCTCACCTACAGGTTGGGGATCTCAGCAGCAAGGAGGACCGCTGCTGGGGCTGACAAATGCCCAGCCCTGAGTCAAATGTTGGGCTGTCACTGTAAGGCTCTGAAGATGAGAACTCTTCAGGTCCCCTGAGTGCTAATCATGACCCGTCAGGGATGTGCCTGAGTGACCAACCGTGTAGGGAGGCTGTAGCTCAGCTGAGCATTTTTTAACCATGTGACTTTTCAATGGGGGGATGTTAGGACCACGTCTTTAGTTGATCAGCAAGCAAAAAGTCTCAGAATGTGAACGTTCATAAGGGTCTTGAACGAAGCCCTCAGGCCCAACACCCAGCATTGCTTTGCTCTTGGTGTTCTCTTAAAGGGACTGAGCGGGAGGGAAGAAGACAGAAAATGTATGTTTCGTTTCACAGCATATTTAGGAGGAAGACATGTTCCTGAAAGTTCAGAGCTAAGGGTTTTCCTCAAAGAGGGTTAGTGGGGCTCTATTGCTCAGCTCCTCACTCACCCTCTAGGTCAACAATAATCAAAAGTAAATACCGGCCAAGGAAAACCCTCCAGAAAACCTTTCCCCTTCATTCCTGCCTTGTGTCACAGATGAGGTGGGAGCAGGAAGGGCTGGCACACACCCTTCTGATGACAAACGCGGGCAGAGCAGGCCAGGTTTGGAGAGAAGAAAAACACTCAGACCTATTGAATCTGGGAGAGAAGAAAGGGTAGAGAGAGTACCGGCGATTCTAAAATACATGGTATTTGCTCTCAATCCACTACTTCATTGAGAAAGGCTCCTCCCCGACCACCTCTCTTTCAAAACCCTTCCTGATTAGTAAACACAGAATGTCAACCACACAGCCGAACCAGAGCTGGCAACATTCAACCCTTCACCTTGGCACTCCAGCCCGCAGTGAGAGAACCCAAGACTGTTAGCAGTCAGCGTGTTTCGTCTGCAGCACAACGTAAACACTTCACAGATGCCCCCGAGCGCAACACCCGGGGAGCAGAGAAAGAACGCTTGTTGTTCGAATGTGCGTTTTCAATTTATCTCAACGTCCCGAAAGCAAGAAAAAAAGCAACCGAGCGCCAAAGATGCTCTAGAGAGAGAGGGAAGGAAGCGCGCGCCACTCATTCCGGGAAGACAACTGCGGGTCAGCAGAGGGGGTCACAGACGGCCGAACGGTAGGGACAATTTCTGTGCAAACAGATGCTTGAAAACTGACTGCCGGGTCCGAAGAAATTCGGCGTGCGGGAGGCGGGGGCACGATTTCTTTCGCCAAGTCTGGATACACAGTAGTTTTCCAGGTCTTTGCACTGCCCAGCGGCCCACCGAGTCCTTCCGCCCCCAGCCCCGAGTGCTGCCTCCTGCCCCAGCCACTCACCCAGACGGCCCCGGCTCGGCTGCACTGAGGGCTCCGGGGCGCCGCGTCCGCCGAATCCCCAGGGCACGCGCTCAGCGGCCCCCGCGGCCGCAGCGGGGCCGCGGCAGGGAGGTCCCCGGGCCGCGCGCGAGCCTCCCGCCGCGTCTTTATCTGGGCCGCGGCAGGAGCGGCGGCGGGGGAGCGCGCGCGGGTGCGCCGCGGAGATAGACGCCCACACGGCCGCGCCGGCTCGCCGGGGACCGCTGCGCGGGGCGAGGGAGCGCGCCGGGGAGACGCGGCTGCGGGCCGTGCGGGCACCCGCGGGGCAGAAAGGGCCGACGCCGGGGAAGGGCTGGACCCTCTGCCTCCCGGGAGCGCCGAGCGTTCGCCCGTCCGCGGGCAGAAGCGACTGGAGGGGCCGCCGCACCAGCTAGCTTCTCCCAGGCCCCCTGAGGCCGGCTGGCCGGGGCGTGCCTGCCGGGGGGGGGGGGGTCTCCCGGCCCCGCCCCCTCGCCTGGAGGGCCCGGGCTTTAGGGTCCGCCCCTCCTCCCTGCACCGATCCCCGGGTATCCGCCCCTCCACCCGGCAGCAGCACAGAGCTCCAGAAAGCCGGGCGGGTTGGGGAGGCTAACTAGGGAAGGTGTCTCCGTGTTTGAAGCAAAGGGAAGGGGGGGGGGGGTGTCCTCCAGGTTCGCCAACGCGGGCTCCACCCCGACCTCGAACCTTCGAGGTGACGCCTCCCCCCACGTCCCGGGTCTGGGTCCCGGGCGCAGGCAAGAAAGCCTGGCGGCCGCATTGCAAATCACCAGACGGGAGCGGGTAAGAGCCGGCGAAAAAAATGTAGAGGAGAGACTCCTGGCGTTTGGTCAGAGGATTAAACCGAGAGCCCGCGGACCCGGAGCTAGGGGCACCGCAGTGGCTGGAGCTGACTCACCAGCCCACCCCCTTCCTCCCCAAACTTCAAAGCGCAGGGCGCAACTTGTAACCTGAACTTCGCACGGCCAGGACGAGCGTGCAAGAGCCGCCTTATCCTCAGTCCGCATCACCCGGATGCCGTCCTCGCCAACCCCGCACCCACTGTCCGGAGGGGCAAGTCGGGGCTCCGCGCTGGCCGGCTGCGCGCTCTAGGATCCGGCGGGGATCCAGCGGGGGCACAGTTTATCCAAAAGTCTTAAAGCTAAACTGGCCGAGCCAGGGCCAAGCCAGAGGGGACCCGTGACCTAGCTCTTTCTCTAGACCAGCGCGGCTTATCCGCAAGAGACCGATCGCTATCCTCTGCAGCCCGGGTAGTGCAGGCACCGAAGTCACTCGGGTGGGTGTGGAGGGAGCGCAAATCTCCCCAGCCTTTCCATGGAGGCTTGAAGGCAGCCGAGACTTGGCGCCGCAGCCCCGGTCCTGGCTGATCCCCCACCTTGGCCCTCCGGAGCCGGTGAGTGTCTGGGACCCGATGCCCCCGAGCGGCGGTCGCCCCTGCCTCGGCCGTCTGGCTCCCACTCACCGGCGGCCGGCTGTCCGCGCGCGCGCTCCTCGCTCCCCACCGCCGTCTCCAGCGCCAACGCCTCTTCCCGGGTCTCTGCAGCCAGGGCTGCCTGGGACCGCGAGGGGGCAGGGCGGCGCGGGGCGGGGCTCAGGCGCTGCCTCAGGTAACAATGCCGCAGTCGAGGCGCCAGCCGCAAAGGGCAACACGCCCTTTCCTGCTCGGCCCCTTCCCTCCTCCCACCTTCTGAACAGCCACCTTCTGCGCCGCTCACCTCCACCTATGCGGGCTCCCGGGGCCTGGAAGCCGCCATCTAGCACGCTGCTCCCCGCACCCGAGAGCCCCCGAGGGAAGTAGGGGCGGCGAGAAACCTACAAGTACGAAGTGTGAAGAAGAGCCGGGTGTCCTCGAGGAACCAGCAAGGGGAAGCGCCAAGCCGCTTCTGACCCCGCGAGTGCTTTCCACAAAGCAACCTCTGCCGCAACCTCCCTGGCCCCCCCTGCGCACACGCACTCTCCTGCACGCACACACCCCGCGCGCGCGCGCACACCCAGACACGCGCGCGCGCGAGGCCATCCTCTGCCCCCCTGCTTGTTTCTCCCTGGAGCACAGGACAGCATTTGTCCCACCGCTTAAAACCAAATCCCAGCTGAGCCGCAGCTACCCAAAGGTCAGCTCTTCCGTAGAGCCTGTAGGTGTGTTACCTTTTTATATATATGTCATCTCCTCAGTGATGATGGTAACAGGAATCTGCCAGTTCTATTTAAGCAAAGCAAAGAAAAAGTCCAGTGCAAACCCGATCGCATGAACTGACGCTATCTGGGAAAGACTTCTCGCAGAAAAAACCCAGGACCCTTTAATCGCATCTTTTTAAAAGTAACTTGTGACGCCAGCCAGTGAGAAACGTACTCAAAAAATAACCTTTCTGGGCAAGCCCGGCCCATCGGAAATCAGGTAGGGAGGCGCCCTGTGTGGGATGAAGTCATCCTTACCTTTGACTTGGTGATCCCAGATAACAGACAACAGCCTTTCCAGCGTCCCGTGCCTCATGACTTCTGACTCTCCACCATGGCCTTCAACCCCTGAACTCCGACGACAGAATTCCCGACTTCCATACGGATGGAAAAAGTGAAGCTATTAGGGCAAAAACAAAGCAAAACAGAAAAGCAAATTCCGTGCCAGGCAATAGCCCATATATTAGCCATTGACCGGGCTTATACTACAGATGAGGAGTGGATCCAACCATGACCACAGAAAATCGCAATGAGTGGGCAATGCAATGTAATAAAAGAGAAGGCCAGCCCCATGCTCAGGACGATAATATTAATCCCAATTAATATTGGGACTACACAGGCAAAAGCGAACTTACAGAGTATCAAAATCGAGGAGCGGAATGGTATCCTCTCCTTTTCTTTCATGTGGGCCTGGCCAGACGAGGGGGTCTACACCCACTGCACAATTCCCGGTCTTGAAGCACCCTCACCCCCAACCTGGACTTCCCCCACAGTGCGCTCAGTGTACACTTTAAAATCGGCCACTTTTTTGGAGGGTCAAAGCCAGTGACCCATCGTTAACCTCGAGTCTTTTTGATGTCCCTGCAGCCTCCTGGCCTACGGGCCTTCTCTCTGCTTCTCTGGCCTGCTCTGCTGACCTCTTTTGTCCTTTGAGGACAGTAACTAGATTCTTCCAACTCTTGATCTCTCATTACCCCACGGGTACTGCCTTCCGACTTGAACCTGAAAGGTCCAGATTTTATGGGGCCTGAAGTTCGTATGATTCTTGAAGGAGCTTTTTAAAGAGAAATAATTACAACCTACACACACAACACGAGGTATATGTCCTTGGAAGTGTCCAGGAGAGTAAGGGGCAGAAAAGTTGAGCTCCAAGGCAAATCCACTTCTGATTTCACCTCTGTGTCACGGACTCTTAAATCCATATTGTCTCTGTAATATCTCAGGTCCAAATTCAATGTCCAAGGGTCAACTCATCTTTCTCTTAAGACTAGTACTCTTCCTGCCTGCACGTTTTACTTAAGACACGATTTTAAAAATTTACAATCCAGGGGTGCCTGATTTTTTATTTCAGCTCAGGTTGTGATCTCACAGTTCCTAAGATTGAGCCCTGTGTCGGGTCGGGATTCTCTCTCTCTTAATCTCTCCCTCCCCTGCCCCTCCACACCTACCCCTTCCCCTGCCCCCTGTTCCTGCTCTCTCTCACTCACTCTCTCTCTCTCTCTCTCTCTCTCAATAAATATTAAGAAAAAATAAAATACGGGCACTTGGGTGGCTCATTTGGTTAAGCAGCTGACTTTGGCTCAGGTCATGATCTCCCCTTTCGTGAATACGAGCCCCAAGTTGGGCTCTGTGCTGACAGGAGCCTTCTTGGGATTCTCTCTCTCTCTCTCTCTCCCCCTACCCCTCCCCCCTCAAAATAAATAAATAAACTTAAAAAAAAGTAAAATAAAATTCACAATCCCAGCTTTCCTCTGGTTCTTTTTCTCTTCTAAATTCCGTATATCTAACTATGTGCCAAATTTGTTGCTCTTTCCACAAGTCATGTCTCTTATATCTGTACTATGTATCCACATCACTAACCCCAGTTAGAGGATGGAGGAGCCAATACTTGCTGTTGGCCATGTGTCAGCATCACACTTGATTCTCACAACAATCCTAGAAACCCTCCATTCTGCATTTTCTAGCTTAGGGAAGTTAAAATGGACTCCAGAGTCCACTCGCGTCCGTACAGGAAGAAAGCGGCAATCTTCAGTCTGATGCTGCAGTCTGAAGTGTTCTATTGTGCCCGGGCAGCATTGTGCGCTGGCCCTGAATGTGTCAGCTTTAATTTTTGGCTCTTGTGTATATTTTTAAAAGTTCATTTACTTATTTTGAGAGAGAGAGTGTCGCAAGTGAGTGGAGAAGGGGCAGAGAAAGAGAGAAAGAACTCTCTCTTGGCCCAGTTGGGGAGGGACAGATAGAGAGGAGAGAGAGAATCCCAAATCCCAAGCAGGCTCAGCACTGTCAGTGTGGAGCCCAGAGCCCAAGGCAGGGCTCGATCCCAGGACAGGGAGATACAACCTGAGTGGATATCAAGAGGTGGAATTTCAACTGACTGAGCCACCCAGCACCCAGGTTTCCCAATTGTTGGCTCTTATTTTATAGGGCGTGCAAATTAGGTGGCCAAAAAGCAACTGAGTAGCACAGAGCACAAGTCTAAAATAGAGTCAATGTCTCTACTGATTTGAGTCAAAGGCCCATAAATCTGGAGGATGGGTTTGTTCTTCATCTGTTCATATGCTGCTTGCATATCAAGCAAGCATCATCTCACCTACGTTTGTGCTTGGGAGATAGGGTCTGCTGTTTGTCTTCTGCATCCCTGAAATGCCAGCAGCCCTGTCTGGGAGGAAGGCAGGAAAGACTCCTGAAGCCAAGTGCGCTCTGAGTCAGCCCTGGCCCTGGAATTTGTGGCTCGGAGGAAGCTGCTGTTTGACCGCAGGGACACCTGGGCGGCAGGGAGTGAGTGTGGCCTGTGTGCGCTTTTCCAAGCAAGCCGGCCTCTCTGGAGGGCGTTCTAGCACAGTGTGGCCCAGGCCACGGGCCTCACAGGTGCTCGCTCCAACCCTGCAGAAGAACTTCTGTCTGCAGTTTGCTTTTCCGTCTCCCTAGACTTTCCTTTGCCAGATGGGCTCCTTTTCCTTTGCCCAGTTCATTTTTTTCTCTTCTGGCTTCACTTCCTCTGCCCTGAGAAGCTTTTGGTTTCTCCTGCATCAAGCATTTTGTATTTGAATCTGTCATTGGGAGCCACTAAACAAAACCTTCAGACCAAAGTAAATCATTTCAGAATCCATCCTTTAAAAAAATACCTTTCAGTTCGAAAACAGGCTTGTTTGCTTAAGGAGTTAAGTCTAATGCATGAGCTGACTTCATGGGCCCTCTAAGGAACCACAATGGACACAATGAAAGAAGTCCCCTCCGGCATAAGATTGTGGCATCAAACTGATTTTTAAATCTCTTACCTCTCTGATGCAGACTAAGATTTACTTACTCTTTGTTCTTAAAATATAGCTGATGAGATCAGTTGTTCAGTATTTAGATGGTAGACTCTTAAAAATAGAAACTGCAAAAGAAGCTAACTCTACCGACTCTGGAGTTAAACAAATGTGCAGACAAATGCAAAGAGTCACCAACCCTTCTAAGAGAAATCGCTAGACCTTGTTCCCCTCAAAGGTTGAAAAGTATAAAATAAATAAATTCAACAGAATTGCTGTTGTCACCATAAACTTAAACTTGCATCCCATATCTTATTGGCAAAATGCAAGACACTGGGTTGCTATAGTTTTCTAAACACTTTGGATTGAGAAGATGATGTTTTCTTGTTGCAGGCTAAGAAACGCAGATTGTAAGCCGCCTTTAAGTGTAGTAAATACTGACTGGTCTCTGATTATTAAGAGGGAGAAACTTTTTTTCTGGGTGCTAAGTAGCGATTTCTGAAAGTTTTAAATAGAAAATGCTTTCACATGTGATGTTGATATCCATGGTAACATCAACAGACATTTCTCTTGCCAGAAGTAAACACAGGTACTTGGTCAACAACAACGCCTGATTTGTTTGAGGATAAGACAGATTACAGAGAATCCTTACCAACATGTAAGAATGAAGTAATTAGACAGCTGATGACCTTTTTCTCCTGCTGTCTATGTTTCCTTAGAGCACATCGTTCTTTTGCTTTTTAAGGTGTATGTGCGTGTTGTGTATGTGCGTGTTGTGTGCGTGCGCGCGCAAGTGCACGCGCGTGTTTTGGAGATAGGTATGGAAGCGGAGACTAAGGTAAGAGAAATAGTGTACAGTACACATTACTAAGGTCTCATCCAGAAAACCTTCAGCTAGGCTTTTTCTTAGCTTACAGTTGATACAGTCCTTAGAAAACTCATCAGTATTATTTATAAGAGTAGGGAGGGGCTGGCTGTTATAACATTCAAATCTTGAAGAGAAAAATACCTTTAAAATATAACATGAAAGTGTATGACTTCTTTCCGCTAACCATCATCAAAAACAAGCATGTGAGTCCCAGTAAGAGGAATTAAGTTAAAGAGGATGTCAGATGCCAATTTCTTTTGCTACTGGTTTTAACTGTTTCAAATTGTTTACCCTTTGGAGAAGTTAGAAGAGCAAAGAGTAATTTGAGACCATAACACTCACAGTACAGGCAGTCAGCAAACAGAAGCTCTATGAATCAACAATCTTGGTATGTGGCGGTGGTGGTGGTGGTAGTGGTGGTGATGGGGTGTGTGTGTGTGTGCGCGCGTGCACGTGCGTGTGTGCTTCCTTGGGGAAATAATATATGCACATCTTGTACAAGACACACGGCATTTAAAGGGGGGCAAAAGGCCATGTGGTGACTTAGCAGTTTTGTAAAGCCCTTTTTATTTCCCTTGCAAATTGAGTTTGTACTTAGTTTAGGGACCAATTATGCACAATACTTTTGCACTAAGCTTTATTTCTAATAAGACGGTAAATACTTTGGGTATGATAGGAAATAATAAAACCAGCCCCTACAATTAGCATCTTAGTATTACTTAAGCCAGATATATGGGAAGAATTCAAATGGACCATTTGGGGGGAAGGACAGTAAGTCTTTTGGTGGAAATCCCATTCATTATTCACTTTTTGACAGGCTTTGGCTTTGAGGAAGATCCCTACCAAAACACTCAGCATCACAATTAGCTCATATTTGCATCCCTTTGTGGGCCTGACCAGGCCAACCCTGAACTGGGCTGTGTTGGGGTTAAATCCTCGCCTTCTCCGTTCATCTTTACTCCTAACTCCTGGCCTTTTCCTGAAGAAGGAGGCTCTTGTATTTGCTCTAACTCAGAGAGGTGATATTAAACATTCAGCCATTTAGTTTAAAATAAATGAAAGACATCCCCCTCACATTTCTAAGTTTCTTTTATCTGGTGTTTTTTGTGCATATGGTCAACTTTTGTGTATTAAACTGTGTATCGAGCTATCAAATGGTGGTGATTTTCAGGACTAGGCTCCAGAAAAGAGCAAATAATTTTGCTCTTAATTTTTCTCGAAATATTGCCGATATCCGAAATTAAGCCCCAGGCTCTTTCCCCAATGCACCCCTTTGTTGAAGGCACTGCTCTGTGAATTTCTGAATGTTTGCATTTTGAATTGTGTGGTGCTTCCTGTGGGGTGATTGCCAGGCACTGTCTTTCTGGGTGTCCGTTTTACACCAGGGCAGAGGAGATGCAGGCAAACACACAACTGAGCACAGAACTTTACTTTATACTGTGCCATGGAATTATCTTTATGTTGGAAATTGTGCCCCCACTCGTCGCCAACAAGGACAATTTCTCTTCTCAGGGAAATGAAATACCATGTCACTGTAGATTCTTATTTTCCCCAAGTTTGGGGTCACAGAGACCTGTCACATTTGTAATTTCAAGAGGAGTGTACACAAGGGAAAGCAGAGAAAATGCTAGATCGTCATACACCTTCATTTCCCCTTTACCCTCCGACCCCCTTATCAAAGATTTGAACATATTTTCTAGCTTTGCTTTCTTTCCTTTATAAGCATGCCCTCTTCACACTTGGTCTCAATAAGGAGACTAATTTCCAAGGGCACCCACTTGCCTGCTGGGCACAGTCCAGTTAAACCTTGTCTACTGGAGGGGAGGGCAGAGGAAGGAATTCTGCCCCTTCAGCTTCACTGCACAGGAGCTCATAAAAAAGGGGGCCCCTTGTGATCCTCATGCTCATGGTACAGAGTCTACAGAAATCACTTGATGGGTCAAAGACCTTTGTCCTATGTGACAGGCTAGGTAGAGTCACCATAAAGAAATCAGAGGGGCTAATTCAGAAGGCTGGAGCAGGGATGGGGGTGGGGGCAAAGGGGGACAATGAAGATTATGACTTACCCCCAATTTTTATTAGCATCCAGATTTTTAAAAAAATTTTAATGTTTATTTTATTTTTCATAGAGAGAGAGAAAGAAAGAGAGACAGAGCACTAGCAGGGGAGGAGCAGAGAAAGAAGGAGACACAGAATCCGAAGCAGGCTCCAGCCTCTGAGCTGTGAGCACAGAGCCTGACACGGGGCTTGAACTCACAAAACCAAGATCATGACCTGAGCTGAAGTTGGCACTTAACCGACTGAGCCACCCAGGAGCCCCTGGCATCCAGATTTTTAATAGTTTTTAAAAGTCAATTAATTTTTAGGTAATCTGTACACACAAAGTGGAACTCGAACTCACGACCCCAAGATTAAGAGTTGCATGCTTCACCAAGTGAGCCAGCCAGGTGCTGCAGCATCCAGGTTTTAAACAAAAGTTACATGTTTGACTTTAGCCAAAGCTTTTGGAATTATCAACAAAGACATTTTTGCACGCGTGTGTCTTCCATGTCAGCATAAGCTGATTTCTTCTTCATCAGGCTGCGATCCTTAAAACTGCAATAAAGGACTTTACAAGGATTGTGTTCAAATTCCTGTGACCATGAAACACTCATGCACCCCAGTCCTTGGGTGCCTACTTATAATCCACACATTTGAGTGGTAAATAACTCATTAGTTTTTTTCCTTCTCAAAATTGGGAGTACAAAGCTTGGCCTCCAGATGGTCATACCTCCATAAGGTCATATATTAAACTGCTAAATCTTCTGACCAACAATTTTCTCCTGAGAATTGAATAACCTGGAAGCCGCAGACAAATTTTGCCTCTCTGTCCAAATACACACTAGCTGGTAAAAAGGAATCAAGCATTCTGCTGAATGACTGGTAGAGGAAAGAAGTGCTAAGATTCAAAGCCTACAAAGAAATAATATTATAGTCAAAGTTAAGATGTGATTTATGTGAGGTTTAGTTTGACAACATGGATTAGGCCATTTCCATTGACCCAGCTGTGGTGGCGGGGTGGTAAATTGTACCTTTCGGCACCCAACAGACACACATGCACAAGACATTCCAGTTTGGAGCTGACGGCTGGCCGCTTGCACACTCAACCACAACAGCACGCTCGGCACACTGGTCCTTCTCTTGGTCCCACACCATTCAATCCCAGGATTTGGATTGACTTTCCCCTCATTAAATCAAAAAGGTTGAAGGGCGCCTGGGTGGCTCAGTCCGTTAAGCATCCAGCTTTGGCTCAGGTCATGATCTCACGGTTCGTGGGTTCGAGCCCCACGTCTGACTCTGTGCTGACAGCTCAGAGCCTGGAACCTGCTTCAGATTCTGTGTCTCCCTCTCTCTTTGCCCTTCCCCTCTTACACTCTGTTTCTCTTTCTCTCAAAAATAAGTGAGCATTAAAAAATTTTTAAAAAAGTTTGAGTGTAGGGCTCAAACACACTAATAAATATTTTAACACCAAAATAAAGATTTTATTAATCTTTATATCTCATAGTACACACTGTCAGAACTCTGACAATGGTTGGTTAGTCACCGTGTCTTTCAATTAACCTTGGTCCTCAATACCAGGAAATGACACCAGTGGGCCTCATCCTTCAAAGCGAGAGGCTCCAGCAATGATAATCATCATTACTGACAAAACCCAATGCCTTTTGTACGCAAGGCACAGGGAGAGCTACACAGATGTTCTGCCCTCAAGAGGCTTCCCTAATCCAGAAAGGAATCCACCAGGTCAAGCTCTTTAAAGCAGAACGTGGGAGCACACAGAGCGAACGGCCAGCTATCATAACATTTTATGGCGAACCGAGGACACAGAGGCATGCACAGGCCATTCACGTGCAACCTCTCAGAAGACACGCTGACCATCCACGGAAAGCCATGCGGCTGGGGCCTGACTGAACAACACTTGCGACTCTGACATGGTTTGCGGCGGAGACTGATTGGAATTGAGTTCTGGCTTCTGAAATCAGGTACAGAGGACTGGGAAGCAAAGCCCGTAGCTTGGATCCTCTCCTTCTCTCAGGGCTCCACCAAAAAGCTATGGGTTCCCGATTTCAAATGACAAGAGACGAAGCGTGCCCGGGTAAGCCAGCTGTCTGGCTCTATCACTGCGTGGGTAAACTGCTTCCAGAGGCTGGTGTACAGTATTCCAAAGAGGCTTACGGGAAGGAAAAGAGACACTAAATCAATGGAAAGTCAGCACACTAGTAATTTAATGAAGTTTTTCTTAATTAGTTGGTCTCAGTGATCTCAGATCACTATGAATGAACAGAAATTCACATAAAAATGAGCTAAAAGGACTAAACAGAGAGAGCTCTTCCTAGAATAAGTAAGTCAAGGTCAGTGTTAAGGTCACTGGCGAGGAAGTCTGGACTGCCTTGAACTGAGGCTACTTGTGTCTTGGGGAAAAAAGACTCGTTTTCATTGCTGTAGTCATGAGCACAAACAGTGACTCCAAAAGCTTGAAAAGCAAAGACAGCACAATGACCTTTTATTATGTCACTGTAATTTTTTTAAAGGACAAAGAGGCACGTTAAGATAAGCCTGCTATGAAGCTTCTATACTTTCTCTTCCCTTGGCAGTTTAGGCAAGGTCTGAATCTCTCTCTAAACATATATGTGTGTATACGTGTATATCTATGTGTGTATATTTGTGTGTGTGTGTGTGTATCTCTCTATCTCTCTCTCTATCATCTATCTATCTATCCATCCATCCATCCATCTATCTATCTAGTTGGACTTGTAGCTGTTCATTTGCAATTTCTAACTAATTTCTCTTTATTTTTGGCTGGCTTAATTGAAGGAAAATGCTAACTCAATTTTACAAAGAAAATACAGGGAGGGTTTTAGATAAATCAAGTTTAGAGAATATATAGAGAGATTGGTTTTTAAAAAGACCACTCCATATGAAATCTAAGTGATGAACTAAAGGTCTGGCCTTGTCTGATGGCCAACATCAGTGCAAGAAGAAATTGTTAGATTCACTTCAAGGACCATCTGGACCTCTTGAGGGCATTAGTGGAATCAGGTGAGGAAAAGTCAACATGGGTAAGCTGACCGGTCATTCAGCAAATACTCCTGGCTGTTTAAACTTACAGATTATTTTTCCAACTCACTTGATTGTACCAGTGAGTATTATAGTAACTATTGCCATGGTAAAAACTCAATTCTCCAAACAATATCTGGGCTTTTTGCTGCTCCTATTATTAAGGTAAACTGGTTAGAAAATTTTAATCCACAAAATTTTCTGGGTTTTTACCTAAGGTAGGGGTGAGGGAACAGGAAACAGAGGGTTTGGGAGTAATGTCAACATCTATTATTTATTTGGGGAATTCTTTAAAGATTTAAGCTATTTTATTAATTTAAGAAGTGTGCATTAGGAAAAATTTGGACAGCTGATAGCTTTTTAGACTGAAAATCAGTTATTAGAAATTATCAATGTACAAGTATAATTTGAGCAGTTTCAGTTGTTACAATAAATAAAACTATAACCAGCTAAGTTTTAAGAAATCCAGAGTAGCAGTATGGAATAGTAGTATATGCTTACTTATGAGAAGGGGGGTGGAATTGAGACAGTAGAAACCGTTGGTATTAAGCTAAAATAAAAGTGTTTTATTTTGGGGGTGCCTGGGTGGCTCAAGTCGGTCAAGCATCCAACTCCTGATCTCAGCTCAGGTCTTGATCTCAGGGTTGTGAGTTTAAGCCCTAGGTTGGGCTCCACGCTGGGTGTGAAGCCTACTTTATTTATTTATTTATTTTAAAAATTTTTTAATGTTTTATTTATTTCTGAGAGAGAGAGAGAAAGAGGAGAGAGAGAGAGAGAGAGAGAGAGAGAGAGTAGGGGAGGGCCAGAGAGAGAGGGAGACACAGAATCCGAAACAGGCTCCAGGATCTGAGCTGTCAGCACAGAGCCTGACGTGGGGCTTGAACCCACGAACCGTGAGATCATGACCTGAGCTGGTCAGGTGCTTAACCGACTGAGCCACCCAGGCACCCCGTGAAGCCTACTTTAAAAAAGTGTTTTATTTTAGGGCTTAACTTCTCTTGGTTTCACATAGCTATTTAGAAACCTGAGATAAAGGAAAGAAAAAAACCTAGTTTAGTGAAATACAGATTTTCCTACATGATTTCTTTTTCAACTAGTTTCATATCTTAAACTAGTTATGCCTCTTCAATTGCCCTTTTTCTATAAATCTTACTAATACAAAATTGTTCGATTTTACACCTTCTTGCATTGCTCTGTTTCCAAGTACAAACCAGTTTCTTTCACATGCTAGGCAAGAGATTCGGTTATTTGCAGGAGTGAAGCCAGTTTTATCATAGGCTTTACCAAAATAATAACCCTGGTGCAAGAGGGAAAACTTAGCAGACTCCTACCTGCATTTCTAGACAAATATCCTAATAAATTTTTTTTATTATGAAAAATTCAAAGTGGGAAGAGTTAAAAGACTGGTACAATGAAACCCCCCACATCCACCCATTTCAATTGCTAACAGATTGCCATACTTAAAGACATCTTTCTCTTCTTCCTTCTTTTTCTCTTCAGCTTTCTTTCCACATACATAAGTACATATGAATGCATATATTTTTGCTGAACCATTTAAAAGTAAATAGTAGGCATCATGCCACTTCTCTTTAAATACTTTAGGCATGCATCTCCTGTAAGGTTATTTGCCTATGAATATAATAACATACCTAAAAAAACTAACAGAAAGTCCCTACTAGCATCAAACATACATTCGAATTGTTCAGTTGTTCCTCAAATGTCTACAGTTATTTTTTTGAACTGTGATCTAAGGTCTTTTATTTAAAAATTTTTAAATGTTTATTTATTGTTGAGAGGGACAGATTGCAAGCAGGGGAGGGGCAGAGAGAGAGGGAGACACAGAACCTGAAGCGGGCTCCAGGCTCCCAGCTGTCAGCAGAGAGCGATGGCGGGCTTGAATTCATTAACTCTGAGATCATGACCTGAGCCAAAGTCAGATGCTTAACTGACTAAGCCACCCAGGTGCCCCATAAAGTCTTTTATTTTATGACAATATTTCTAAAAGACTTTTTGTTTTGTGGCTGATGTTTTGGAGAAACCAAGTTAATTATCTTGTATAATGTCCCAGGTTCTGGATTTGTCCAATTCATTCCTCATGATGTCATTTAAACTTGTATTTTAATCCCCTGTATTTTCTATACACTGGAAGTAAAGGCAAAGGCTTGAGTAGATTTAGGTTAAACAATCTCAATAGGAGTATTTCATGAGTGATGTTGCATAATTATATTGTCTTATATCTGGAGGCACATGATTATCAGATTATTAGTGATGCTAACCTTGATCACTTGAGTTGGATGGTATGCACAAATCTTTTATTATTTTTTAAAGATTTTATTTTTAAGTAATCTCTACACCCAACGTGGGGCTTTAATTTACAACCTCGAGATCAAGAGTCATATGCTCTACCGACCTGAGTCAGCCAGGTGCCTCAACACAAATCTTGTATTAATGGTACTTTTTCCTTTTCAAATGGAGTAATATGTAAGGTCATACTTTGGTATTATGACATAATCTGTTTTCCTTGGATCTCTATGATTTTAGCATCCACTGGTGGATCCCTTTGTGAATATTTCAGTGGGGGATGCAAAATGTTGATTTTTCTAATTCTGCTAATCTTTCCACATGTTTTTAAAAGTTTATTTATATTTGAGAGAGAGAGCAGATGCAAGTGGGGGAGGGGCAGAGAAAGAGGGAGACCGGATCCAAAGCGAAGCAGGCTCTGCACTGACAGCAGAGAGGCTAACACCGGGCTCAAACTCATGAACTGTGAGATGCTTAACTGACTGAGCCCTCCAGGCACCCCTCTTTCTAGATATTTTAACAGGCCATTCTTCTGTAAACATTGTGGTATCTGAAGTAACATCCCGAGAATTTAGAATAAGTTAACTGAAATGAAATGGCAGTGCAACCACCAAATGCTTTTCTGCATTTGAACTTTGTATCCAAGAAACTGAAAACAGTTTTATTCCATGGCTTCTCAGAAAGAACTATGCATGGAGGTGAGGATACAGGGTAAATAAGAAAGCATACACTGTGTATTCCTTAAGAGCTTAGAGTCTAGCCATAATAAGTATACACTCCTCAAAGGAAAGAGCTATAATTATCTGCCTGAAACTTTAGGTAGTTTTTCATAAACAGCTTCCTAATATAGAATTAGGAATCATTTATGGGAGAAGACAAAAGTAAAGTTACATTATATAAATAATTTGAGTATGTTGTTATTCTAAAAATTTCATCATTTTTTAATTTTTAAAAAAATGTTTATTTTGAGAGGCAGTGTGTGTGCATGCAGGGGAGGGGAAGAGGGAGGGAGAGAATCCCAAGCAGGCTCCACAATGTCAGCTTGGAGGGGGGGGTGGGGACTTAATCTCATCAACTGAGGTCATGACCTAAGCCGAAAGCAAGAGTTGGATGCTTAACCAACCAAGCCACCTAGGTGTCCCTCATCCCTAAGGTATTTATATAAACACATACGCCTTTGCTTTACAAATGCAAAGCGATATGGAAGTCTAAGTCATGGAAAGTTACTTTTGTCTAAGATCAACAAAATGGTATCTTGTCTCTTTCAGCGTCCTCTAAGTCACGATCAACCATAGTTGCAGAAAGCTCAAGTTCCTTTACAGAGGACGCTCATGAGAAACCCTAGACTGAGTCCAGTTTTTTTTAAGTTTATTTATTTATTTTGAGACAGAGATCACATGAGCAGGGGAGGTGCAGAGAGAGAGATTGGGAGAGAGAATCCCAAGCAGGTGCCACATTGTCAGCAGAGACCAAAGCAGGCCTCAAATTCATGAAACTGAGAATCAGATGCTTAACCGACTGAGCCACCCAGGCACCCCAGTGGTTTTGACTTTTTATAGAAGTTTCATTTGTAAAAATGTCATTGAAATTCCTAGCTAAGAAATTGATCCAATTAACTGCACAGAAAAAGAGTCCCAGTTCTTGGACTGGGTCTAATTTCCTTTCCTCGTATCCATAGTCTCCTCTTCCATAGTCTCCTCTTCCCGCATTGGAATTAGCACCAGAATAACAAATAGTTCTCACTTCATTTACATAAACTCCTAACAGTTAACTTTCATTTTACAAAACAAAGCTGAACTGCACAGTTTTCTGTACATTTAGGAAAACCACTTGGCAATTTATTATAAACGCCCTTTTCTGCCAGGAAACCTGTTGAGCAGGAAACCTTCAAGTGGGAACATGGAGTATATTGAGTTTATTTTTTCCTAAGTTTATTTATTTATTTATTTTTAATATTTTTATTTATTTTGAGGAGAGAGAGACAGCGTGAGCAGGGGAGGGTCAGAGAGAGAGGGAGTCACAGACTGAAACAGGCTCCAGGCTCTGAGCAGGCAGTCAGCACAGAGCCTGACGCGGGGCTCGAACCCACAAACCGCGAGATCATGATCTAAGCGAAAGTCGGACCCTTAACCGACTAAGCCACTCAGGTGCCCCTATTTATTTTTGAGAGAGAGAGAGCACGCATGTGTGTACACATGCAGAAGTAGGGGAGGGGCAGAGAGAGCTGGAGAGAATCCCAAGCAGGTTCTGCCCTGTCAGTGCAGAGCCCAATGTGGGGCTCTATCCCACAAATTGTGAGATCATGACCTGAGCCTAAACCAAGAGTTGCTTGCTTAACTGAGCTACCCAGGAGCCGCTTTAGAATAGAATTTAATCAAAGTCTTCAAAAGAGGGAAGTTGTGGAGTGCCTGGGTGGCTCAGTTGGTTAATTATCCGACTTCAGCTCAGGTCATGATCTCGGGGTTTGTGGGTTCGAGCCCTGCGTTGGGCTCTGTGCTGATGGCTCAGAGCCTGGAACCTGCTTCAGATTCTGTGTCTCTCTCTCTCTCTGCCTCTCCTCTGCTCATGCTCTGTCTCTCTCTGTTTCTTAATAATAAATGTTAAAAATTTTTTTAAAAAACAAAAGAGGGAAGATGTTTGCATTGTCATTCTATTTTCGTGTCTTGCTATATTATAACAATAGTAAAGGCCCTGTGGCCCTTGGAAAAGCTTTGAGCCAATGCAAAATATAACTGGCCTTTTGATTAGAAAATAGCTTATTCACAACTGGGTGGTCTGAGCCAATATAAAAGTTTGCAATCTTACAGGGGGGAAGATGTTTTAAATGCCTAAATTTGGTTAGAACTGAGTGATGAAGGATCGTACATGGTCTCAAGTCTCCTAGGTAACTGGAAATTTCAAGGAAAGAGCTACCTGGCAAATGATATTAAGGAATATTATTACAAAATACAGGCATTCTTCATACTTCACAAAGATTGGTACGAATTAAATACAAATGTTACCCTGAACTATTAGTTTAGATAATTTGCTTTTATTTTTCACATCTACAGTCCTCTTCAGTGAAGGGAAAAGGAGACTGGGCAAATTTTGAGGTAGATACATTATTATTCAAATTAACAGTTCCATGATTGAAAGACACTTACATGTAGCCTTTCTAATATGATAATTTTACTTTATATAGCACTTATCAGGTTCACATGAATTTTTTTCAGAATATTACGACTGGATTGGAATATACTGTAGATATTTGACATATACCTAATATGAATCTATTTTAGGGTGAATGGATTAATTTTTCAACTGAAAAGATCTTTAATACACATTGTATTTTAGGAGAAGAAATGACACTTTTGACACATTAATTATGCAGTTGAAATGGGAGAATTTAAAGGGAAATTCATATATTTAGTTGCAAATAACTTACCTGGCCTTACATTTGGAAACGGGGGGTTGACTAAGCCGGTTTAATAGATATTTGGACCTTCATGTCTTGACCTGTAAAAAATCCCCCTTAACCAGATCATCTCTAGGGAATAGTTTGTAGCTTCACACTCTTATGGGACAAGCTTGGGTAACAGTATCGTGCAGTGTACTTTGAATATGGAAAAGATGGTTCTTAAAGTCTAGCAGATTTCAGCTAAATTGCTTCTGCAAGCCCAGGTCCTTCCTCGGCCCTACAATTTGGAAGCTTTGGGGTTATTTAATTAAACAAGGAGGCCATTAGATTGAGGTGGCTTTAAAGACTTAGTCGCCTACATAAAGAAACCAAAACCTAAGCCTAAAACGCCTCAAGGGGAAATCAAAATCTAAGGATAATGACAAATAGCCAACAGGTCCTTCGTAAATAAGGGAACACTTAAGCTATAGCCAATCCAATTAATTTCCTTGCTTTACTACCACTTCTCTAAAACATCGTTTCCCTAGCTCCTGTTGGTGGAGGGATCCTACACATTTCTAATTCGAGCTTGCCTGACTTGGGTCCATTTTTGTTCAAGTAAATTCTTTCTTTTTAAATATTTTTTAAATGTTTTAAATATTTTTCTTAAATGTTTTATTTATTTCTAGGAGAGAGAGAGAGAGAGACAGCGTGAGCAGGGGAGGGTCAGAGAGAGAGGGAGTCACAGACAGAAACAGGCTCCAGGCTCTGAGCTGGCAGTCAGCACAGAGCCCGATGCGGGGCTCGAACCCACGAACCGCGAGATCATGACCTAAGCGAAAGTCGGACGCTAAACCGACTAAGCCACCCAGGCGCCCCTTGTTCAAGTAAATTCTTAATTTTTTCCTTTTCTTTTTAGTATATCCCATGCCCAATGTGGAGCTTGAACTCACGACCCTGAGATCAAGTCTTAATGCTCTATTGACTGAGCCAGCGGGGCGTCCCTGGCAAAATCTCCCTTCAAAGGCAACCAGCACTACTTAACAAAGTCTTAAAAGTGAAAATAAACTCTGAGGGCTCATCTTCACTTCTAAGACTCTAACTCAGAGAAATAACCAGGTAACAGGACAAAGATGGATGCGTGCATGTTAAAGGATATTCAAACTAGACCTTATAATATAAATAGCTGGTAACTGAAATCTCTAACTTCAGGGGATATAAGTGGATCCATGCAGTACTTACTGACTAGGGAAGTTATTTTATCTTCAATTTCTTGAAGTTATCTTCTAATTTTTTCTACAATGAATATGTTACTTTCCTAACAAAGTTAACATACCACTGGCTAATATGTTAACTTTCTTTTGCCCATTTACCCACTACTCAGAACATTTTTCGTTTATTCTAAAAAATCATCAGTTCCTGAAACTGCTTAATTTCTGAGCCACTAAAATTGTTACCAAAATGTGGTAAGACTGGACATGTTCTGCCTCCCAGAGAGACTCCAAATGAGGAAAAAGAATAACTTACTGAGAAAAAGCAATAATAAATGACAGAACTAACTTTTTATTGTTCTTAAAGCCAGGAAAAGACAAATCATATGTCCTCAGAATTTTCAAAGAGTTACTTCTTAAATTATGAAGAGCCAGAGAAACAAGGTACTGCAGCAAACACTTTTAATAAGAATACAAAATTCACACCATAGGCACATTCTGGGGAATGTAAAGGAACTATCACAAGTATTAATTCTGCTGGAAGAATAAAATAAGGCTCTCTCAGAGTACAAATATACAGGAAGGAATGATTTAAAATAGGTTTATGATTTACAATCACATTACATTGTACATATTAAGCACTGAGAACAGGCATATTAATTAAAAAGCCAGCTAAAAGGCATTTGAACATATATAACAAATCTTACAGTCCACAAAGTTCATGTATAACAGTAATTTTAAGTACTTCATTTCAATACAAAAGAAATGAAGATATATTAATTTACATTTATGACACAAATCAAGAGAACTTATATTTAAAAGGCTTACATTACTGATAGAACCACACAGCGGACAGGTCAACCATATAACACGAACCAACCAACAGTGCTGAGCAATGAAAACAGTACTGGCCTTTCCAATGCCCTTTCTTGTTACCACTGCACTGTCCCGTATTATCTTTTCATTACTGAAATGAACAAAATTCCTCCGTCTTCTCATTCCATGAAAGGAATGAAGAAAAACCAAACAGCAAATTCAAAAGTTGATTTTACCATAAACCTTAAACACGGTTTAACGAATACAAAGAAACCCAACACTGATACACAGTGTTCCTTTCTCAGGAAGGAATAGACACGTCAAACATTATCTGAAAGGGGTTTCTTTATGGATTATGTACATTGGTTGAATGAGAATTACTGCATCTGAGAAGGCACATATCTGTGATTTAAGGCTTAACCGGTATTGTTACATACGGAAGTCCATGAAAGCTATCTAGGAATTCACTTCTGTCAAAATGGGACTTACCCCAAAACTAGCTTTCTAAGCACAGATTCCTACTCTAGAAACCATCAAGAGTTTCTATTCCCAAGTCCACCTGCCCAAAACCAAAAATTTTCTCAAGCAGGTTTCATTATAAATCAAAAGAAATCGCTAACGTAACTGCCCAATGACTTTGGGTGATGAGAACTCTTAAGCTCAAAAGCCTTGCAGAAACGACAGTGTGATTCCTGCATCTTAAAAAAAAAAAAAAAAAGTCCAAACAAAATTACAATAGTACAGATTCATTTTTAAAAAGGTATTTGCCACAACTCCACGAGCCAATCAGTCATTCATTAGAGCTGCTGCCTGTGTGTGGGTGCTGCGGACACACCATATAGTTTTACTCTGCAAAATAATTTCTTTTTTCTGTAAGACAATACATGAATCTCTTAAAGATGTTTAATATATTCATATATAAAATATCTCATGTGGATACAAATCATGTAAACCTCCCTTTGGAAAAGTTACAACTGGCCCTCATTTCCAGGACCAAAAACCTTGAATTTTTATCTTGTCAGTGCAAATCTATATTAGATGTTTTCAAACTACAGAAATAGCCATCAACCCTCACAATACAAAAGGATTTCTCAAAAAGGAAAATTACTGTGTTCAGATTATAGAAATTATGTTTACATTAAAATCACCCACCTTCCCATCAAATTTAACAGTTCAATTGTTAAAAGTATGAAAAAGGGAAAAATTAAAGCTGTTTGTGCAAGAATCACTACAATGGTTGTGGTCACCCCTTCCCTAATCTTAACCTAATTCTGCTTAATTCTTATTAGGTTTGTTTAGAAATATAACAACATGACTTGTTTTTTTTTTTTCTCCAGGTGTGATTTTACTGTTCTTCAAGCCAAGATGGGGCATCCACTCCAGGGGTTTTCAATTTGATATGGAACTGTTTAAGTGTCTGTTCAAGCTGCTTCTGGTTCCCAGCAAAGTAAGCGGCGATGGCGTTGTGGAAAAGGACCAGCTGATTGTGCAATACCTTAACCTGTGAACAGGGCAGAGTTACAAAACCAAGCATTAACACCGATGGCAATGAAACGTGAGGTGGCTTATTATATGTCCTAACTAAATAGTGTGTCTCTCGTCAGGAAAAGCTGCTTTAATAACGACAAAGTACTGCGCCCGCGCGTACACACACACACACACTCACACACTCATACGACAACTGTACATCGCTTTGCACAGTCACTGAGGCTTTGATGACTTTTTAATTTCCCTAAAGGGAAGAGGTCATTTTAAGAAGCTGAACCATACTCAGACATTATTGAGGGCAGTAATTAAAAATATTATTAAATCCCTCCCTCAAACTAAGTATATTCAAAATTAACCACCGAAGAGGGAACATTACATATAAATAATTATCTTGTATGCTATATACCAAGTACGGACATCAATAAGGCTAAACCTTCCGTAAAGCTGAGGAGGCCAGATATTTTGAAATACTGCAGGTCCCTGCAAAGGATCAAGCCAAGTGGCAGCAAGTGGTGCCCAGAAAGCCAGCTTACTTGAAGTTCATATGACTCTCCGCTATTTTCAAGTACTTTGCATTTCTAATGATGAGTATGTTTTAACCGAGTAATGCTACGTGTGTAAATCTTTATTAAAGAAATCAGTAAAGCACTGCAAAGATTTATGAATAACGTCATTTCTTGAGCTCTTGTTTATAACTGTGTTTGACAATCAAGTACAAAATACACCGACTTACCCAGCTAATGCAGTATTTATTAAAATTGAGCTCTAATAGTTTTTAACGATGTAAAAACATTCTGATAAAATGCTAAGAAAAAAAGGATATGGCATTTTATATATGGTATGACATTTACATTCACTTTATTATACACACACACACGGTCTCTAGCCATTTCTTCATGTATTTACCTCTAATGAAGGAAACAACACAAACATTTACATTGGATATTTTTGATTTGTAAAGCCTTGATTTAAAAATTAAAATATTATAGGGGCACCTGGGTGGCTCAGGTGGTTAAGCGTCTGACTTCAGCTTAGGTCATGATCTCACAGTTTGTGAGTTCAAGCCCTGCTGAGAGCTCAGAGCCTGGAGGCTCCTTAAGATTCTGTGTCTCTCCCTCTCTGCCCCTCCCATGCTCATGTTCTGTCTCTCTCTGTCTCTCAACAATAAAAACATTAAAATTTTTTTAAAAATTAAAGCATTATAAAAGTTAACATACACTCAAGATTATAAAGCAAAACCTTCTGATCCACACTTTCAGCACTTACCCCCTCCCCTGCCACCCAAAAACCACTATTAACATTCTATTGTGTTTCCTTTGAGAATTTTTCTAGACATATACATAATATCTAAAAACACAGAGACTGTACTATGCATACTTTCAGTAATGCTGTTTACTCAAAATATCTTAGATTTTTTATTCCATTCATACATGTATTCGACTAGTACTACAAATTTTTTTTTAAATGTTTATTTTTGAGAGAGAGAAAGAGACAGAGCCCAAGTGGAGGAGGGGCAGAGAGAGAGGAAGATAGAATTCAAGGCAGGCTCCAGGTTCCGAGCTGTCAGCACACAGCTGGACGCTGGGTTTGAACTCATAAACCGTGAGATCATGACCTGAGCCAAAGTCTGATGCTTTACGGACTGAGCCACCCAGGCGCCCCTTGACTAATATTAAATACCTTCTATGTACCACACGTTGTTTTAGGTGTTAGGGAAATAGAAAATAATCCCTTCCCTTATGAGCTTAAATCATTAGGGGGTGGGGAAAGAGGAGGGAGGCAAAAATAAAAATAAGGATTGACATTCCAGGAAATTAATATCTCAAGCCTTGAGAAGAGGTTGGGCTAACTATCGCACCCAGAGGGCATCTGGCATTGCTGATTTATCTAAAAGATGTTTGAAAAGAAAAGACATTTTTTCTCCTGATAAAGACTTAAAAAATTTCTAGCAAGGATATAGTTTAAGAGGACCATATAGCACAAAACAATGAAAACTAAAAAATGTTGGTACAAACTAAAAGAGGTACATCTTGGGGGCGCCTGGGTGGAGTCAGTCGGTTAAGCGTCCGACTTCGGCTCAGGTCATGATCACACGGTTCATGGGTTCGAGCCCCACGCTGTGCTCTGTGCTGACAGCTAGCTCAGACCCTGAAGCCTGCTTTGAATTCTGTGTCTCCCTCTCTCTCTCTGACCCACCCCTGCTCATGCTGTCTCTCTCTCTGAGATAAATAAAACATTAAAAAAATTAAAAAAAAAAATAAAAGAGGTACATCTTGCAATTTCCTGGTCAGACCTTTAAGGCCTGCAACCTTTGTAAATGCAAACCTCTGGTACCAGGTACAACAAGGACAACAATGAAACATCTAACACCACGTGTCAGGCACTGTTCTAGGGATGCAAGAATACACGAATAGTAAGGCACGGGCAGTAGAAAATGACGGTCTGATAAGTGGGCAGGACAAGTACACTGGGTTAACTTTAAAAAAAGGGGGGGCACTGGTGCGGAGAATAGGGTTTTTTTTTTTTCAGAAAGGTTGGAGGACATTGGGACAGGCTACTAACTCCTCTTCCCTCTGCTTCTGGGATATGAGGGATATTTCTTTTTTTTTTTTTTGTATTTTATTTTTTTATTATTATTATTTTTTTTTACAAATAGTTTATTGTCAAATTAGTTTCCACATAACACTCAGTGCTCATCCCCAAAGTGCTCTCCTCCATGCCCATCCCCCCTCCCCCCCACATCCATCAGTCCTCAGTTTTTGTCAGCATTCAAGAGTCTCTCATGGTTTGCCTCTCTCCCTTTCCCCCACCATTTCCGCCCTTCTTCTCCCCCTTGTTCCTCCGTCAAGTTCCTCCTAATCCTCCTATACGTGCAAACATATGATATTTGTCCTTCTCTGCCTGACTTATTTCGCTCAGCATAACACCCTCAAGGTCCATCCATGTTGCTACACATGGCCAGATTTCATTGTTTCTCATTGCCATGTAGTATTCCATGGTATAGATAAACCACATCTTCTTGATCCATTCGTCTGTTGATGGACACTTAGGCTCTTTCCATGTTTTAGCTATTGTGGAGAGTGCTGCTATGAACATTGGGGTGCATGTGCTCCTATGCATCAGCATTTCTATATCCCTTGGGTAAATTCCTAGCAGTGCTATTGCTGGGTCCTAGGGGAGTTCTATTGTTAGTTTCCTGAGGAACCTCCACACTGTTTTCCAGAGGGGCTGCACCAGTTTACATTCCCACCAACAGTGTAGGAGGGTGCCCGTTTCTCCACATCCTCGCCAGCATCTAGAGTTCTCTGATTTGCTCATTTTAGCCACTCTGGCGTGAGGTGTATCTCAGTGTGGTTTTGATTTGTATTTCCCTGATGAGGAGGGATGCTGAGCATCGTTTCATGTGTCTGTTGGCCATCTGGATGTTATGAGGGATATTTCAAAAGACGATGAGCCTCAACCTAAGAGCAATGACCAAGGAAACAGGATAATCATGCGGAAAGCAGGTTTCTAAAAAGCAATTTAGGAAGCACAGTTTGATTCCGCTGGACTGTTACAGTGATGGCCCCAAAGAATCACTCTTCTCCATATCCATACCCTGGGGGAGCCTTCCGCAATGAAAGCGAGCCTGGCCATGTAATACTAGAAAATGAGGCCTGATAAGCAAGTGCCTGCCCTCCTGGGGAGGCAACTGCCTGCCGCCGCCTTGTGGGGAAGCGCAGTCCAGCCTCTCTCCACGGAGCTCACAAGGAGGGCCCGTCGTTCCCGCCATGCCTGGTGCCCCAGCAGGCCTACCAGCTGAAAGTGAAGCCAGAAGAACCCATCTACCCAACCTGCATAACTGTAAATAATAAATCATTGCTGTTCCAGTCTACTAGGTTTTGGGTGTTTTGTTATGCAGTAAGAGATAAGGGGTACATCTATGATAAAGGTGAAGAATGCAGTTTCTTAGCAATGAATAAGCGTTTTAGAAAACCATGAAAAGGAGGATCAAAACAGGGAGGACAGGCTTGCTAAGAGGAGAGGCTGAGCTGGGTGATAAATAAAGGAATTGAAGAAAGGCCTGTACTTGGGGAGGTTAGGGGTTGGGAGATGAGAGAAATGAAGAGACAAAGCAGCTAAGAAACAGATTCAAACAAGAGTCGCACACGTGCTACTAACCAGTCCCAAGATCTAATTGCATTTTTGGAGTAAATGTAATACAGTGTCTTTGAAAACTTTTACTTCCAATTTTCTAGGAACACCTAACAATTGCATAAGGCGTATTCTGATACTGGTCACAGCTTCCCCAAATTTATATTTGTTACTCATTTATTTTATTTGTTATTTTTTATTTGAGAGAGTGCGAGTGAGTGGGGGAGAGGGGCAGAGAGAGAGGGAGAGGGAATCTCAAGCAGGGTCCATGCTCCGTGAGAAGCCTGAGTCAGGGCTCAACCCCATGACCCTGGGATCATTACCTGAGCTGAAATCAAGAGTCGGATACTCAATCGACTGAGCCACCCAGATGCTCTTGTTATTCATTTAGATTATTAAGTAAAACATACCCATTATTGGTATTGTTCCTTCACAGCAATTACCATAAAAAGCTTTGGAATCAGGAAGCATATATGTCAATCTTAGCTGTACCACTTCCCAGTTTTCTTTGTAACACCAGGTCCAGGTTACTTCCGATTTTTTAAAAAATATTTATTTTTGAGAAAGAGACAAAGTGTGAGCAGGTGAGGGGCAGAGAGAGAGAGAAACACAGAATCCGAAGCAGGCTTCAGGCTGAGCTGTCAGCACAGAGCCCAACACAGGGCTCGACACAGGGCTCGAACTCACAAACCATGAGAAGATGACCTGAGCTGAAGTCAGACACTTAACCGACTGAGCCACCCAGGTGCCCCAGTACAGGTTACTTCTAACCACACTGCCCAAGGTTTTTATCCATTTACCAGGGATGCCATTACCAAACTGAATTTGCAGTGTTACTGTAAACGGTTAAATGAAATGAGATACTACCTAGCACACTGTCTGACACAGAATAAGTACTCATTCAATTTCAGTGGAATCTAAGTTTACCTACTGGACGGTCAAATCCTCAAATGACATGGACTTTTCTTGGTAGAATAAAATTTCATTTATTTAGAACCCACTGATTTGGAACTTGTAAGAACTAAGACTGTAATGTGATTTAATATTAAGAATTACATACTTAGTCTTAGTCCTCATTTCTGGCACAAAGCTCCTAAAACCCTTGTAATTTCCAAAGTGGTAAGAGTGAAGGGAGCATCTTTTGTTACAATATTTAGTGTGTGTCCTGTTCCTGAAATAGCCCCAGAGCTATAAAGGTGGGAAGAATGACTTCTGTCTGGAACAATCACTTTTCAATCATGCCTGACTTTTTGTTAATGAGATTTGTGGAAAGCCCCTAGAAAACCTGAGGTAAGAGCTGGTTGTCAGGGGAACTAAATTGTGATTAGAGGGTGGGAATTTCAGCTCCACTCCCTAACCCCTGGGGAGGAGATAGAGGTTACAGGTTGAATAATTCACCAATGGTCAGTGATTTCATCAGTTATGCCTATGTAATGAAGCCTCCTCAAAAATCCCTGAAGTATGAGGTTTGGAGACGTTCTGGGTTGATGAATGTATCCACATGCTAAGAAAGTGGGGCGCCCCCAACTCCGTGGGCACAAAGGCTCTTGTGCTCAGGAACTTTACAGACCTGGACCCCTATGTACTTCTCTATCTGGCTCTTCATATGTATCCTTCAATACTTCCTTGTAATAAACTGATAACCTAGTAAGTAAACTGCTTTCCTGAGTTCTGTGAGACACTCTAGCACATGATCCAAATTGAGGTGGAAACCTTCAATGTATGGTCAGAAGCACAGGTGACAGCTGACTTGCAACCGGTGTCTGAGGGTGGGGGAGGCGGGGGCAGTGTCAGAACTGAACTGAACTGAACTGGAGGACACCGAGCTGGTGTCCAGGATCAAGCGTCAGCTGGTGTAGGAGAAACCCCACACATCTGGTGTCAGGAGTGTTTGAAAAGTGCTCTGAGTGTAAAAGAAGACAGACAGAGTTTTCTCCTTCTCAAAGGAAGAAACTGATATGAAGTTTACCTTAGCACGATGGAAAAAAAAAAAGGTGTGTGCTAAGCAAATAAATTTTCTTGAAAAGATGCAGGGGCACAGTTGGCTTATCAACATTGACTGCCTTGGCATGGCCTTCGATCCAAGGGCGGGCAGAGAACAGCCAGGGATGCTGCAGAAGGTAATCCTTTGCTTGACAGATCAATCAGAGGAACTTTTTTTTTTTAATGTTTATTTATTTTTGAGAGAGAGAACGAGCAGGAGAGGGACAGAGAAAGCGGGGGACACAGAATCTGAAATGGGCTCTGGACTCTGAGCTGTCAGCACAGAGCCTGATGCAGGGCTCGAACTCACAAAGTTATGAGATCATGACTTGAGCCAAAGTTGGATATTTAACTGACTGAGCCTCCCAGGCACCACAGAACTTTTTTTTTTTTTTTTTTAAAGATTTTATTTTTAAGTAATCTGTACAAACACGGGGCTCCAATTTACAATCCCGAGATGAAGAGTCGCATG
Source organism: Hyaena hyaena (assembly GCF_003009895.1). Taxonomy (NCBI): domain Eukaryota; kingdom Metazoa; phylum Chordata; class Mammalia; order Carnivora; family Hyaenidae; genus Hyaena; species Hyaena hyaena. The sequence continues at coordinate 2,839,822 of NW_024080719.1, read as the reverse complement.
CTCCACCGACTGAGTGAGCCAGATGCCACAATTCAGAAGTTTTAAGGGTCAATTTACAACCCCATGATCCTGTGCTTCTAATATGAACAGGTTTGTCAAGCACCACAGAGGCACATCTTCCAAATTACTCATCAGTAAGCATCATTCAAGTCAACAGTATTACATATAACATTTGTTTAAAACATTCTTAATACAGACTTATGCCAGATTCACATTGACCTTTCTCTGTGCCTGGACAGAAAAGCTTTACGCTGCAATCACTTTTAAAACAAGCTTTAAAATGAAACACCGATTTACATTCAGTACTAAGAAAAGGTCATGTTATTCTAATTAAACTTATAACCAGGGTTCACCTTACATGGATAGAGTTTAATTTCAGGACCAGATCTCTTTCTTTTTTTTTCTTTTATTAAGTTTTATTTAAGTAATCTTGGGGCACCTGGGTGGCTCAGTCGGTTAAGCATCTGACTTCAGCTCAGGTCATGATCTCAAGGTTTGTGGGTTCGAGCCCGCATCGGGCTCTGCTGACAGCTAGCCCAGAGCCTGGAGCCTGCTTCAGATTCTGTATCTCCCTCTCTCTCTGACCCTCCTGCTCATGCTGTCTCTCTCTCTTTCTCAGAAATAAATAAAACATTAAAAAAATTAAGTAATCTCTACGCACAACATGAAGCTTGAATTTATAATCCTGAGATCAAGATTCGATGGTTTTCTGACTAAGCTAGCTAGGTGCTTAAATAAATAAATCAATCTCTTTCTTGTAAGACATTGGTCAATTAAAATTATAACTAGCAAAAAATAAGTAAAATAAGATACTGCAGCTGAGTTCTCATTTGATTCCTATTTACATAAAATATTTTTAAAAATTGAGCTCTTTTGAGTCACCTGTTCTTCTGGAGAACAGGCTGTGAGGGGCTGGTCGAAAGACGGCTCCAAGAGCAGTATGTTTTAGCAGAGGGTAGAAAAGTTCCCACATGACCTTAGACAGAGAAGAACTTTTTTGTTGTTAATGTTTTTTAAAAAAAATATTTATTTTGAGAAAGAGGTGGGATTTAGAGTGCAAGTGGGACAGGGGCAGAGAGAGAGGAAGAAAGAGAATCCCAAGTAGGCTCCATGCTTTTGACACAGAGCCCTTCGTGGAGCTCAAACTCACAAACTGTGAGATCAAGACCCGGGCCAAGATAAAGAGTCTGATACTTAACTTGAGCAACCCAGGCATCCCGGAAAGTACTTTTCAAAGCTGGAAACTCATAAAGGAAAGGACTGAGAAATTAAATTAATTTAGAGTTTCTATTCATCCAAAGACAGTGAAAAGACAAGTTACAAACTGAGAAAATATATCTGCATTACATCTGCTGACAAAGGATATGTATCTAGAAAATGTAAAGAACTCGACAAACCAAAGGCAACCGAAACCAAAAAAGCAAATAACATGGCTGGGTATTTCACAGAGGAGGAAACAGGGACAGCCAATTAAATCTGAAAACATATCCAGCCTCAGTAGAAAACAGGAAAGTGCAATTTAAAACCAACTTGATGAAAGAAGACTTCAACTATCTCCATTTGACCTCAAAATTTCTAATTGACGAAGTTCTTTCCAGCTTATCTCTTAACTCAGGCGCATTGCCCTGCAGGCAAGGCATCCTGGGAGGAATGGGAACTATCGCCTCAAGCAACGAGCACTGCCGAGAGCCCACGAGACCCCACATGCCTCATCCCAAGACAGTGATTGACTTGACCTCTACAGCCTCCTAGGATGCACAAACCCATTGCCCTTTGTCCCACATGTTCCTTACAGAAACCCGAGAAGTATTTTCAGCACTTTGGAGGATGGTCTTGAGACACTCTTCCCAGTATCGGCCTCACTGAAATGAATTATTTTTCTGTTTCACCACTGCTGGTCTCTCTGGCCTTTGGGTTCTGTTGGCAGTGAGTGGCCAAACCTGGTCTGTTTGGGACCCTTGGAGCCAGGTGCTCTGGCGCCCCTGTGCCTGGCGACACTGGGATGCCACTTTATAGCTTCTACATTAAGAAAAAACAATTAAAACTCTTGTCCACTGTTGATATAGATTTGTTGTATAAATTTGTACAACTACAGTTGAAAACGATTTAGCACTGATCCATAAAATGAAGGATGCGTATATCCCACTGGACAGTATTTTAACTCCTAAGAATACACCATAGAGAAAGTTGCACGTGTGTTTTATGAGACAGGGAGGATCATGTTCACAGCAGCACTGTTTCTAGCATTAAAGAACAAGGAAACAAACCAAAGCTTGTATTTACAGGCAAATGGATAAATAAACTGCAGTCTCTTCATGCAGTGGCGACAGTACACAGGAGTGAAAATGAACTGGAGCCACATGCATCAGTGTGGATGGGTCTCGGGAACATCAGAGCAAAACAACTAGCTGCAGAGGAGCGTCCACAGGAGGATTCCACTTATATACAGTTCAGAAATACATGTGTTACTGAATGGTACATTCACAAGTGGCAAAACTATAAAGGAAACCAACAGGCACAATAAACAAAATTCAGAACAGGGGTTCTGGAGGGAGGAGAAGGGGAAGGATGAGGTGAGGAAAAGCCCGGAGGCGGCTTCAAAAATGCTGATGGTTGTGTTTCTTAACCTGGGTGGTGGGAACATGGCTATTTTGTTGTTGTTGTTATTCTTCATATTTTGTCTATATGTTAAACATTCTTTTGAATGTACTTAACATTTTTACATTATTAAAAAAGGGAAAGGTTATGAAAGATAAAGTCTGTGTATGCATCATACCTTCACTGACCATCTGCACTATTCAGTGCTCTAATGAACTAGTCATCCCCCTTTTATATTCAGAGAAAAAACCACCACACCTAAAATGTTACTTTCATTCATTCAATAAATATTACTAAGGGTCTGCCTGTGCCAGGCACTAGTGTAGGGTCTGGAATGCAAACAATCGACAAAAAGACAACTCTGCTCTCAAGAAGCTTACATTCTATTGAGAAGAAAGAGAAACAAGGTTAAGTAAAATATACAGTATGTTAGATGGTGGCATGTGTTATGCAGAAAAATTAAGTAGCAATGGGGAATATGAGATACACATATGGCAAAGTGCAGCAATGTAAACAGAATGCTACAAGAGGTCTCAGGTGAGATGACCTCTGAATAAAGACCTAAGAAAGTGAGTGAGCTTTGAGATACTTTTAAGTTTTTTTTTTTTTTTTTTTCTTTTTGAGAGAAGGTGCAAGTGAGTAAGGGGCAGAGAGAGAATCCTAAAAGGTTGGGGTGGGGGTAGGGAGATGGAGGTGGGGGGAAGAGAGAGAGAGAGAGAGAGAGAGAGAGATGGGGCTGCTCATGCTCACCTGAAGCGGGACTTGAACTCATGAACTGTGAGATCATGACTTGAGCCAAAATCAGATGCTTAACTGAATGAGCCACTCAGGTGCCCCGATACTTTATGTTTTCTAATGAGGCTAGAAGAGTAACACTCTGGATAGAGGAAATAGCAAGTACTACAGTCCTAAGGTGGGTGGTGTGCTTGGTATGTCTGAGAAGCAGCAAGGAGGCCAGTGCGGCTGGGTCACTGTAGTAAGGGTCTGGTAGGAGATGTGGTCAGATAAGTAATGGGGGAGCTGGATAATGTAGGACCTTAGATGTCATCGTAGAGACTGTGGCCACTTTTCTGAGTGAGGTGAGAAGGCACTGGAAGATTCTGAGCAGAGAAATGACAATATCTGATTTACTTTAATAAGCATGCAAAGGTAGAAAAGAGAGACCCGTTAGAATACTACAGCAAAAGCCCAGGTAAGATACTGGTGTCCTGGATGAAGGTGGTAACCGGGGAAGCAGTGAGAAGAGGTGGGAGTCTCAATACACTGTGAAAGTAAAGCCAACAGCTATGGGGGAGAGCAAGAACAAAGAAGGTGCCCAGGCTTTTGCCTTGAACAAGTGAAAACATAAAGTTACCACACACTGATATGGCAAAGGCTATGCGAAGGGCAAGTGAGGAGGAGGGGGAGAGGTGGCTCTCAAGAGCTCCTTTTGAGACAAGTGTTAGATGGTTTTCAGGCAGACACATGGCGATGCTATTTTTGACACTGGACAGAGTTCAGAACAGCAGTATAATGAAGAAACAGATTAAGATAATTTTTATAGTTCCTCTCTACTAAAGGAAAATTTCTACTAAATTTTTCTGAGAAAACTGCTTTCTAAATAGAGGTGTCTGTGTGTGTATTTGTGTACATATATAAAATGAATATATTTGGAAACTCAAATGGCTCTCAAAAAGTCTTTTAGTTGAAAGGCTCTCTTTCAATAGAAAAACATTATTTCTATATATTTTTAAGGACAAAAACTAGCTTTTATTTCAGAGATTTATGAAATTCAACTGAAAGTTTATGAACCAGCCCATTAACTAAACACTCTTCCCTACTTAAAGGTATTTTTAAGGCTTTTGCATGAGTAACCTCCCTGGGTCACAAAGTAATTTTCCAACGTGGCTTACTAGTATGATTTGGCCTTTCTTGTTTTTGTTTTTTGTTTTCTTGGATGATCCTTGGCTCCTAGAGCTATAGAGCAAGTAAGGGGTTTCAGTATTTTAGTGTGAGGTTCTAATTTTCAGAAATAGATTCTAGTCAGTTACTTTATTGCTCATTGGGTCATAAAAATTTTTGGCTTGAATGTTAATTCCCAGTATTTTAGGATGAAAGGAGACAATGAGAGTGGAGTGGGATTGGATTCATGTACTGTACCTTGAGAGAGCTGTTACAACAGTCTGAAAGTTACTGTCAGAAAGTGGGAAGGGAACCAGACAATTTTTTAGCTAACTGTACAAATGTCAGTCAACACAAATGTCCACTGAGAAATCAGTTTCTGTACCCCTGGGAGGTAGCTGACAAACTCAACACAAACACATACCAAGCTGAAGAAGGCTTAGTAGCCCACTAACAAAGCCTCAAACCAGGTGCGTTACCTGTATGCAAAATGTCCAACTCCACTGAAACTTAACCCACAGGAAATCAAGGAAAGAGGGTGCTTTTTAAGACTGAATTGTAGTTTTCACAACAAAATGACACAATACCCATTTTCACAAAAACACACTCCCAGTAATTGTGAGAAGGTTGACGTGTAAGCCTTTTCAAGTATATACACACTTCAGAGCAGTTCCCTGGTACAGAAACAGCTTTTAGGGATTCACAGCTTTTCAATTGTAATGATGGAAATAAAATATAAAATTTCATTGTTACTTTAATCTCAGAAGCCTTTTTATACCAAAACAGGTTAACTTACCTCATTTTTCTATTAGTACCGATTATGTAAGTGTTATTCTAGTACAATGTTTAGTTTTGGTAGCAGGTCTTAAAAATTAGATGGAAATTTAAATAGGAATGGTAAATTGACTCTTAACCACTCAAACCATTACTAACACAAAAATAAATGGAAACTAAAATAAATTAGTAAATGAATTATCAGTATGAATATATTTACTTTCTACACTAAACATATTAAAACTCTGGGGTTTCTGCCTATTTTTGCTTCATTTTCTTTAAATTTTTGATGAAGTAATTTTCACTACAGTATGTATTTATATGATGTCTTCACATAATGACTGTATTATTTCTATAATATCAACATAGCTCTGACTGATGCCACTGAGTCCTCAGGACGTTTAAGAACAATTAGTAATATAGAAAAACAGCTGCAAATATAATTTTACAGAACTAGTTTTTGCAATCTTGGTAATGACTATGCAGTTGTCACTATGTATAAGTAGTTTTAATGAGACTTAAAAGTGTTATTTTAAGTTACTTGGCTTGTTTATCAGGTTTACTTTAGTTGGCTATTTGGCCTTGTGATGGTCAGCCTGGGACAGATACCAGTTTCTCAAACAGAACTGGCTTAGGAAGAGAGATGAAGAAAGTAAGGTGGGGGAAAGGTCAGAATGCACTTTTAGGAGAAGGTGCAAAAAGCCAACAATGTTTGAGGAAGTACTTTAGGGTCATTACACATTTGCAATTTACATTTATATTTATATTATCGGATCATGAGAAGTGATGGCCAGAATAAAAATAAAACGGAATGAAAAAAACAGCCAAGTATTTTTGTCAGACTATTCTTTGATACGGTGGGTGACACTCACTTTTTTTAAGCACTTTCTATGTGACAGGTAAGATGTTACCCTTATGTCTACTCTGCACAGGCTTCTCTTCTCTCCATGTTACAGTTAAAAAAACACTCAGAAAGTTAAGTAACTTGCCGGAGGTTACATAGTTAGGGAGCAGATGGGCTGGGATGTGGAAGGTCTTCCCCCAAGATAGGTCCATGTTCTTTCACCTATGCTAACCTTGCTCTATTCTTAAGGCAATAAAGAATAAATTTTGTAAAGCTCTTAGACAAAGCCTGAAACAAGCAAACAAAAAGTATGGCAGGGCACTTAAGGGAAACGTAGGAATGTACAAAAGATATGTTTTAACCTCCTTCCTCATTTTGTCACTGGCTCTGATGTTGCATTTAAATATCCTCAAGATAGGATCTAACACAAAATTTGGTGCGGATGAAAGAAATAAAATTCTTTTTAAATTATGAAAAGTAACGCAATATGAAACTTTCATACACTCTTTCCATACTTATAGAGCGGGAACTATTTATTTATGTATGTGCTAACTTAGAAAAGATTTAAAGAGGCTTTAAGGATGAGTGAAAAACAACAGAGAAACAGATTTAAAAAAGGAGCAAAAGAAGATAGAGGTAACAGTTCCAGGCAGAAATGGGATGATGACAAATACGACAAATTTTCAAAACCTAACATCAGAAACAATTACAGTAATTTAGAAATACACTAAATCATTGTGAACTCAATTACAAAGAACTTTCATAAAGATGTGCCAAACAATGAGCAACCCGGATCAGACATAGGCAAAACCACGATAGCAACATCTGGTGAATGACCTAAAATATGCCATACAATACTTTGATTGTTAAAGGGCAAAACAAACTTCAACACTGACTACTAAGGCAGAGACAAGCTGAGGTTTTAAATAGAAACTGGGTAAGAGAAATTTAAGAGCAGGACTGAGAGCCGATGCCAAGTGGATTATACTGAAAACTGTCTCCTGCTTACACAGCATATATCAATAGAAGATAAATACCATTTACAAAGTTTACTAACTGAAAAATTTAAAGTATTACTGCATAGGCATCAAAATCATCAAAAGGCACTTTATTTCTACCAAACGAACTTTTTTCCAAATCAAATTTAGATTACCTACCTTCTTATCAGAGATATGAAAATAATTTTAAAAAGAGGCAATTTCTAGTTCAAATAAAAGTAACTCGTTCTAATAAATTTATAATCGTTAAGTTTCTTCGAAGCAATTATTGGCTTTCCCAATAATTCTATAATATAAGGGTTTGTATTAAGTGAACAATACTGGGGTTGGCTTAAACATGTGAGGAAAAGTTGACATAAACCCTTTTTTTTTAAGATTTTATTTTATTTTATTTATTTTTTTTTAATGTTTTATTTATTTCTAGGAGAGAGAGAGAGACAGCATGAACAGGGGAGGGTCAGAGAGAGAGGGAGTCACAGACTGAAACAGGCTCCAGGCTCTGAGCTGGCAGTCAGCACAGAGCCCGACGCGGGGCTCGAACCCACGAACCGCGAGACCATGACCCAAGTGAAAGTCGGACGCTTAACCGACTAAGTCACCCAGGTGCCCCTTTAAGATTTTATTTTTAAGTATCTCTACACAACGTGGGGCCTGAACTTAACAACCCTGAGATCGAGTCACATGCTCCACCAACTGAGCCAGCCGGGCACCCCTAAAATTATTCTTTAGTAAGACGTCTCCAATCACCAACATGTAAAGAACTAATTCCTTTCTTTACCTCCAATTATTTAAAAATGTATAATTATATGTTTTCTCTGCCAATCATTGATCTTTTTTAATAAGTAAAAAAGCAGAAAAATACCAAACAGAAAAGTATACTGGTCTTGGCCTTTTATTAGGCTTGTGAAATATAATTTTATCACTTTGTAATAGCTTTGGAAATGTCTGTCGTGTCAAAGCAACAGCTGAGAAAAAAGTATGATCAGAAATATGGGTGTGGGCACTGGGAAGGGAGGAAGAGAAGGAAAGACAAATATGAACCACAAGTGGAGGTAGAAGAATAGATTTTATTTTTCTGACTCATGCGGATAGGTTTCAACAAATCTTGGGCAAGTATGTGAAAAAAAAAAAAGCATCCTAGGAGGGAAAAAAGGGCAGTCCTACTTCGAAAAGCAGATAACACAATTCCAGTAATGATAGGTCACGGAACCGTGCTAAGGTCTTGTAATTCTTTATCCAATGGTAGGTTAAAATTCTCAATGCACAGTTTTCTCCCCCTTGTGAGGCTTTGGGCAAATTATTTAACCTCTCTGAACTTCAGTATCATCATCTGTACACTGGTATATGATCATCTAGAGCACAGTAGTAGACATACACATTTAGATATTAAACAAATTCTTAAAAAATTTTGTTTTAATGTTTTATTTATTTCTGAGAGAGAGAGAGACACAGAATCTGAAACAGGCTCTAGGCTCTGAGCTAACTGTCAGCACAGAGCCTGACGTGTGGCTTAAATCCACGAGCCGTGAGATCATGACCTGAGCCGAAGTCCGATGCTCAACCAACTGAGCCACTCAGGCGCCTCTAGGTATTAAACAAAATACTTAAAGGGAATGCTCTATAAATGCAGCCATGGAGCTTAACCTCTAGGGAAAGAAACAGACTAACAGACATTCACGACACAGTATGGTATGTGCTTTAACTGGAGAAAGCCCTGGGTAGCAGGGTAGTACACAGGGGAAGAAAGAAACTTTCAAGTTGCTAGAGGAAACATTAAGTACCAAAAATCATTCAAGATAGCATTTGAGCTCCTAGATAATTAATTTAGGTACGGAAAAGTAGTTAGGAACTGAGTATTTCCTTTAATCAATTAGGTGACCTGTTTTCACTGGCCTTTGGACACTGGGCAACAAGAACTTACAGCCAAGCCAATGGTCCATTCACACCCAACGTTACATTCATAAAATGGTTTTCCATTATAAGTGTGGTTCTGTCTTATGTCTTGGAAAACCTTTTTTTTTTTTTTTAAAGATTAAGAACCCATTCTCTTATACAACTAACAAAAATTCTGATCCTATGTATCTAACAACTGTTTATAAGCTTAATAAAAAAGTTTTATTAAAATTCATTATGATAAAACCACTATTTTCTTTAAAAAAAAACTCATAAGCAGTTATACTACACGCTGCTTTCAGAAGAGAACAGAAGATTTAACAAAAGTTTATAGATAACTTAAAACATATGCTCTAGAGTCTCTTCAAGGATTTTTTCCCTAACTTTTTCCACCATGCTCCTGTTACTCATTCTTGTGTGGTTCTTTTCAAGCCGTGCCACCTAGCCTAGCAGCTACTTCTAAAAGCCCACACTGGCCACACTCATGTTCTTCTTCATCGGATCCGGTAGTTCTTTCCCCTGCATAAATCAACATTTTGTATATAATAGGTTTTACTATATGTCCTCCAGTAGACTGTATATTGCTTGTCAGCAAGAAGTTTGTCATAATACCTTTATACAATATTTGTTTAGGATAAGGCATTATAATAGCCCCAAATAAGGACCTAGAAAAATTTACTGAATAATTTTTGAAAAGTGCATTTTTTTTGAAAATTTAAAGGAAGAAATATAGAGAGAAAGCCAGAATGTTATAAGGTGTAAGAGGAATAAAGAAAAAAACTAGTTATCAAATGATTTTCTTTAGTCTTGCAAAGCCAGATGAGTCATGAAAGGCATATGTGGTCATAACCAAAGTGCTGAGTCATTACTGAGAGGACTTCAAGTAAAGGTTAAAAAGAACAATGCCAAGTCAAATTATTTATTTCTTTAAGTTTATTTATTTTGAGGGAGGGAGAGAGAGAGAGAGAGAGAGAGAGAGAGAGAGAGAGAGAGAGAGAGAATCCCAAGCAGGCTCCCTGCTGTCAGTGCAGAGCCCTACGTAGGTCTTGATCACGACCTAAGCTGAAATTAAGAGTAGGATGCTTAACCAACTGGGCCACCCAGGCGCCCTTCAAATTCTTAAACACTGCTAGTGTCTTCTGCAATTTTACTCAGAAATGTCGATTAAAGGTTTCATTTTTAAGTAAATCAAAGAGACTGTAACTACTAATAACTAAAGAAAAAAGTGCAGTAATGCCACTGCCACCAAACCTAATGCAGAATACCAGTGATCTGTTGAAATTTTAAATTGATCACTTGAAAACTCACCTTAATCACAAAACCTGGCAATCTGACTTGGTACCTACGGTTGGCCAAATAAGTGAAATGTGGATCTGAGCAGTACACAGATATCAGCCATTTATAGAACAGGTGACACTACAGCAGTAATAGTTAAGAAGTAATTTTTTTAAAATATTTATTTTTGAGAGGAAAGAGAGTGAGTGAGTGACTGAGCAGGGGAGGGGCAGAGAGAGAAGGAGACACAGAATCCAAAGCAGGGTCCAGGCTCCGAGCTGTCCACACAGAGCCTGATGCGGGACTCGAGCTCAAGAACCTTGAGATCATGACCTGAGCCGAAGTCGGACACTTAACCGACTGAGCCACCCAGGTGGTCCAAGAAGAAAATTTTTATAAGTGCATCTATTCCAACAAAGTGTAAACAAACAATCCATTCTCTTCTAACATATACAAAAGGAAAATGAAACTCGAACGCTATCCTCCAAATGAACTGATCGCTTCTGACCAAAAAGGGTCAGAAAACTTAAGTACCTTATAATCGCCAGAGAGAGACAGAGAGAAGACCAAATCAAATCTATAAAAACAACAGTTAATGATTATAAAGCTATCCCTTCTGGAAGGCTTTTAAGTTTTGTGTACAAAATATTTCTTCACAAAAATCTGGACATCTCAACACAACTGACAGAGAGACCATACGAATTAGTTAGCTAGTTGTACTCTTCCTCTCACATTCTCCAGCTTTTGATTACAAATTTCAGACTGATTCTGGACAGGTATGCCTTAGAAGATGATAGTAAGTCATTGGAATGAATATTTAAAAAGTATCAAGATGGCCAACAGACACATGAAATGATGCTCAGCATCCCTCCTCATCAGGGAAATACAAATCAAAACCACACTGAGATACCACCTCACGCCCGTCAGAGTGGTAAAATGAGCAAATCAGAGAACTCTAGATGCTGGCGAGGATGTGGAGAAACGGGCACCCTCCTACACTGTTGGTGGGAATGCAAACTGGTGCAGCCCCTCTGGAAAACAGTGTGGAGGTTCCTCAGGAAACTAACAATAGAACTCCCCTAGGACCCAGCAATAGCACTGCTAGGAATTTACCCAAGGGATACAGAAATGCTGAGGCATAGGAGCACATGGACCCCAATGTTCATAGCAGCACTCTCCACAATAGCTAAAACATGGAAAGAGCCTAAGTGTCCATCAAC